>NC_058083.1:465570684-465902874 GCF_014858855.1 Bufo gargarizans | reverse complement strand
GTATTGTTCTGTCCTGGGGAAGTTGGGGGTTGGCTTAGTTTGTAACTCAATCATCTCCCAGGCTGTGAGGGATGTGTTCTGTGCACTGTATAATTGGATGCATGTGTGTCAATAAACTCAGACTTGTTTTACCTAGCCTCGGCTCATGTGTAGGGGTTATACTTGTCCGCCTGTATGGCATAATTGCGGTCCGGCTGAAGTAAAGTTGAACCCGTGACGGTGAGAGTTGATCAGACCGTCTCAGCGTTTTTCTGCTACTGATTTTGAATCCGATTCAAAAGTGCCAAGTTACTTCTTTGAAGCAGCTTTTAGCTTTTAATGTTCCTCATTAAAGTCAATGGAGAAGGGCTAAAATAGCTAGGCTTTTTTTTTCACCACCAAAAGCTCGCTGCTCACCGAGGTGGATCAGCCAACTGATTTGCTACAGTTTCTATGTGGCGTAATTTAGCCATGTGAACATACTGTAAAGGTTCACTGACTGGTCCAAAAACTGTTGATATGTCATAGAGACATATTAAAATTTTAAACCAGTGGGGGTCTGAGCACTGAGACCTCAGTGGATCCCTAGAACGAAGGGGAGAAGAGGGCACAGAGCTCTCTCTCTCTCCTCGTTGCTGAGAACGGAATAGAGATGGGCCTATAGACTTCTTTCGAGTCTATCTCATGAAAGGAGGATAGGTAGTGAGATATGGATATGCTTCTGTCCCCTCATTCTAGAGATTGGTGGGGTTCTCAGCAGGATCTAAACTTTTTATTTGTCTCTTGAAAAGTTAGTGACCGTTTAAGACTACTAGCAGCAGATCCTCTATGAGAGTGCCAATAATGACTAAAGTATGCCACTGTGTGCCTATAAAGTACACATCAGAGGCTTCCACCGATTTGTATATGTTTGGGAATATTCCTCATTTATACCTCCAATGGAATGAAAATGAAAAATGTGCCCAGACCCTAGTCATGTAGATTGTCTCATAAATTCAGTTTTGGTTCCCACTTTCAGCATTTATCTTGAAAAGTGTTTATCTGAGGAAATGTGGCCTCAATATGGCAGGAATGAAATAAGTCTTAAACAAAGCCAGATGTTATACATCAAACTAAATTCTTGCTGTCCTGACAGATCAAAGCAGCACCCTTAATCATTCACATTATATACTCTTGACTACATAGAGTGGGAAAATCAGAGTGCAAGGGGCATAGGCAAATATTCTGAAAGTTTGTCAACTAATCCACCTGAAATACTAATATTTTCAGGACCCTTATCCCACAAATGATATATATTGATCAGGAACAAATTGGGAACCTTGTAGTATTTCTTGTAGCTGACAACCTCTGACCAGTTGTCGCAATGATTAGTCATTAGAAACAGTTTTATCTAAAAAGAATGGAAAACCAGATGTTATGCAGCGGAAACAATGTCTGTAGACTTGGAAGACTAAAGTTCATTCAGCCACCGGCTTTATAACTTCTACTATGTTGAAATGCTCTTAAAAGTCAGATGGGGTCCCCCCAAAAAACATCTAGTTAGCTTATAGTTAAAGCGTACGTTATAGGCAAATAGCTATTTTCCGCATTTGTGTGATGGGAGGCGGGGCTATACTGCTTATAAGCTGCAGCCTCCTCCTCACCTTACCGGCGGCTCGTTTCTGCATCACTTCCGGGTGCCTGTACGCACGTGAGTATACAGTCTCTGCCTCTCATCGGCATCAATGTGTACATCCCAGCGTTCACGTCTTCCAGTGGTAAGATCGGGGCCTTGCGGCCTCATTCCTGGGCAGGGTGAGAGAGATTGGCACCGACACGCCGCACGTTGTTACTTACATGTCTCGGCGGGCGGCAGAGCCGGCTTCCATGTGTTCAGAGCCACGCTCTGCTGCCTTAGGTTGTTCCAGCATGCCATCTGCTGGTCGGCAGTGTTATTACAGCTTGCATTTGCCTGTCATGTCTTGATACATTCTGGTTATAGTTTTGTAGTATTTCAGTGATAAAAAAAAAGGGGGGGGGAAGGGGTGTTACAGGAAAAGAAAATAATAATAAATTAAAGGGGCTAAAAATGTTGGAGTGTTTTTACGTATACCCGGTATTGTTACATCATAGGACGGGGCAGTACATAGGCTATATTCAGTCCCATCGGGCTTATGTCTGGCTGCACAGGGACCTTGGTTGCATTGCTTTTCCTAATTCATGAATATAAGTGACTTACTGCGGTCTTTTGTCCTCTCAGTCTGACTGGCGGTATGTCGGCTCCTTTAGGTAAGCAAGCACCACCGCACCGGAACATTTTCTGCCTGGCAGCATTGGCTCCCCACGCCAGTCTCTCAGGTTGCAGGAGTCAGCGTGACTCCGCTCGCGACACATTGTAATGTATACCACTGGCTGCCGTGCTCGTAGTGAGGCAGGGGTGCATGCAAGGCTGTTTTGCTTCTGATAGGCTCTTGATTCATCTGGTCTGCTGCATGCTCCAGACAGCAGATGATAGTGATTAAAAAAAAAAAAAAAAGGGGGGGGAGGATTTCTGTCCCTCGCCTCGTGGTCCAGGCTGGCACCACGAGATCTCGCACAAATATTTCTGGACGATTCGGCCATCAGAGTCTCGCTCGCCTGGCCTCCGCCATTAGCGTCTCTAACGCATGGCCTCCGCCATTGGAGTCTCTCAGGCATGACCTCGGCCATTAGAGTCTCTCACGCATGGCCTCCGCCATTGGAGTCTCTCAGGCATGACCTCGGCCATTAGAGTCTCTCAGGCATGGCCTCGGCCATTAGAGTCTCTCAGGCATGGCCTCGGCCATTAGAGTCTCTCAGGCATGGCCTCGGCCATTAGAGTCTCTCAGGCATGGCCTCGGCCATTAGAGTCTCTCAGGCATGGCCTCGGCCATTAGAGTCTCTCAGGCATGGCCTCGGCCATTAGAGTCTCTCAGGCATGGCCTCGGCCATTAGAGTCTCTCAGGCATGGCCTCGGCCATTAGAGTCTCTCAGGCATGGCCTCGGCCATTAGAGTCTCTCAGGCATGGCCTCGGCCATTAGAGTCTCTCAGGCATGGCCTCGGCCATTAGAGTCTCTCAGGCATGGCCTCGGCCATTAGAGTCTCTCAGGCATGGCCTCGGCCATTAGAGTCTCTCAGGCATGGCCTCGGCCATTAGAGTCTCTCAGGCATGGCCTCGGCCATTAGAGTCTCTCAGGCATGGCCTCGGCCATTAGAGTCTCTCAGGCATGGCCTCGGCCATTAGAGTCTCTCAGGCATGGCCTCGGCCATTAGAATCTCGCATGCTTGGCTACGCCATTTTGGTCCCCGCTTTCAGAAGTATTGCATGCTTGAACCTACACACATGGCTCTGCCATCCTGAGTCTCGCACGCATGGCTCCGCCTTTTAGGGTTGGGCGAAATTCTTTTGTTCCAACCTCGCACGCTTGGCTTCTCCCTCCTCGTACCACACATGCCTCAGTCATCCGTGGTCTTCTGTGGGGTCTAGCAGGTTGCTTGCTTCCATGCTCCGCCCGCTTGGCTCGGTCATCTGTGCTCCACCAATACAATGTTTTTGGGAGACTCGCACGCGTGGTTTTGGCCACTAGTCTACTTTAGTTATTATTTCTCTCTGTTTTTTCTTTTTCCAGATTGTTGGGTCTTCTTTTTTTCTTGTCATTACAAGTCAAGCATTCAGAGCCTACCGTTCGCTCTGCTTTTTCCAACTCGCTCTCTCTAGTTGTCTCTCTAGCTCCTCAGGGTCACCTTTTCCTCTTGCCGTCTCTGCTTTCACAGGACCAGCTTTACAGAAAATCCTTCCAGCGGCCTTTTTTCTGTTACCTACTGCAGTTCTGCCTCCCAGGGGATATAAAAAACAAAAAACAAAAAACAAGGTTCCGCAGCGTGTGGTGAGTTGATTGCCCATCATCTTCTCTAGTGAGGTCATCTCGAGCAGTGCATTACTTATCAATTATTGGGTCAATTGTCTACAGGTTTTTCTTTCATATTTGCATCCATAGGTTCGTGGCTCCTTCTATCCACCCGATGCACGGCGTCGGACCAACCGACGCAGCTATTCTTAGTAGACACATTTAGCATCAGGGTCAAAGTAAGCTATTGTGCATCACGGGAGTAGATTTAAGACTAGGGGGTTGGAACAGTTGCTAATACTCAGTTTTTAACATGTTCAGCTACGTTCAGTCATTTCATCAGCAAGGTAGCAGTTGCCAATTTTTTTTTAGATATATTAATTAAAATAAAACCTTAAAGAGGACCTTTCACCTTGAAAAACATTGTGAACTAAGTATCCTGACATATAGAGCGGCGCCCCAGGGATCTCACTGCACTTACTATTATCCCCGGGCGCCGCTCCGTTCTCCCGTTATGTCCTCCGGTATCTTCGTTCAGTAAGTTATAGTAGGCGGAGTCTGCCCTTGTTCTGCTGGGCGTCTCCTCCTCCTAGGCTGTAGCGCTGGCCAATCGCAGCGCACAGCTCACAGCCTGGGAGTTTTTTTTCTCCCAGGCTGTGAGCTGTGCGCTACGATTGGCCAGCGCTACAGCCTAGGAGGAGGAGACGCCCAGCAGAACATGGGCAGACTCCACCTACTATAACTTACTGAACGAAGATACCGGAGGACATAACGGGAGAACGGAGCGGCACCCAGGGATAATAGTAAGTGCAGTGAGATCCCTGGGCGCCGCTCTATATGTCAGGATACTTAGTTCACAATGTTTTTCAAGGTGAAAGGTCCTCTTTAAGTCCTGTCGTGTGTACAGGCATCAATACGATACGTCTGTCACGTCTGAAGACACATTTAACTCCTGTCACGTCTACAGGCATCAATTCAATACGTCCGTCACGTCTACAGTCACGTTAAGTCCTGTCACGACCACAGGATACGGTCCTACACTGTATGCCTCGTCCACTCTCATGTCTTAGTTTAGACTCGTTCTGGGCTTGCAAGGCTACTTAGGTCACATTCTATTCTGCTATGTATACATTTTCCCTTATTCAGTCACTTCGGTGAAGGGGTGCTCCGCATTCTGGGCAGCATCTCGCGTGCTGGTACGGCGGTTCTTGGCACACTGGTGGTCCTGTAATACTGGTGAATGGCACAAACTGGTGTGGGCTATTCATCTTCTGCATTAATCATGTTGTGTTTTATTAGGATGCCTCAAGAATCATTGATGGACGATACATCATCATCCCGTGGGAGCGTGGTGTCACATTCCGCAAGAGACTCCACACCATCATTAGGTCATGGACTGTGCCCAAGTTGATGGCAGAGTTATCCAAATGATGCATTCCATTTCCAGCTTCTGCAAGGAAGGCGGAACTGTTCCGTCTTCTGTCTTCCATTCTGGAGGTCCAAAATCCGCAGGTATTCAGACCTCGCTTACGCAACTGCACATGGCCATCAACTCCATGGCGTCATCAATGTTGAACTTTCAGGCCAGGCTAGAGTCGGTCGAGGCAGCCGATACAGCTGCTCATTTGGTGTGCCAAAGTCCGGCAGGTTCTTTTAGCCTCCAGGCTAGTGTTGCTGGTGGGTCAGGTTCTGTACCCCCTATCGCACCGTTCCACTTCGTTCCAGCCAACATTCGATAGGAAATAATTGACGGCAAGGACGTGAACTTAGCATCCTTACTCATAACAGCTCATGAGGCGCCAGATAACAAAACCATAGTCTGAGGGGAGGTCTCGGTGGTCCTCAAATCTAAGGACAAGAGGTTGAATAGAAACTCAGCATACCAGAGTTTGTCTTAGCCTTTAGTCTGTACAGGGTTGTTGTCTTATCCTGTTAGGGTCCCATCCATATCAGGGGCGTAGCTAAAGGATCATGGGCCCTGGTGCAAGACTTCCTTCAGTGCTTTATGGCCAGGCGCAGGGAAGCACATTGCCTTCGTGCTGCCTAAGGCAAACATTGAAACAGCACCCCCTGTACATTTCTACCTCTTTCCCTCCAGCCAGAGGTGTAACTTGAACAGCATGCACTTTCTATAATACTGGTGTCTTCTTATGTGGCACAAGGGTCTTTGGGCCCCCTCAGGCTCCTGGGCCCGGTAGCGACTGCTCTCTCTGCACCCCCCTATAGCTACGCCCCTGATCCACATGCAGATTGGGTACAGTATGTTAACAATGGTCTTTCCTCAGGTTTCCATGCAGGGCTATTGGCTCTTCTCTTTTTGCAGGTCTCTCCACAAGCAGACCGTGTACCATCACCAGTGCCCAGGCTCGACCAGCTAGTGATGGACTAACGGTTCATCTCGCTACCTCCAGATCCCTTATGACTAAAGCCCTGTCCTGTAACACCCTGAGGATATATAAGAAGGCATGGACCTCGTTCTGTAATTTTAAGAGAACCCATTCTTCGGCAGGAGTGGGCAACATCTCTCACCTACTGGCCTTTGCTGCATTTTTTGGCCACTCTCACCACAAGCTGTCATTTAGCACTATTAAGTTATACCCGGCTGGGATTCAACATCATTTGTATCTATGGCATCAAAATTAACCCTCCTTGTTTTCAGCCCATCCAATTAGAATGTTACTGAAGGGTATCCAGAAGGGGTCCGCTGTAGCCCGCCCTATACGACAGCCATTTACAGGGTCAATGTTTAGATTGCTTTCAGATAAACTACGCGAAACCCCTTCAGTAAGCACACTAGTTTATTGATCAAGACACCATGTACCTAGCCTTCTACGGCTTCCTCAGACCAGGCGAGTTTACCTGCGCCACAACATGCAAGAGCTATCTGAGGAAGGATCAGCTGTCATGGGATGGGTCATGCTAAATTATTACTTTAACGTCCACAAAGATGGCCTGAGCGGGTCAGCTCACAGAGGTTAGATACTTCCCCACTGGTAATAAGTGGTGCCTAGTTATGACAGTGCAGGATTGGACACGCTTTACCGAAGCAACCCCAAGGGATGCTCTTCTGCTAAGGCTGGGCTCTGCGCCTTTTAGTTGTCAGAACTTTCTCAAATTCATCTGAATATTATTGAGGAATGTTGGGGTCAGTGCCAGTTCCATCACAGGGCATTCCTTTTGCACTGGTGCGGCTTTGCCGCCTCCAAGCACAACATCTTAGTGCATGTTATTAAGAAGTTGGGCAGATGGCAGTCGGCTTGTCATGCACGAAATATACCAAATACACAGCGTGAAATGTTTAATGCTTTTAGGAATCTGGTATTGTAATTTTGTTAATTACACTATTGCCCTGAGCTATGTTTGTTATTTTTGGCCCCTTTAGCCTACCCTCCGTACAGCAGTCTTGGCATACACCTACTGCTTACCATAGTAGGTAGGTAGGTAGGTGTACTTATCTTGAGCCGACCCGAATACAAGTTATAGGCAAATGGCTATTTGCCGCATTTGTGTGAGGGGAGGCGGGGCTATACTGCTTACAAGCCGCAGCCTCCTACTCGCCTTACCGGCGGCTCCCAAGTCCCCTTTTTTTTCTAACTACTCAATGGGGTGGGCCCCTTTAGCCTACCCTCCGTACAGCAGTCTCGGCATACCCCTACTGCTTAGCATAGTAGGTAATAGGTAGGTTGGCGTACTTATCTTGAGCCGACCCGAATACAAGTAACCTTTTAACAAACTTTGCATTAATCAAAGGTACAGTGTGTGTACGTAAGGAATAACACTATTTCTGGCAGTCATAAGGATTGTATCTGGCATTTTTTAGTGGTTTTCCCCTGTGCATGCTGAATGTCTAGTTTGCAGTTCTGCCACAGATGGTGGGTAAACACTAGCTGCTGTCCACTGCACACATGAAGTTGAAGAGTCATAACTTTCTCTTATACACTGAGAAGCAGCTCCACGATCATGAAGGACATTACACAGAGGTACTGACCCGTATTGTTGTGAATAAAGCACTTTACATCTCACAGGTTTATATCTCAGCCCATGTAGCTGCAGCAGTCGGCTTGTCTGTGTGTGTTAGAGAAAAATAACTAAATGAATGTAAAACATAAAAATAACAACAATAGTCCAGTCCAGTAACTAACAGTAAAATAAAAAATTAATTCAGCTCACCACCTTTGTTAGTCCTCGGTGCACAGATCCTTAGAAGAAGCAAATCCACTGTAGAAACAAAGTAGTAGGTCCAACACTTAGGTCTTGAATAAAACTATGATTTTTTTATTTCTAATATTTAAAAAAAAGTCCAAAATAGCACATTGCATGACATCACCCCACACCAGTCAACTGTTTCGAACTGTACTCAGTCCTTGATCATGACATAAAACAAATGAATCCCATTCGTGTTTAAAAAAGACTGCACTCAGACAGGTGCAAATGTCACATGATCCACTAATGATAGAGCCCTGCTCATAGAGCGCCATACCTGCAGGGCATCTGCCCACTACCTTCAGCACTGCTTTTTCCTGGGCCTCTGGGCCCTTCTTGCTGTCTCCATCCCCTCTGGCGCAGCTGATCAGTACTCTAAAGAAGGCCTCTGGCTGAAAACGTTCAGTTATGGCCTGGATACCCACTTAATAAATGAATACAGCATTTTAAGCAATCTAGTGGAGTATGGGAGTCAGACCATATAGGTGTCAGCTTTGTAGAGTGTCAGCTTTATAGCCTGAATAGCATGATACACTGGTAAGAATAATAAAACAATAATATGGCTGCAGGCAGACTGCTATACCTATAGGACATACATTGACATGCTATTAAAGAGGACCTTTCACCGGTCCTGACATTACCATATAGTTTATTTCCAAGAGATAGAGAGAGTATTCAGGCCTTAGGCTACTTTCACACTAGTATTTCTATTTTCTGGTATTGAGGTCTCAATACCTGAGAAAAACACTTCCATTTTGTCCCCATTCATTGTCAATGGGTACAAAACGTAACTGAATAGAACGGAATGCTCCAAAAAGCGTTCCCATACCAGATACCGGTTTTCTTTCCGTCCTGGGACGCAAAGCAAGACGGATCCGTCGTGACCCACAATGCAAGTCAACGGGGACGGATCCATTTAACTCTGACACAATCTGACACAACAGAAAACGGATCCGTCCCCCATTGACTTTTAATGTTGTTCATGGCAGATCCGTCTTGGCTATGTTAAAGATAATACGACCCGATCCGTTCATAACGGATGCAGATGGTTGTATTATCAGTAACGGAAGCGTTTTTGCTGAGCCCTACCGGATCCGGCAAAAACGCTAGTGTGAAAGTAGCCTAAAGAGGAGGGATCACATAAAAAATTCTCAAAAGAGAAACATATAACATTTTTTGTTACAAAGCCGACACCCACATGGTCTGAACAGAGGCCAAGATGTGATGTATTTTTACTAATCACTATCAGCATGTCTATTCATGTTACATAGGTCTGTCTGCAGCCACACATTATTCTTTTATTTTAACTACTAGCATACCAGCTTATGTTATTCAAGCTATAAAGCCGACACTCTACATCCATATGGTCTGAACAGGTGCCAATATGTGATGCATTATTATTCGTACTTATATAGCGCTGATATATTCCGCAGCGATTTGCAGACATCAGCATCAAGCTGTCTCCAGTGGGGCTCACAATCTAAGGTCCCTATCACTATGTCTTTGGAGTGCGTGAGGAAACCGGAGAACCCGGAGGAAACACACGCAAACACAGGGAGAACATACAAACTCCATGCAGGCTGCCATGTACTGACAGAGCGCTAACTGGTCCTGGTGGTCAGGGATGAGGACTGTGTTTCCCAAGGATCATTTTCTACTGGGAAATACAGGGCACAGTATAATACACTAGAATATATAGATATTAGTCCTACCCCCGAATAATAATACAATTAGGTGGTAATTTATTATACAGAAATACGTCTATGTTAGGCATATTTCTGACACAGATTGGCGCAAAGGTCCTTAGCACCGCAATCTGCATATTTTTCCTGCTGATGCCAGGTCTAAAAAGGATGGCGTGGGCAGGGAAAGGGATACAGTTATGGCCATCCAGATATTGAATACCACCGCCATACATTGACCGGATAACACCTCTGTACAGTGACCGGATAACACCGCCATACTGTGACTGGATAAAAGGGTATAAGAGGGCACAGTACACGGAACGACTAGTCGCACTGTACAGGGTGTGGTAAGTGGGCACAATGCAGGGTATAAGGGAGCACAGTACGGGGTGGGGGGCACAGTCACATGACCCTATGACATTACAAGGTCCTTATGGTGAATGCGGTTCATACGTCACCATAATGAGAGGCAGAAGAGTGAGACAGGGGTGTGATTATGTGGCTAGAGATAAAAAGTTTAACTGTCGGCCAGGACAGACCCCCAAAATTAGGCAATAGGCATTCACCTGACAGCAAAGAACTTTGGATTCTGTGGCTGGAGGTACATTAGGCAAAACGCATTACAATGTTTTGCACTCGTGCGGAAAAATCGTGCATTTTCCCGCAACACATCCGCATCTTATCCGGCCAAAAACATGACGCCCGTGTGGAAAAGGCCTTAAAGTTGCTTTTATTCAACCAGCAAGTAATTTTTTGATGGGAAATGACATAGGTGTCTCCTAAAAGATAATAAGACGATGTACAAGAGGCACTATTGTAAAAAAAAAAAATTCTCAGCTTTTATTTACATTTGAGCAAAAAATACAAGATGTTCTGCAATGTGGAAAATCTCAGAGGACGTGGTCGGAAGCCAAAAGTGACACCTGTGCTGGCCAGGAGGGTAGTTAGGGAGGTGAAAAAGAATCCAAGGATCACCACCAAGGCCATCCTGGTGAATCTGGGCTCTGCTGGTGGCAATGTCTCAAGGCAGACAATCCAACGGACACTGCACAATGCTGGGTTTCACTTCTCCAGATAAGGCACACAAAAGCTCGCTTGGCCTTTGCAAAAGCTCATCTGGACAAAGAAGAAGACTTCTGGTCTTCTGTGTTATGGTCAGATGAAACAAAAATGTAATTGCTTGGTCACAATGATGTTTCCTTCATTTGGCGTAAAAAAGGAGAAGCCTTCAACCAAAAGAACACCATCCCCACTGTCAAACATGGTGGTGGGAACCTAATGCTTTGGGGGTGTTTTTCAGCCAATGGACCAGGGAACCTAATCACAGTAAACGGCACCATGAAAAAAGAGCAATACATGAGGATTCTCAACGACAACATCAGGCAGTCTGCAGAGAAACTTGGCCTTGGGCACCAGTGGACATTTCAGCATGACAATGACCCAAAACACACACAGCAAAAGTGGTGAAGAGATGGTTAGCAGACAACAACATTAACGTTTTGGAGTGGCCCAGCCAGAGTCCAGACTTGAATCCAATTAAGAATCTGTGGAGGGAGCTAAAGATCAGGGTGATGGCAAGAAGACCCTCCAAACAGAAAGATTTGGAGCTCATTGCTAAAGATGAATGGGCAAAAATATCTGTGGAGACATGCAAAAAGCTGGTCTGCAATTATAGGAAGCGTTTAATTGCTGTAATAGCCAATAAAGACTTTTCTATTGATTATTGAGAAGGGTATGAGTAATTTTGGACTGAACACTTTTTGCTCAAATGTTAATAAAAGCTGAGAACACCCCCCCCCCCCCCCCCCCTACAATAATGCCTCACCTATGTAATTTCCCATCAAAAAATTACTTGCTGGTTGAATAAAAGTAACTTTAAGTCAAAATTTGCCAGGTGTATGAATAATTATGGGCAGCACTGTAGGCTCTGGCCTGGTGCACCTGCCCGACTCCTGCCACCCCTGCGGAACAGCCTGCCTCTTCCTCTGCTTGTCATTTTCTAAATGACCCTCTGCCTAAGGCCTCTTGCACACAAACGTTTTTTGTGTTCCGTATATGGGCCGTATTTTTTTATTCCGTATACGGTCCGTATACAGAACCATTCATTTCAATGGGTCCGCAAAAGATGCAGACAGCACACAGAGTGCTCCGTTCCGTGGCCCCGCAAAAATAATGAGGCATGTCCTATTCTTTTCCATTTTGCGGACAAGAATAGGCATTTCTATAATGGGCCTCCTGTTCCGTTTCCGCAAATTGCGGAAGGCACATGGGCGGCATCCGTATTTTGCGGATCTGCAAGTCCTTAGAGAAGAGCAGTATTTGTGGAAGAAGGGATATCACAGCCCTCAATCAGTATTTAGTGGTAGAAGGTATATGGCACCCCTCAATCAGTATTTTGTGGAAGCAGGTGTATTGCAGACCTCAATCAATATTTGGTGGAAGGTATATAGCAATAGCACCCTTCAATTAGTATTTAGTGGGAGAAGGTATATGGCACCCCTCAATCTGTATTTGGCGTAAACAGGTATATGGCACCCCTCAATCAGTATTTTGTGGAAGGAGGTATATAGCAATAGCACCCCTCAATCAGTATTTAGTTGAAGAAGGTATATGGCACCCCTCAATCGTTATATGGCAGAAACAGGTATATAGTACCCTTCAATCAGTATTTTCTGGAAACGGGTATATAGCACCCCTCAATCAGTATTTTGTGGAAACAGGTATATAGCACCCCTAAATCAGTATTTTGTGGAAGCAGGTGTATCCCAGCTCTCAATCAGTATTTGGTGGAAGAAGGTATATAGCAATAGCACCCCTCAATCAGTATTTAGTGGAAGAAGGTATATGGCACCCCTCAATCTGTATTTGGCCGAAACAGGTATATAGCACCCCTCAATCAGTATTTGCGGAAACTGGTATATAGCCCCCCTCAAATAGGATTTTGTGGAAGAAGGTATATCGCAGCCCTCAAGCAGTTTTTTTTGTTAGAAAGTATATTATAAGTTTATCACACCTATCAATAGCACACCTATACCAGTCCTTAAAAGGACTTTTGTGTCCCTATTAGTTAGCGTCCAAAATGCAACCTCTCCCTACACTGGCAAAACACATAATGTAAAATGGCTGCCAGATCGGGTTCTGTTGTAGGTTTGGGGGGGGGGGGGGGTCTATGTGCTGAAATGTCTCAATTGGCTGTCCTGTCCCACCTGATGGGTGTGTCATGGGTCAAAGTTTGGCCCTATGCAAAAAAAATATGGTGCGTGCGAATATCGCCATATGTTCGCATATTCGGCGAATCACGAAAAAGCAAAGTTCGCCGCAAAGCGACCGCCAGCTGAACCGCAAGGCCATCTCTTATTACTACTAGCATGTCAACTTATGTTACATAGGTATAGCAGTCTGCCTGCAGCCACACATTTTATTTTATTATTCTTATCAAAGTTATCAGCATACCAGCTTATGTTATGCAGGTATAACAGTTTGTTTGCAACCATATATTTCTGTTTTACTATACTTTTTCCTGGACCTGCAAGGGTTAATACCGTGATCTCACTTTTAGCTTCCATTCAACACCTTACTCCCCTATCATCAGTGGATCATGTAACATTTGCACCTGTGGGACTCTTTTAAAAACGAAAGGGATTAATTTGTTTTATGTAATGAATAAGGTAAGTACAGTCCGAAACGCGTTGACTGGTGTGGAGAGATGTCCTGCTATGTGCTATTTTGGACTTTTTTTCAAATATTTGAAATAAAAGATTCATTGTTTTTTTTAAGACCGGAGTGCTGGACCCGCTACTTTGTTTTAACAGAAAAACAAGGTACAGTTTGCTGCTGGCTGAGCAGTTAATAGATTATATTAATTATGGATCCATCAAAACAGCCAAAAAAGTCCACATAATAAAAATCTTCCTGGTGTAAAAGTTGAAAATCTCTGTTAGGCTACTTCACATCTGCAGTATGGATTCCAGCAGGCTCTTGTGGCAGAGAACAACCTGCCAGAACTCAGCGGATCCAGCATTGTCAGATGCAACCAGAATGCCCGCCTGCCCAATTAAAGGGGTTGTCCAAGTTATATTTATTGATGACCTATCCTCAGGATAGGTCATCAATATCAGATCGGCTGGGGCCCGACACCCGGCACCCCAACCGATCAGCTGTTTGAAGAGAAGGTGTGCCCCGGAATTCCCAGACAGAAGGACGGATCCGTTAAGCTGCCCATAGACTTGTACTATGATGGAATGCAAAACGGAAGACTTTAAAAGGCATTCCGTTTGCTCTCTGTCCTAATAGAAGTCTATGGGAAAGCATAACGGATCCGTCTGGGTCCCGTTATGCAAGACGGAAAACAAAGTCCTGTCCACAGGACTTTGTTTTCCGTCTTGCATAATGGGACCCAGATGGATCCGTTTTGATTCCCATAGACTTCTATTTGGACGGAGAGCAAACGGAATGCCTTTTAAAGTCTTCCGTTTTGCATTCCATTATAGTACAAGTCTATGGGCAGCTTAACGGATCTGTCCTTCTTCTGTCTTATGGATTCCGTTATTTTCCATTATGACCATGTTATAAAGGAAAGCCATAACGGAATCCCTAATGCTAGTGTGGACCCACCCTAAGGAGAATCTAGCGATGTCCAGGCTGAGCAGATCCTGGAAATGAATGACAGGTATTTGGATAATAGTTCGTCTCCAAATTCTACGCCTGGGTCCTCCAGCCAAAGCACAGAGGACCATGACAAAAATCCTCCAAAACTCAAAGAAAATGTCAATAGTTCCTTACAGAAATGCAATGTGAAGTATGTGTATAACTAAATATGTGAACAGCACTTCCTATTGATTCAGTATGTGCCAGAGAAGTGATGATGAAATCTGCTTTAGGCCTCATGCACACGACCGTTGTGTGCACCCGTGGCCGTTGTGCCGTTGTCCGTTTTTTTCTGTGGCTCCATTGACTTTCAATGGGGCCGTAGAAAACTCGGCTTGTGCACCGTTTTTACACCGCGCCCGTGACCCGTGTTTCGAGGCCGTGAAAAAAATATAACCTGTCCTATTTTTTTCACGGCCAACGGTTCACGGGCCCATTCAAGTCAATGGGTCCGTGAAAATCACGGATGCACACAAGATTGTCATCCGTGTCCGTGATCCGTGTCCGTGATCCGTGTCCGTTTTTTCCTATCATTTCAATGGCAAACTTGACTTAGATTTTTTTTTCATCTTTCATGTCCGTGGATCCTCCAAAAATCACGGCAGACCCACAGAAGAAAAAACGGGCACGGATCACGGTACAACGGAACCACGTTTTGCGGGACGTTAAAAAATACGTTCGTGTGCATGAGGCCTTACTCTCATGACTAATGACAACGTCGGCCCATGAGCCAAAATTTGCCTCTCTTCCTGTGCCCCATCTGCTGGTCCTGGTACACCGTAAAAATACATTGTCATCTATATTGTAAGATTTCTCAAGCCACGCTTAACTGAGTGCTTATTCCTATTAAGGGCCCCTAAGCACTCAAATTTGGTCTGACAATTTTTGTCCAGTCAAAAAAATGCCATAGAAACTGCTTGTTTTTTCCCTCTATGTAGAAGGAGATGGAAAACAACAACAACAAAAAACAACAAAAGCTTCAGCCTGCTGTGTTGAAAAAACAAAAACATAAGGCCAGAAATAAAAAACTGCCACCAAAAAGAATAAAATGCCTCTAGGCAAAAAATGATTGTCTGCCCAGCGTTTTTTTATATTTCATGTGAGCTGCAAATAGTGCACAAAAAACAAACAAACGCATTTTGCAATAAATACCACTAAAATCATAACTGCAAAAAAGTCACAAAATACCCATGTGGATTTTCAGCCTTAGGGCTCATGTACACGACCGCTGGTCGGCTGTTTCGTGCATTGGGGACCGCAATTTGCAGTCCCCAATGCACGGGCAACATCCTTGCTGATTCTGCAGACAGATCCAGACCAATTCAACTTAAATGCATCCGTGATCCGTCCGCACGGTGCAGAGGCATGGAGAGAAACCCCATGGAAGCACTTCTAAGGTTCTAGTCCCCTAAGGGGCTAATAGTTATTAAATAAAAAGTTAAATATTAAAAGTTTAAATCAACGCCTTTCCCAATTTTACATATAAAAATATATTAACAATAAAAAATAAACATACCAGGTATCGCCATGTCTGAACTATTAAAATATTTTTAAAAATTCCTGTGCGGTGAACATAGAAACATAGAATGTGTCGGCAGATAAGAACCATTTGGCCCATCTAGTCTGCCCAATATACTGAATACTATGGGTAGCCCCTGGCCCTATCTTATATGAAGGATGGCCTTATGCCTATCCCATGCATGCTTAAACTCCTCCACTGTATTTGCAGCTACCACTTCTGCAGGAGGCTACTCCATGCATCCACTACTCTCTCAGTAAAGTAATACGTCCTGATATTACTTTAAACCTTTGCCCCTCTAATTTAAAACTATGTCCTCTTGTAGCAGTTTTTCTTCTTTTAAATATTCTCTCCTCTTTTACCTTGTTGATTCCCTTTATGTATTTAAAAGTTTCTATCATATGCCCTCTGTCTCGTCTTTCTTCCAAGCTATACATGTTAAGGTCTTTTAACCTTTCCTAGTAAGTTTTATCCTGCAATCCATGTACTAGTTTAGTAGCTCTTCTCTGAACTCTCTCCAAAGTATCAATATCCTTCTGGAGATATGGTCTCCAGTACTGAGCACAATACTCCAAATGAGGTCTCACTAGTGCTCTGTAGAGCGGCATGAGCACCTCCCTCTTTCTACTGGTAATGCCTCTCCCTATACACCCAAGCATTCTGCTAGCATTTCCTGCTGCTCTGTGACATTGTCTGCCTACCTTTAAGTCCTCTGAAATAATGACCCCCTAAATCCCTTTCCTCAGATACTGAGGTTAGGACTGTATCACTGATTTTATATTCTGCTCTTGGGTTTTTATGTCCCAGGTGCATTATCTTGCACTTATCAACATTACATTTTAGTTGCCAGATTTTTGACCATTCCTCTAGTTTTCCTAAATCCCTACAGATAAAAAATTAAAACGACACAATTCAAAAAAAAATTGTCATCTCCTCCCCCTCCATCAAAAATTTAATAACGGTGATCAAAAAGTTGTACTCACCACAAAAATGGTAAGAATGGAAATACATTGTGTCGTTTCTTCTTTCAAAGACCTGCAAAAGGACCTTTGATGTAATGACCACGTGGTGAGCGCGGTGACGTCAGCGCAGGTCCTGCTGAATGAAGATAGAAATCTTATAAGGGAAAATAATACAGTGAATACACTTTAATGGAGTCCGGGGTTGCTTTCATCCCTATCATCTCCTAGGAACCATACGTGAAAATCGCACCGCATCCGCACATTTAGAATACCTAACCCAAAGCCGAACTTCAGTGAAGAAGTCCGGGTTCGGTTCTGGGTACCACATTTCGTTTTTTCTCACGCGCGTGCAAAACGCATTGCACTCGTGCGGAAAAAACTGAACATCGGAACGCAATTACAGTCAAAACTGACTGAAATTGCGTGCCTACTCGCGCAGGTTTGCCTCAATGCACACACAACGCCTTCGGAGCAAATCCGGGACGCTCGTGTGAAAGAGGCCTAAGTGATGGCTGTCTGCTTCCGGTGCCAGAGTGATTGCCGAACAGCTGAGGTAGTGGGATTTCAGACCCCTGCTGATCAGCTAGTGATGGCCTATCCTGAGGTGGACAACCCCTTTACCTCCTTTCTCACTAGCTTTGTAAGCATATGAAATTTTTTTTTAAAACTTTAAAGAGGTTGTCCAGGTTCTTTGTAAATCTGTTCTCTAGCCAGCAGGACCTGTGGAGAAATCCATAGTCACCTGGGCCCCATGGATCAGTTTTGGCTCTCTGGCTTGCTTCAGTGGTCTACTAGTGCCCCTCAACTTTCTGCACAGTCAAGGTCCCATGCGCCGCTGCAGCCAGTGACTGGCCTCAGCATTGATGTATGCCCAGGTGGTATGTCACTGTTGAGTCACGTGTCACCTGAGGACACATCATCACTGTGAATAATATAAAAACACATGGGAGCCAGATTTATCATTACACTTACATCTTACTCCACTTTTACAAATGTTCAAAGTCACATTTGGCTAAGTCAGATTTATTAATGGTCCTTTAATACTGTGATAAATGTGGTTTGACGATAGCAGTTTATCCTTCAGTAAGCGGCTTTACAAAAGTCGCATGTTCTATTAAAAAGTCGCCTAAGATAAGCATGGTCCTCACTGGAGTGAAATTGTGCAATTTTTTGCGACTTTTTTTCAATTGTTGTAATAGTAAATCTGTCTAGAGATTATTTACATAAGAAAACATGCCCACTTTCAGAAAACTGGCGAGCATAGTGCAGAGCCAATAAAAGTCGCAACTTTTTGCGCAGTTTTAGCGATTGCGCAATTTTTTTTGACTTTTTCACTCCATTATTTGGACTTGAGCTAATAAAAAATCTGGCCCATGGACTGTGTATGCTTTTATATGGTCACTGAACTGCACAGCGACTTGTAATTTACTGAAGTTGCTGAGTCCCAGTATAAGGGCTTATTCACCCGAACGCATGTGTTGTGTTTCGTGCATTGGGCACTGCAATTTGCGGTCCCTAATGCACGGAGAGCGTTCGTGCAGGCTCCGGTACGGATCTATACCCATTCAACTTGAATGGGTCCGCATCCTTCCGTTCCGCAAAAAGATAGAGCAAGTTCTATCTTTTTGCAGAATGAATGTACAGAACTGAACCCCATGGAAGCACTTTGTAGTGCTTCTGTAGCGTTCCATGCTTCTGTTCCGCACATTTCCACATCTCTGGATTTGCAGACCCATTGAAGTGAATGGATCCCTATTTGTGATGCGGAATTCACGGAACGGTGTCCGTGTATTGTGGATCTGCATATACGGAAACGGAACACATACGTTCGTGTGAACAAGCCCTAAACCTAATCATCTCCTCCCATCTTATTAAACCATGGGCGTTAACATGGTTCAATGGAAGTCATTAACCACTTCACATCCGGGCCATTTACCCCCTTCCTGATAGAGCCTAATTTTGCAAATCTGACATGTGTCACTTTATGTGGTAATAACTTTGGAACGCTTTTACTTATCCAAGCCATTCAGAGATTGTTTTCTTGTGACACGTTGTACTTCATGATGCACCCTTACAGTAGAAACTTCCAAAAAGTGACCCCATTTTGGAAACTAGGGGATAAGGTGCCAGTTGTATTGGTACTATTTTGGTGTACATATGATTTTTAATTGCTCTATATTACATTTTTTGTGAAGCAAGGTAACCCAAAAATTGCTGTTTTGGTTTTTATTTTTTACAACATTCATCTGACAGGGTAGATCATGTGCTATTTTCATAGAGCAGGTTGTTACGGAAGCAATAATATCAAATATGTCTACTTTGTTTGTTTCAGTTTTACATAATAAAGCAGTTTTGAAAAAAACATTTTTTTTTTGTGTCTCCATTTTCTGAACGCCATATTTTTTTACTTTTTATGCCTATAGTCTTGTGCGGGGGCTCGTTTGTTTGCAGGAAGAGTTGACGTTTTTATTGGTATAATTTTTGGGTACATATGAATTTTTGATCATTCATTATTGCACTTTATCGGGCAAGGTGACCAAAATTTGGTTGTTTTGGCACAATTTTTATTTATTTATTTTTAAAGCGTTCACGTGAGGGGTTAGATCATGTGAGATTTTAGAGTGAAGATTGTTACGGACATGGCAATACCTAATATGTATACTTTTTTTTTATTTATTTAAGTTTTACACAATAATAGCATTTTTTAAACCAAAAAAATTATGTTTTAGTTTCTCCATAGTCTGAGAGCCATAGCTATTTTATTTTTAGACAAATTGTCTTAGTTAGGTTCTCATTTTTTGCGGGATGAGGTGATGGTTTGATTGGTATTATTTTAGGGGGAAAACGCATTTTTTTTTTTTGCTTGGTGTTGCAATTTTTGTGAAGTAAGGTGACAAAAAATGGCTTTTTTGGCACTGTTTTTATTTAAAAAGTTTTACAGTGTTCACCTGAGGGGTAAGGTCATGTGATATTTTTATAGAGCTGGTTGTTACAGATGCGACGATACCTAATATGTATACTTTTTATTTTTTATTTCACTTTAACACAATAATAGCATTTTTGATTTAAAAAAAATGATGTTTTAATGTCTCCATGTTTTGAGAGCTATATTTCTTTTTATTTTTTGAGCGATTTTCTTATGTAGGGGCTCATCTTTTGTGGGATGAGGTGACGGTTTTATTGGTACAATTTTGGGGGACATACGCCTTTTTGATCACTTGTAGTTGCACTTTTTATATTAAAAGGGGACAAAATGTTTTTTTTACACCGTTTTTTTTCCAGGCGGGTTGGATCATGTGATATATTTATAGAGCCGGTTGTTGCGGATGCGGCAATACCAAATATGTCTATTTTATTAAAAAAATTCTATTTTTAACATTATTTGAAATTACTTAATTGGGGAATTTAAATTTTTTGGGACATGTGAAACCTTTTTAAAAAAAATAAAAAATATTTTACACTTTGCATCCCCATAAGGCCATACAAGACCTCTGGGGGACATTTAACTTCCCTTTTTTTTTTTTTTCACGATTGATTTCGCCTATAACTGGGGCTGACATAGTAGCCCCAGTTACAGGGGAAATACAGCCCCCAGAGAGGCTGTACAGCACTATACTATGCTATACAGCCTCAGTGTGCAATGAGCAGGACACTGATGGCCAATGATGCAGTAGGTCAGGATATGTATATATATATATTTTTGAGTAGCTCGTGACACCAATTGCAGCTTGCGCAGGTACTGTAGCAGGGCCCTTTAAGATGTTATAACTCACGTACCAGGTGAGGAATGCAAGAGGGGGATAATGTCTTTGTATAGCAGATATGGTAGTGTCAACGGTGTCTCCTACCTTGGTACGGCTGGACGCCTGGATCCTGGCTCACTTGCAATAAAATTGAGTGTGGTCAGTAGGAGTGATTGAGAAATGATGGAGATCCAGACAGGAGATATAATCCAACTTGTCTTTACTTAATGGCAACAGATATCCATACGAGTTACAGCAATAGTCTTTTGGGTCCCAGCAGGTATTGGCAATATGTGGCAGGAATTTATATCTATTTTGCTTCTTGTCATATGCCTAGAGAATCTGGCAGATATTTATCTTCTGCTCTGTCTGTCTTCTGCTTGGGCCTGACTAGCTGAGGAGGTATTTTGCTTCTCCTGGACTCTGGATTAGTACTCACAGAACTGCTCGCAGGGAATGGCTTCCTGGAGATCTGTAGTTCTGGAGGTTGTTGCTTGCTTGTCACCAGCTGAGGTAGATGACTCAGGCTGGAAAAATGGATCCTTGGCCTCAGCCGAGACTGGATCCTGGGTTGGGATCCCTGTTTCTGGGAGCTCCTACTAACACAGCCTTCCCCAGGCAGGGGGGCTGGTACACACTAACTAAACTTCCTCTTCTCCTCATGAGACAGGACATGGGAACATCCCACTTCTGCTCACACAGGGGGGGGGTAGACTGGAATGGACTTTTCCAGGCTAGATATACTAACTGGCTATGGTCTGCTACATATTGCTGCCACCTGCTGGCGGACAGGGAAATTACAGCAAATACATAATACAGGCCTGGAAAATACACATAATGGAAAATGCTAAGTTAAATTACACAAGATGACAATACATATGCACCTGACATGTTGTAGCAGAGAGACAGAGTTTAGTGACATACTCTGGGATGTTACAAGTGCAGCGCATAGCGCTTCCTGATCTGTATACACAGCGCTTGTTGAGTGCTGTGTATACAGCAATCTAGAAGGCAGGGACACCTGGGAACTGTCCCTGCCTTCTTTCTGTGTTGCCCTGCTGTCACTTACAGTGGCCCCCCGCTCTGCAGATGCACGATTAGCGTGCAGCTGCCATCTCTGAATGGATGCTTCAGAACGTCCATTTAGAGATAAACATTCACCCATAGGACATTTATATCCTATGGGCGGATGTGAGATGGTTAAAAGGACATCTGTAAACAGCTTTGTACCTATAAAAAAGGCTAACCTGTTACATGTGCTTTTGGCAGCTGAAGGCATCTGTGTTGGTCCCATGTTTATATGTGCCCGGATTGCTGACAAAAATAAAGTTTTAATATATGCAAATTAACCTCTAGGAGCAACGTTGAAGTTGCCGTTACACCTAGAGGCTTAGCTCTTTCTGCAACTGCTGTGCCCTTCACACTTTGATTGACAGGGCCAGGCAGTGATGACGCTTCCACTGCCTGGTCTTGTTAATCAAAGTGCAGAGGGCACGACAGTTGCAGAGAAAGCGGAGCCTCTAGGAGTAATGGTAACGCCCCTGTTGCTCCTAGAGGCTCATTTACATATATGAAAACATCGTTTTGTAGCAATGCGGGCACATATGAACATGGGACCAACACTGATGCCTTCAGCTGCCAAGTGCACATGGAACAGATCAGCCAGTGTTATAGGTACAGAACTGCTGACAGAGGTCCTTTAAACTCTTCAATATCGTTTTCCTAAGCTTATGTTTATCTATGGAGAAGACTGTTTGTTTTTATTTATTTGATTGATGTCTGGACACCATTTGGGGATATTTACTCTTTACACAGTATTGTTTATCTACACATTTTGTTTAATTTTACATTTACTGTACATTAGCTAGTAGGGTTGAGCAAACCCGAACTGTAGAGGTTCCTTAAAAATTATCCCGATATGTAAGAGCTGCTACAGAAAGTGCGGGCTGTCTGTGTGCGCTTTAGTCGTTCTCACCCTGCTGCTGCTCGCCTGTCAGCTCTGCAGCGTAACTTCAGCCTTCCCGCTCACCGCCTCATATGCGACATGCCCACAAGACTGTGCGAGCAGCAGCAGGCGAGAATGGAGTTTCAGCTGCAGCACGCACGGGTGAGTCGCTCTGCGGAACATCACCACTTCACCACCAATGACTGGGCCTCCATGCGAGACCTGTGTTCCTTGTTGCGCTGTTTTGAGTACTCCACCAACATAGCCAGTGCCGATGATGCCATTCTCAGCATTACTATCCTACTTCTATGCCTCCTTGAAAAAACACTTTGGGCGATGATGGAAGAGGATGAGGTATCATTTCATAGGGTTTCAGGCCAATCATTCACAAGTAGCTCTGAGGGTGGGTTCCTGCACCCACAAACACCAGGTACACAATTGTCCAGCCAGGGCACAGTTCTGGAGGATGAGGAGATGGAGGAGGAGGAACTGTGTTCACAGCAGGGTGGCACCCAAACCAGCTCATGGTCATCACTGGTGCGTGGCTGGGGGGGATACAGAGGACACAGACGATACACCTCCCACAGAGGACAGCTTTTCGTTGCCTCTGGGCAGCCTGGCACACATGAGCGATTACATGGTGCAGTGTCTCCGCAACGACCGCCGAGTTGCCCACATTCTAACTTGTGCTGATTACTGGGTGGCCACGCTGCTGGATCCCCGTTACAAGGACAACGTACCGTCCTTAATTTCGTCATTGGAGCATGATCGTAAGATGCGCGAGTACAAGTGCACGCTGGTTGATGCACTGCTGGTGGCATTCCCACCTGACAGCGGGGGCACAGTGGAAGCACAAGGCGAAGGCAGAGGAGGAGGAAGAGGTCGTCAACGCAGCCGGGGCACCACCAGCACCTCAGAAGGCAGGGTTAGCACGGCCGAAAAGTGGAAAAGCTTTGTCAGCACGCCACAACAACCAGCACCACCAGCTGATTTGGAACATCTTATCAGGAGGCAGCATTTCACCAACATGGTGGAGCAGTATGTGTGCACACGCCTACACGTACTGAATGATGGGTCTGCCCCCTTCAACTTCTGGGTCTCCAAATTGGGCACATGGCCTGAGCTTGCCCTTTATGCCTTGGAGGTGCTGGCCTGCCCTGCAGCCAATGTATTGTCTGAACGTGTGTTTAGCACGGCAGGGGGCGTTATCACAGACAAGCGCAGCCAATGTGGACAAGCTAACTTTCATTAAAATGAACCAGGCAGATATCCCACAGGACTTGTCCGTACCTTGTGCAGAATAGACATGTATACTGGCCTCACCCAGCCATTGTTGTACTCCAGCGCACTTTCTCTTAGTTTTTTTTTTTTTATATTTCCCAATGTCTTGGGGGTCTACCAAAATTTGAACAAAAAAATAAAATAATAATAAATAAAATAAAAAACAAAAACCAGTGTTGGCTACCTCCTCCACCGCCATTTCCACCTACACCGCCATATCCACCACCTCCTCAACCTCCTACTCCATATGGACCTCCACCTCATACATCAAGATAATTTTTTGTTAATTTTTACATATTTTTATTTTATTTTAAGTCATTTCACTCATTTGTCTGATACATTATTGGGTTACATATCCCATAGTTTTGGCTTTGATATACCCTTGCTCTACCTAGTGGACAGGTTAATAAATTTCACTAATTTTTCTGTTACATAGTTGGGTGACATTCACCAATTTTTGACTGTGATATACCCCTGCTCTACCTAGTGGACAGGTTAATAAATTTCACTAATTTGTCTCTTACATTGACTGGTGAAATTCACCAATTTTTGGCTGTGATATACCCCTGCTCTACCTAGTGGACATGGAAATACATTTCACTAATTCATCTGTTACATTCTTGGGTGACATTTTACCATTTTTGCCGTGAATAAACCCCTGCTCTGCATAGGTGACAGGGACCTAAATTGCAAAAATCATCTGTTACATTGTCAGGTGACATTGTCACGGCTGAGGACGGGGAAAACCCTCAGCCGTGCGATGCCACATGATGTTAGTCGCTGCTCGGCCAGGACAACAGAATTAGGGATAAATTGTGATACAATATGTTTATGTGATGTTAAGTTTATGTCTATGTGGTGTCTGTTATTATTGCAGCTATGGTTCTGGGTCCCTGTGTGTTTATGTGTGCTGTGTCCTTTTATGTTTGTGTGTGGACAGCCAGCACTTGTGTCCAGGGATCCAGTCAGTGTGTCTGTGGCAGGTAGAGGTGGAAGTCTTTCACTCTCCTTCCATATCCATAGTCTGTTTATGGTTATATCCCATTGCAGCTCGGCCAGTTTAGACTCCTGTTTCTCCGCATCCAGGAGGAACAGGTGGTCTACCCAGCTCCTAGTTCAGGGATCGGCGGAGGGCGAGTAGGGATCCGAGGTTCCTGAGCATGGGCCCTCCTACCTTCAAGGTTGGCTCATGCAGCTAGGAGTTAGGGTCGGATTAGGGATGCGTTAGGAGGTGACCTGCTCCCTAATTCTGTTGTCCTGGCTGAGCAGCGACTAACATTACGTGGCATCACAGGGCTGAGGGTTTTCACCGTCCTCAGCCGTGACAGACATTTTACCAATTTTGCCGTATACAAACCCCTGCTCTGCATAGGTGACTGGAACCTTATTTTTTGTAAAATCGTCTGTTAAATTGGTGGGTGACATGAACACAGTTTTGCTGTATATAAACCCCAGCTCTACATATTTGACAGGGCCCAAAATTTAAAAAATCGTCTGTTCCATTGGTGGGTGACATTAACCCATTTTTGCCGATAAAAACCCCTGCTCTGCATAGCTGACAGGGACTTAAATTTAAAAAATTTGTCTTTAATTGGCCCTTTCATTCTATCCTTCTGCTTTAATAACTTGTCCCACATTTCAGCTTGATCACATTCCAGCCATTGACCTCCCTTGGATGTGGTATCCCTCTCTTGGCGTGGAACCCTAATTCGCCGCTAACCGTGATCAACATGGTAGGCGCAGAAAAGAACATTGAAAGATTATAGAGAAGATATCCAATTGGATCGTGGACATCACGTGGACGTGCGACATGGTGGAGCAGTATGTGTGCACACGCCTACACGTACTGACTAATGAGTCTGCCCCCTTCAACTTCTGTGCTGCAAATTGGGCACATGGCCTGAGCTTGCCCTTTACGCCTTGGAGGTGCTGGCCTGCCCTGCAGCCAGTGTATTGTCTGAACGTTTGTTTAGTACGGCTGGAGGGGGTTATCACAGGTTATATGTTCCAATGTTTTGGGGTGTACCCTAATTTTAACAAACAATAAATAAATAAATAAATAAAAACCAAAAGCCAGTGTTGGCTACCTCCTCCTCCTCTACCGCCGCTTCCACCTACTCCGCAAAATCCACCGCCTCCTTAACCTCCTACTCCAAATGGACCTCGTCCTCCTAGATCAAGATTATTATTTTTTATTTTTGCGTATTTTATGTTATTTTAAGTCATATCCCTATGCACATTTGTTTGCAGAGCACTTGCCATGCTCTTAACCACATGTTGATGCCATTTACAGCCCTCTAGCCCTTTCCATGACTTTTTTAGAGCCATTTTAGTGCTCAAAAGTTCGGGTCCCTATTGACTTCAATGCGGTTCGGGTTCGGGGTCAAGTTCGGGTCCCGAACTTGAACTTTTTTGTGAAGTTCAGCCGAACCAGTCGAACCCGAACATCCAGGTGTCCGCTCAACTCTATTAGCTAGTAATCTCTGGATGCATACATAGTAGCAGATTATAAAAGTAAATTTCATTTTGATTTCTTTTATTTAAATTTGCGAATTACCATTACCTCAACTGATCAGTCTTATAAGAGAATCTTGAGTTTTTTTCTTTACACTTTGGAAAAAAAACTGCGGTGCATTCAGTAAGGTATTTGTAATGCTATAAAATAAAATGATCCTCTAGATGGTGCTAAGTATCTGCTAACGAAACCAAACATTACAAAAGTATCATCATTTGTATACAGCTGGTCCCGAGGCGTGCGTCAGCAACGAATGGACACCACTGACGAGCTGGGAATTGTAAGCAGAATGAATAGCAAGGAGGGGCATGTTGGAATAAATCAAATTTATTACATATATAAAAAATTACCATACATGAATCATAATGTACATATAATTTGGTATCACTATAACTGTGCTTAGTTTATACAGTAAATTTATGGTGTTTGTCTAACTACAGTATGTAAAATATCATTACATTTTTACAATTTTTACTGTGATATAAATAATATGCAATTGTAACTACCATTTGATGAAACTTTTCAAATGTGATAGAGACCTGTCAGAAATTGGTTCTCATCATGCAGACCCCCATCAACCACTACAATGAAGGTGCAGAAAAGCTCATTTGGGGCTGAGCCCCTTTAGCAGTATTTGGCTTCCCTGGGAGGATTACATCCCCTACGGGCTCATGTACACCGCCGTAAGGTTTTTGCGGTCTGCAAATAGAGGATCCTCAAAACATGGATCCCGGTCGAGTGTATGCCGCCATTTCTTTCGTAGAAATGTCCCATCCTTGTCCGCAAAATGGACAAGAATAGGACATGTTTTAGCTTTTCTGCAGGGCCACATCTTTTGCGGCCCCGTTGAAATGAATGGGTCTGTGGACCGAAATTATGGTTTGTCTGCATGAGGCCTAACCCGGCCGTCAAGAAGAGCCGCCCACAGCCCAAGGGGCAGAGCACTCAGATCCGCGTTTCATTTCAGTGATCACTGTCACTTTTGGATGTGTCACTAGGACATGACAAAAGTTTTATGAAATGGCAGTTATTTTTGAAATGCACAATGCTACCTAATGAAGAACAGCTTATTAAAAAAAAGGAGAAAATAAAACACACTGGGGGAGATTTACCAAAACTGGTGCAAAGGAAAACTGGCTTAGCAACCAGTCAGATCCTACCTTTCATTTTTCAGAGATCCTTTGGAAAATGAAAGGATCAATCTGATTGGCTGTTATGGGCAACTAAGCCAGTTTTCCTTGTCACCTGTTCGATAAATCGCCCCATAGTACAGGAGTATAATACAACTATGAAAGCTGACACAGTAAAGCGGATCTGTCGCTCCATACACTGCTCTTTGTTAGGTCAGCATATCGCAGCTGCAGGATGGCAATCCTCCTGGTCAAAGCAGCATAGCATTTTTCATCCCTTTTGGCTAATAGTAGCACTAAGAATATGGCAAACTTAAAGGGGTTATCCAATTTCTCAAAACCCCCCACATGTGTTGGGCCCCTCACCGGTAATATACTTACCCCGCTCCCGGGACCACCGCTTCTCCCTGCACACGTATGAAAACATCCGGTGTCAGGGGGGAGCAGCCAATGGCAAGCCTAGCATCGCGGGTAAAGCTAGGGAGGCTCGTCCCTGTCCCCACCTGCCATTGGATGCCGTTTTCATCTGTGTGCACAGAGAAGCAGCAGCGGTGGTGCGGGGACCAAGAGCGGCGCGGGGAGCAGGGTAAGTATATTACCGGTGAGGGGCCCGGCACATGTGGGGGGGGGGGGGGGGTTTGAGAAATTGGACAACCCCTTTAAAGTCGTGAGTCTGGTGAATTCATGTGGCGAGTCCTCCCTGCACCCTCTCGAGAGGTGGAAGTTCGGAATTTCGAGATAAGAGGGAAGCCATCCCTCCCAAAATGGCCCTACGGGACAAACTCAATTCCAAAGTAAAGGCAATAAATATGTAAAATTGCTAAAAATATACTACCTGGTAACAAAATATCAGACAACTTTATTGCACAATGAATGATTACAACAAATTAAAAAAACTAACCTAGCAATGAAAAAAATCCTCATCTATTTACACTATGCCAGGAGCTATACGATGAGGTCATATACTCCAACTATTCTGTAATATATAGAGATATAGGAAATATCCAGTGCTTTTATTAGAAAAATCCATGACTACAGAGTAAATTCTTGTAAAACTGTCATGAGTGCACAATGCTTGTTAAATGAGCTCATGAAATGTTAATTTCAATTCATTACGATTTTTTGCTTGACCTCAATAATGAAAGTAAGATTAATAGTCCTTAAAGGGCATTTGTCAGCAGATTTGTACCTATGACACCGGCTGACCTGTTACATGTGCGCTTGGCAGCTAAAGGCATCTGTGTTGGTCCCATGTGGCCTCATTGCTAAGAAAAATTATGTTTTAATATATGCAAACGAGCCTCTAGGAGCAACGGGGGCGTTGTCTTTACACCTAGAGGCTCTGCTCTCTCTGCAACTGCTGCACCCTCTGCACTTTGATTGACAGAGCCAGGCATTATGATGTTTTTACTGCCTGGCCCTGTCTCACCTGCAGAGAGACCAACGCCCCCGTTGCTCCTAGAGGCTCGTTTGCATATATTAAAACATCATTTTTCTCAGCAATGCAGGCACATATGAAAATAAAAAATAAAAAGAAGAAAAGCAAACAAGCCCCTGAGATTAAATATAATAGTGCAAAAATATTCTTGCTCCCCTCATCCAACTACATCTTTAGATCCAGTGAAGTAATGTGAAGCCCCTGTACCCTATTCAAAAATCCATAACAGGGCCCCCACCTACCACATGTCATTTACAGTATAATAATGGTGTCTTTTTATTTGGTAGAGGGGCCTTTGGGCAACAGGGCACAGGTTTCCCTGGTACCTTTGACCTCCTTCACCTACTCCGCCAGGCATAGATGGATTATTGCTGTCATAGTAATGTGAAAATGGTGACCCAAAGTGGAACCCTTGAAAATTGTTGAGACCCAAAGGTACTACTGCACCACTGATCTCAATGGTGTGATTTGGGAATTTGTGGGGGTTTTGAACTCATTGAGGCCCATTGGTAGCCTCCTCTCACATATCTCTATGACAGGTCAGAAGGGGTGTTCTCCTTTAAAAATACTAGTCTTGTGTGAGAAGGATTACCGAAGATTAGAGTCACATTATAAAAATAAAAAAAATATTTAGGAAGTTTTTAGTGCACCGAGTTATGTAAAGCTAAAAATTATAACGTCACGCACACAGTTATACATCATGACTATTTAATAAATTCAAACCATTTACCATAAGGCACAAACTGAACGTATGCAGTTTTCAGTGCAAAACAACATAGACCACTCCTTCATGTTCACCGCCATCACTCCTGACTAACCTCATACATGAACATATGCACAAAGCCAATGCCACTCAAGCATCCAAAACTAGCACAAATACTTAAATGTTAATGATTTTGTACAACCATGTCACACAATGGCTGGCCTGAAGTATCCAGACATAATAAAATGGAATGATCACATTTTCCACATCATTAGGTCTAGAACCAACGTACAATCATTTTAATGGACACGGAAAATGGAGGAAAGAGTTGATTGACAATACACCAGGTAACGGTATTTTCAGTGCTGTCATATAGTATACATTGGGCCTCATGCACACAACCATATTTGTTTTGCAGTTTGAAAACAACGGATCCACAGTATACAGATACCGTCCATGTACCATCCGCATTTTTCTTGTGGATCCATTAAATTCAGTGGATCGCATTTTGTGGAAGAGAATTGGATATGTTCTGTAATTTATGTAACGGATATACGGATGCAGACAGCAAAAGGATAACATTCATATGCCCATTTGCATCTGTATGTTCATTCCACAAATTATAGAACATGTTCTATTTTGGTCTGCAAAATGCGATCCGTGGACCAATTGAAGTCAATAAGTCCTCAAAAAATGCAGATGGCACACGGACAGTATCTGTATTTTGTGGATCCGTGGTTTATGTGCATAAGCCCTTAATATGTTGAAAACTTCTCAGAGGATATCCACCCCTTAGCTAAAACAGATACTTCTGTAATGGATCTTCAGTTAGCCTACATTCTGTGCATATTAGCCTCTTATAGAAGACTATATTTCACTGCAATATTAACGATGTTGGTCTGAAGGAGATTTCCCTTGCATATGATGAAGCGTATTTCTGATATAAAGACTGAAAAACTCATTTTTAGCAGTTTTACAGTAGTTGTCTACTTTAGAAAACCATTTTTGTCTACCCGATTAGTATCTAGAGAGGTGGACTCCTCATTTATTTATTTTTGCTAAAGTGGAGAGCAGGTACAAAGAGCATCTCTCATCTCAAGGACATGACCTGTATTACACAGACATCATATTGATTTCAAAAGTCACGGTGTAAATGCTTCATTTTCCTTGTGGTGGCGCTACAGGGAAATTGAACACTTACCACCAAGTTTCCCACCAGATTACTGTTGGTTACTGGGAATCTAAGCAAGGGAACACTTTGTGATCATCTTATTAACAAACTCTTCGGTCGAGTAGAGATGTCCAATGCTAATTACATTATTATTGACCTTTGTTGTTTTTGGATCTGTATATACAACCAATACAGTATATCCAGACTCCGAACCCTCTTATTGTTGTTGATTACATTTATATAAGTTATCTTAACACTGTGTTTACCCAGAAGGCATGGAAAAAAAGGATCCAATCTGGATGTTGGCACAAACTGTGGATGTGACATTTTCTTATAACATGGATATTACTGTGCAGAAAACTTAAAAAAGTTTTTAGTATTATAAATAAAGAGGTAGAAATTCACATTTCCTGGCATTCCTTCCATTAGTGTTACACTCACTTTATGATGATGGACTTGTACTTATCTGGATTTGTTACACTAAAACTAAACTGAACAGAGAAGAATGGACCTTCTAGAGATGACTTCTATAAACCATTATAATTTTAGCCATTGATAGGTCGCCTTTGGTATTGCTCATGGCTTCACACTAAGCCATGTAATGTTTCTTTTCTCATCTGACATCAGGGATCTCCACAATGGTGAAGAATGGAAAAAAAAAAAAAAGTCACAAAGATAAAAAAAAGCGTTTCAAGCATCGAGTTCAACGTTTGGCTCGTCATAAACCTCTGCTCGGTGTGACTTAGACTGACGGGAGTACTTTAGTCGTAGAAAGTTGCCCATGTCATCCAGAGCATCCAGAACCTGGCAAACAAAAATCTCAAGTTAAAATCCAATAAAAAAAAAGTCATCTATAAACATTAGATTACCTACGGCAGATTCCATCATTGTCTATGGGGGATCTGCAGATGACCTGAGGCTGAGGCAACATAGAAACTTGTAGAGCCACTTTCCAGTTTTTGGGCTACAGCCACAAAGGAATACTTTGAGTTGTATCCAGGTAAATAACTCCTGTAAATACAGCTGTTCTGCCATGGTATGTGAAGGTTCTGGATCATTTCTGTTGAAGATGTTCTAATTGAGAAGCCAGGTTGGATGACTAGCAAAACATCTAATTGAAAAAGCAAGTTGGATCCCTAGCGAAACGTCTTCAAGAGAAAATACAAATCCAGTTTCTGACTTATTACTATGGATTGTTCTACAGCTAAAAAAAATGAAAGTGAAAAGTCTCTGAAGTATGGGCAACCCTATATGTGTATGTGACATATGATGTGGTTGTTCAAAGAAGTTTACCAACATCTAATATAGATACAACTTTATTTGGTGTAAATGGTGGATCATGTATTGATGCACACAGGGGTCCTTATCAAGTGCTTGCTTGATGATCAGGTTGACAAATGCTGGGAAAATGATATCAGTACAAATAAAGTACCATCTATATTGGATGCTAGCAAGCTTCTTCTATGAGTGTTTTTGAGTCTGGCGGGAAACTGCATGTGGTAAATGTCTTAGAAGCCTGTGATTCTTGCTTCTCTGGATTGTGGACGATATAAAGTGGTTGTGTCATTGTCATTCTTGCTGATCACCTTTCATTTTCATTACTACAGTTTTTGTCTGTTTTTTTTTATTTATTTTTTTACGCCCGATGACATTTATATTGCAAAGTCGACTGCAAGTAGAGTAGGGCTAGTTCAATCCTGGAACAAGAAACTCACCACAGGCTACGGTTAGGCTGCTTTTACAAGAGAGACAGTTTCATAGTTTCATAGTGATTCAATGTATTCTTAGCTACACGACTGTTGTACTAATGTTTTTAGATAACTGCTATATGAAGAACACAAATTCATATTTCAATTTAAAACATGATCAGTGCCTTAGTTGTAAAAGTATGGCTCTCACAAAACTCTTTTGCAGTTAGGAAAGCAAGTTGTAAATGCCACTGTGGGCGGCATTTACATTTGCCAATACTATGACTATAACTAGCGTATTCCTATACACTCAGTCCATTATTATTTTTTGTGTGCATTTTTTGTGATGATTGTACAAGAAGGAACAGATAAGAATGATCATTGCCCACTAGCTCACATTTGGCTGCCATTTTGGAGTGCTGTGGTCCTCTTTTCTATTGCCCAGTGTAACCATGCCTTAAGACAGTATATGTCACCAGAGCTTGTTGAACTATTAGCTTATTAACAGTGGTGGGCATTCATCATATTTTTAGTAAATGTGACCAAGGTTGGGACGATACGCTACATTACTGAAAATATCCACCATACAGAGCTAATATTATAACAATTGCATCTGCTCAATACCCCAGACTAGGGTACACTTGCAATTTTTTTCTTTTTGCATAATGTTCTGATGTATTGTATAATCCAGTTTAGCTCTGTATTGATCAGTCTGGGTTAAAAATCCTGACTCTGCTCTTGAAGGAGGCTAGGAGATTGATGTAGGTCCGCCCCCGCTGAGTCTTGTTTTGACTGAGAAACTATGACTAAGGGCTGTATTACACCAACAGATTATCTGACCAATATCTGTCCAATCAGACCAATAGTTAGTCTGTATAACAAAAGATCTGTGGCCATCTCACCAATGATTGGTCAGAAAATCTGTCAGATAATCTGTTGGTGTAATACAGCTCTAAGCCCAAGAGAATCAGTATCGCTGAGATATTTACAGCAAGAACGCCATATCTACTTTACAATACTCCAGAAAGGAATAAAAAAACTAAACGGTACAGAATTTGTATGGCTGAGCACTGGAGTCAATCAATAAAGTATTTGCTATTTAGGGATGATAAAGACTTGTGAGAGGGATATTGCCAATACACCCTTCTACACTTTGACAGACCCAGACAGCTGTGTATTAATCCTATACTCCTCAGTCTGGTAATTACAGACAGGTTTGCAAGAACCTTACTGCCAGTGTTGAATTCTGCAGAGAGATATAGACTTTGGAGAGATAGAGGAAAGGAGTACTACAAACCCTATCTTTGCCTATATCAATACATTGCAATCAGGGAAAATTTGCACTGTGAATTGCATGGAACTGTGCTTTACTATAGTTGGATGTACTACCACTGCCATTCTGCACCTTAAGGAGAGACTTGTCTATTTTCTACAACTGGCCTAGTTTCTGACTCCAGCACCATTCACAGCACCTACATCTTCTGCCTTGCACCCTTACCAAACTCATAATACCAAGAGCGTCCCAACTACCATTAGGCAGGAGCCCCAACATCAGGGTGTGCCCTAAGGGAAGATAGGGTGCCCTGTTTTGTCCTTGCTCAGCCCTAGGGAGCATCGTTATGAGGACTGCCACTGTGATTTATATGAATTCCTGGTCCAGCCAGAGCTACTACCACTCCCATCCTCCGATCCTTGCAGGCTGGTCACATTGATTGGACAGTTGATTGGAATCAGAGTATACAGTATATTACATTTACAGTACATCATACGTACTGTGTCCAGCATCTCCTTTGTGTGTGCTGCCGAAATGCAAAACCTCGCTCTGGCTTCTGTGATAGGAGTTGCTGGGAATCCAACGACAACAACACCAATTTTCCTCTCTAGCATGTGTCTTGAAAAGGCTCTGTGGATTTCAGATCAGAAAATAAAAACTTAATCAGAGTTCAATTAAAGTCCAATTATTGGAGTCAGAATGTATAAACTAAATATATAAATATAACAAGATATATAAAGCAGATTTCTACTTTCTGCAGAATTTCCTCTAAAAGAAAAATTGACCCCTTCGCACCCTGTGGTGTACTATTACGTCACTTCATGTACCTAATAGTATGGTGCTGTGATGGCATGGTGTCGGTAGCCTACAGCTGGCACCCTGCTTTCACTGCCAGGATCAGAGATAATTCTGGCAGTTTAACCCCTCAGATACAGAAGTCATTGGCATCTGAGAAGCTCTCTCTGTCCTTCGATTAGTATTGTAGGGTGCCGAGTGGTTGTCTTGGTAGCTGGGTATTATTCCCCAGCTACACCGTATTACTGCCTGTGACAAGATCTAACAAATAAAAATTGCTAATTATATATATATTAGAAATGAGCGCACCAGTTTGTAACGAACAGGGTTCATTACGAAAGTTTGTATTGAACTTTTGTCCAGCATGTCCATGCGATGTCTCCTCCATCCAAATACACTGCTCCTACACTAAACTCCAAACAGAACAAGTGCAGATGGTAGGGGCAGTGTATCTGAATGGAGGAGATGTCACATGGAGGTGATTTGCCTGGTCACATGACCCTCCACCAGCAGCCATTTTATGGATAAGACCTCTGTGTGGACAGCACAAAATACTTTTTGTACCTTATGAAATATAGAAAATGGTGCAGAATTTCAACAAAGCCTATTCTACTAAGCGTCATGTAATCATCTTATGTACACATTGGTCAACAATAACCAGAAAGTGGCCAACCCCTTTAAGTTTAAAAAAAATAGCATGCGTGTGTCTTACAATACACAGGGTAGCGGCCAATTATATCTTTGGGTGATAACGTGAAATACTAGGCAGACATCTGTGTTGGTGCATCTCCACACAAGTTGAAATTTTATTTTTTGGGTTGAAGTTTAGTAAACTAGCATATACATGTCTTACAATACGCAGGGTAGCAGACAATTATATCTCTGAGCGATAACACGAAATACTAGGCCAAAATCCTCGTAGGTGCCTCTATACACAGTTGAAATGTATTTATTTTTTGGGTTGAAGTTTAGAAAAATAGCTTATTATGTGTCTTACAATGCACAGGGTAGTGGACGGTTTACATCTCAAAATGATAACGTGAAAAACTAGGCCGAAATCCATGATGATGCATCTCCAAACACGTTGAGTGTTGTTGTAATGGGATGTGGGGGGAAATAATTGCATTGTAGGTTGACAACTTGTGTTTTACATGATTGAATTATTTTTTTTATGAATCTACATATTTTAATGCCCAAAAGACTTTTAGACGTTAGGACAAAATCTTTTAGTGGCGCCAATACTGCATTATGTTTGTGGAAAGGGAAGGTCATCGTATTAAGCCTCCTGTCTTTATGTTCCAAAAAACAGATTTGCAGACACATTTTGGAACATTTTTGTGACCACCTTTATGGAAAAGCCTTTGCATTGGCTAATTGTGGAATTGTGCAATGATGCTGGAAACAGATTGGGCTATGACAACCTACCATTCGTTATCATACTTACCCTACTTTTCCTGGCATGTACAAGAGAACAGGGACGACAGGAGAATCCTCATTGCCATATATTATGAATCCTAATTGATGTAATCGTTGTCTGAAGTATCGGGTCTTCTCGTAGAGCTGCTGTACTCTTTGCAGACCTGGACCATATGAAATACAGTAACTCATGAAGATTTCTGAAACATTGCTCCCTAGTGTTAACCGGATAAAGGGAAATGTCTACTTCCGCATAGCATATATATCTCTATAATGTAAATGTACATAAAATGTTGAATCTGTTTTCTAATACTTTATGGTTTAATTATTATGCTTTACTTTCTATTTACAATCTGTTTATCTGTTTAAACTGATTGAATTGTTACCAAAAAGAAGTGCACTGTGTAAACTCAGTTATAGGTTTTCCAAGATTTTCATATTGATGGACTATCCTCAGGATAAACCATCAATCTGTGATTTGTAGCCATCTGACTTCCGGCACTCCAATCGAACAGCTGTTTGAGGAGGTCGCTGCGCTCCAGTGAGCACTGTGACTTCCTTGCAACCTACTAAGCACCGTGCCATCTACTGAATAGCAGCTTTGCTTGGTGTTGCAGTTCAGCCCAAATCACTTGAATGGGACTGAGCTATGTCTAGGCCATATGACTGATGGACATGATGTCACAGGCCTAGGAAGAGGCCGCAACGCACACTGGAGGGCTGCAGCATCTTCAATCAGCTGATCAACAGGGTGTCAAGGTTTGGATCTCCGCCAATCACCTACTGACCACCTATCTTGAGGTCAGTATGAAAATCTTGGAAAACCATTTTAAATAAGACCTGTAACCTGTCCTGACTTGACTGTTTTAGTAACTACTTGCACTTCCTTTGTAATAAGAATTCTGGAACATCTTTTTTTTATTCTGGAACCATTCCTTTATTATTCCTACTAGGCATTAAGAATAAAGTGCTAGAAAGTCCAGCTGGGTGTTACCACTTGGGATGTGTCCCTGCACAGTCTGACACTGTGTAACCAGTGCTGCCAGTGTCAAACTATGCAGGGACACATCCCCAGCGGATGACCCTCATCTTGACCTTCATTGCAAACAATTCATTCATAGCTTGAGGCATAAGAATAGGTACTCCAGAATTGTTATTACATGGGGAACACGAGTAGTAACTAATACAGACCATTCAGGAGAAGTTACAGGTCCTCTTAAAAACTCCCTTATCTTGCAGCAAGGCTTCTGACATGTTCAAATGGAACATCTATCTCTTGGGGACAATCCTGATGCCCTACACATAGTTTGTCAGCAGATCCTAATAAAAACTGGTGTGACCGACTGAACACAAACATGGCCAGCTTTAGACACTAAATTGTAATAATGTATAGTGCAGGTAGAGCTACATTCACACATTCTAGATTTGGTCAGTCTTTTGCATTAGTTTCAGTAAGCCATGACTAGATTCTAAACAGTTAAGCTTATTCTCTTCTTAGCATCCACTACTGGATTCCGTTGTAAAAAACGGATTAAATCTGGAATGTGTAAATGAAACCGTAAAAGCTACGGGCACCTTTGGGTATGTTTTTTTTCACTTAAATTAAAATATTTGGGGCTGGAAATAGGGTTTCAATACAGTATTAATAAAAATGTTGCACCATTTGACTTCTGCAGTTTCTATGCGTCACAGTACATAGTATGCTGTAGAATGCTGTACATTAGAAAAATCTGTCAGCCTGGATGTCTGACGGCTCATCAGGACCTCTCATTCTACTCTCCTAAATGATCGACTTCATTTGGTCATAACTCAGATTAGAAGACTGTTCAGGAGAGGAGATAGTGGTCTCTGATGGATTTCACTGTGAATGGAATTCTGCAGCTTGCTATGTACAGGAACATGCAGATGAATGAAGTTTTACAAAAAAAACTTACCAGTCCCATTATGCGCCATGATGCACTTCATTATTCTGATTGTCTGCTCTGCCACAGGCGGAGACATAGATGATGCATAAAGTGCACTGTGAGAATGAGTTCTTAAGTAATCCACAAGATCCTATAGACCGAAAAACAAATGTTTATAGATACAATTTTAATGTAGCAGGTTAATCAAAGGTTGACTGTACAACAAGGGTTTATGTACCACTCATGTGGCTTCTATGGGGTTCCTGGAGAGAGGCTGCTGAAAACCTCTGCGGAAATTCCATCTACATATGCTGCACAATGTTAGAGCGCAAGGGCATGAGAAGGATCATGGAAGAGAAATAGGGACAAAAAGCAACCTATCCCCCTGTTCTAGGTGGCTAGGGCTATATTGGCGTTAACCAGCACAGGAAGTGGGCCTACTATAGTCTTTACAAATAATGTACCCAGTTTAAGTGGAACATATAGACAATACACACTGGGATTTCTACAATACAGTGTCAAAGTGTCAAGAAAAAAAGGATTTTAATATATAGATATTATATATAGATATTAATATTCCATATGGCTGAGGTTAAAAAAAAATACCCTTTTTCCAGCAATATATCCTCCCATGGCTCCAAAGCTTTTGGTAAATGTTCCCATCATCACATCAATGTCTGCGGGGTTCACTCCAAAGTATTCCACCACACCTCGTCCTGAAGGCCCCACTGCTCCAATACTGTGTGCTTCATCCAAGTACAGATAAGCTTTGTACTTCTTCTTTAACGCTATTATTTCTGGAAGACGGACAATTGACCCTTCCATGCTGGAAAATGCAAAAAGAGAGAGAGAAAGACTGGTAAAATCTATGTTTTGGATCCTACTAAAAGTGCTTATTATGTAAGAAACGAAATAAGTCTTAAAATCAGACATCAAACTTGCTAAATTTTTGCTGTTCCGCTACATGAAATCAGGGTCCTTCAATGGGGTTGTCTGCATGTTGTCCGTAGTCAACAACTGGTGGCCAGGTTCTTTAGTAATTTATCAAAAACTGTTTATATTTATTTTAGAATGACCCCAGAGGTTGGCCCACAAACAACATTTATCACATAGCCATGGAATGGTTGATAAATATATGATCAGTTGGGGTCCGACTACTGGGACCCTAATTGAGAACGAGAGTGGGACTCCACTGTGAAAATGGAGTACAGATGTTCATGTATGACCTCTGCTCCAATCAGCTTTGTGTGACTGACTGAGATAACTAAGAGCTGTAAAAAAAAGTTAGCGTCATACCTGTAAATTCCTTCAACAAGGATTAGGATTTTCTTCCAGGCTCTGTGAGTGCGTGGCTGTCCATTGACCACAGCATCCCGCAATAATTTCTCTAGGTTCTTCATATCTAAGTGAAAAGATAGGGTATATGAATGCAATTTGTCTCAAAGACACTTTTCTTCTTAGTTACTGGATCTGCTGGACAGAAAAGTCCTGCATGGTCCACACAGAAGTTGCCATTGAATTTTTATTATGATATAGGTTTTTCATATGATGAATAGTCATATAATATAAATATAAAAGACAGCAAAGCATGAACTGCTAACATCTTAGAAGAATATGGTCAAGCTGATAAGGTCATTTGACAAACTCTGAAGAGTAGTGATTATGTGATCAAGCGATATATCATTAGATAATACTAACAAGAAGAAAGGGTGATGGTACTGTATTTAGTGGAGAGATATTGGAGAAGCACATCATGTAGGGTGTGATGCAATCAAAAAGGGTGCTACAACCCAATTCAAGTTTGATATAAATTCAGTGCACACACAAATGTGGATTAAAATTATATCTTGTTTAATCTTTGTTGAGATATTTGTACATAATTTCCATTGTCTCAGCAAAAAATGAAAAGAAAGGGAGGACATTCATTATTTCAAGAATCGTTTCTCAACATAATGAGGATGACGACGTTTCGGTCGTGGTGACCTTTCTCAGGTCTCATCAGTGCGTATGCATGTAGAGGGGATAGCCGGGGATTGCTATCTCGGCACAGAATTTATATTGGTACTGTACTTAGTAATACACCCACACGCAGGACCAGATTAGAGATGTATATATCTCTGACACAGTTCTTCAGAAAAAGTATTAGATTTTTATTAAAGGTTTAAAGTGCCCACCTGACATGGCTCCACTGAGGACAATTCTACTCTCAGAATGTCTCTGAAATTTAAGTCTGAGCCAAAAAGGTTTGTGGCTATTAATGGCGCATTTAGGGGGAGATGTATCAAAACTGGTACAAAGGAAAACTTTCTTATTGCCCATAGCAAACCAATCAGATTCCACCTTTCATTTTCCAAAGGAGCTCTGAAAAATAAAAGGTAGAATATGATTGGTTGCTATGGGCAAACAAGTCTGTTTTCCATGATTTATTTATTTTACTTACTTATATCGCGCTGCTATATTCCTCTGTACTTTACTGACATTATCATCACTCACTGTCCCCAGTGGGCTCACAATCTACGGTCCCTATCAGTATGTTTTTAGAGTGTAGGAGAAAACCAGCGTAAACACGGGGAGAACATACAAAGTCCATGCAGATGTTATCTTGGTCGGTTTGGAACCTAGAACCCAAGTGCTGCAAGGCACCAGTGCTAACCACTGAGTCACTGTGTTGATAAATCTCCCCCTTATTTAGTCTCTTCATTCTTGAAACTGGTGGAGATTCCAATATAAAGACTCCAACCCACAGAAAACTGAAAAAACTTTCATGTATTATATATTCAGGTGTGTGTTATTGTAGTGTGATAAAATGTAAAATGACCCTCTAGGTGGCGCTAGTGTCATTGAAATGAAAGGAACACAAATGTAACAAATGAAACTGCAGGTGCAGCATACAGGTAAATGTTAAAGGAAAATTCCAAGAAAAACAGAGGCTCTGTATAACTCTTGAAGACCTCCATTAGGCATTACAGAGGGCATCAGTTTTTCCTGTAGTGTTCCTCAAACAAAAAGTTGTATAGGGACTGACAGGTAACCCTTTTGTAGCCTGCAAATAATAATTCTCCACAATAATCTCCTAATGATGGTACAGAATGTTAAATACCACACACTGTCGGGATGTGTTTGCATTCCAAGAGGATGTTGGGTGAACTCTAGAAATGTCAGTGCACAATAACATTTCAGATGTCAAGACATTGCAAAAGAAAACTATTGTCATGTGAGTCAGCAAAGGGCAGACATTGGTGTAATGTCATTGAGAGGTTGAATATGCAATTTTTTAAGAAAAAAGGTTTCCATGCATTAAAGGGGTTCTCTGGGACCAGTGGATCCTGCAAAGCCACTTTAATTACTCTTAACATCCCTGTAGAGGAAAGTCTTTAATATACTTACTGCTTCGAAGTCACGTGAATTGGCCTCTCAGGAACCCATAGTTACATAGTTAATACGGTTGTAAAAAGACAAACGTCCATCAAGTTCAACCTAGGTATAGGTGGGCACACGAAACCCAGTAATGTCAAATCTTGGTTCCGCCAATGTTACGTCTTTTACCAGGTTTCTGGTCTGGACTATGGACAGGATGCTATTTTCACTGTGACTGAGAGCAGAACAATTAAGGATGAGATGGATTTAGGAGTTTGTGCATACACTAGGAAGTTCAATAGCAGAGGTCTTGTCAACAGTGGAAGTGATGTACCATCCAAAGCCCGTACTTGAAACCTGGTAAGTAATATGACATTGTTGGAAGCAGGGTTTTTAGAAAAGGGGCATCATGTGAACAGGTTCCAGAGAAGGCGATCCACATGACTTTGGAACGGTAAGGGTATTGCAAACTTGTTGCTAGCAAACCCCCTTTGAGGTGGGATGGACACAATATAGGGTCAGGATCTAACAAATCTTTCAGTATTGGAAGCTTCCACTTTAAGTCACATACATTTTAATAACTGATGGTCATTTTGATGACGGCAAAAGGTAACATGTTGGAATGATAGTGTGAACAGAGTCCTAGCAGATGGGTGTTAAAGGGGTTTTCTGGGAGTTTTACACTGATGACCTATTCTCTAGGTAGGTCATCAGTATCTGATCGGTGGGTCCGACGCCCGGGACCTCCATTGATCAGCTGTTTGAGAAAGCAGTATCACCGTGGCCATCTCTCAGATTTCCCTACTATGAGCATTGGTGCCTTCTCAAACAGCTGATCGGTGGGGGTCCCGGGTGTTGGATCATTATTAAATATATCTAGGAAAATCCATTTAAAGAGTGTTCCAGGATTAGAAAAACCTGTCTGCTTTCACTCAAGAACAACACCACCCCTGTTCATACGTGCAGTTTGGCAACTCATTTGGCAATTTCAATGAAATTGTGTGTTGCAATACCAGACACAACCCATTGGCAGGTATCATAGTTTTACTGGAAGGCATCAGCCGTGTTTTTTTCTAATTCCCCCCTTTAAAAAAAAAAAAAAATCCAGTTTTTATGGCGGTGGGAGTCCCTAGAAAAACATGGAAACAGCTCCACATCAGTCTATGGATTGAGTCTGGTATTGCAGCTTAGCATTATTGAAGCAAATACGGCTGTACTGTGATAACCTACACCACACGTGGGCAGGTGCAGAGCTGTTTGTAAAAAGAAAGCAGCCAAGTTTTTCTTGTATGACTCATTTAAGTATTACACAGATCTCTGTGTTCTCCATATAATGAATGAGCATGAGGAACCCTTAACAGGGAGAGATGGTTTGTGTAACCCCTCTCTGCTATGACTAGTAGTAAATAGGAGACTCCTTGTCTAATAACTGTGAACTTCAGAAAGCAACCTCTTTAAATATGTACAGTCATTTCAGATTTTTTGGGGGGTCTTGAAACTTCTTGAGGGTATCAACTTCTGAGGAAGGTCACTACAGTGCCCATTGACCACCAATTTTTATACAGACTTTAAATGGATTGTCATAGTGTTGGCCACCCTTATGGGAACTACAATGGTAGCCATCAGTGGTCATCACGTACCTCTGTTAGTCAAGGATAACTAAAAAATTAATAGAACAGGGATTCAGTGACGTATATGTGGAAACACAGTTTAAACAAACTGAAAAAATGGCATGGTGTTAAACAGGCAGGTAGTCCTCAAACCCACATGTGGTTGTGCATATATATAGGGGAGCAAATCCTGCACTTGTGGCCCGTTGCTAATGGCGATCCCCAGCAAAAATGCATACAGTGGAGGATGCCCACAGCGAACCACAAGTACCACAATAGACATCCTACACAAGATAGCAATTATGTGGATGTGATAACCAATATAATAATATTAGCAAAGGCAGGTGAACTCTGCGGTCTTAGTAAACCCTCATACTGATGTAAAATTGAGAGATTAGTCAACATATCCTACTGTGGATGACATGTCTGAGCCTGAGCACCGCGCCAGGGTTTCTCAAGTAGGCAGGACCTGTCTAGTAGCTAGAGAGGCTCTCGTTGTGATGAACCCAGCCCATAAAGGAATTATAGAGATGGATTTTACTGTAGCACAAAGGCAGGTATAAATGTGTTACAACTATAGTAAAACAAGGTCCTTCATTCAATGTGACACATTTGCCCATACGTGCAGGTCAACGTCTCATCGTGTATATATATTCAGTCAGGGCTAGGGTTTGCTTAAGAAATTGCATCACCAAAGCCATGCATTACTCTGCACCCAAGTCTTCGCTCTCTGTGATTAATAAAGAGTCCTGAAGAAAGTACTGGAAGAATATGGTCACCAAGATTGTTTTGAGCTCTTCAGAAATAAAATGTAATAAGAGAGATAAGGAGGCATGAGACATAGGGGATGAGTTATCAAAACCGGTGAAAAGGAAAAAGGGCTTAGTTGACCATTGCAACCAATCAGATTCCACCTTACATTTTTTCAGAGCTCCTTTGGAAAATGAAAGGTGGAATCTGATTGGTTGCCATGGGCATCTAAGCTAGTTTCCCTTTACACCAGTTTTGATAAGAGCAGAGCTGATACATGGCATGGTACACAAACTGTATGCAGATGTTGTTCTTTGGTCAGATTTGAGTCTATGATCCCAGTACTGCAAGACACCAGTGCGAAGCACTGAACTACCATGATCAGATTTTTTTGCTGGAGGAAGTTATGGTCTACAATAAATATATCAGGTGCATGGCAACCTGGTAGGGCTGGAGCTACACCTAGACTTCTTGGATCACTTTTGGATTGCAGCTGTAGAAAATCAACTAGTAGTGATACAAAAAGTCTAGGTGTAGCCCTGGCCTAAAATGAGGAAGGGCAGGACTGCCACTCTTGTTGAACAGCATAGCACTCTGCCTTTTTGACTTCCAAATACCCTAACAGGACATACAGGGTTTTCTTCATGTGATAGACCCTTTTTAGCTGTTTGTAGCTGTGCAAGGTCGTTCAAAAACAATGTTTTAATTTAATTTCTTTCTGATTATACTTTATACAAAGTCATTTATAACACATCTTAGATATCTTAAATAATGGAATTGGTATCTACTAAAAGTAAATCAGGCAAATGTCATCTGTCACACAAAGTTTAAGGGTACATTCACAGCATTGAGTTCCGTCCTAGGCGCTCTTTACCGGAAAATAACTGATCAGTTTTATCCTAATGCATTCTGAATGGAGATAATCCATTCAGGATGCATCAGGATGTCTTCAGGTCTGTCTTTTTGCCTTTTCAGGACAGAGATAATACCGCATGCTGCGGTTTTATCTCCGTCCAAAATTCCAGAACACTTGATCCGGCCCCGAGTGTTCAGGCAAAACGGATCCGGCATTGCAGTCTGCGCATGCTCAGACCGCAAAAAATGTGGGAAAAAAATAATGCCGGATCCGTTTTTTCCGGATGACACCGGAGACACGGATCTGGCATTTCAATGCATTTGTCATATGGATCAGGATCCTGATCCGTCTGACAAATGCCATCAGTTTGCATACATTTTGACGGAACTGCCTGCCGGAACCCTCTGCCGCAAGTGTGAAAATACCCTTAGTCTGGAAGTCAATGTTCGCAGAAAATCAATTTATAGATTTAAAGGGGTTGTCTCACCAGCAAATGGTATATATCATGTAGAGAAAGTTAATACAAGCCACTTACTAATGTATTGTGATTGTGGTCCATATTGCCTCCTCTTCTGGCTAGATTCATTGTTCCATCACATTATATACTGCTTGTTTCCAGGCTTTAAGACCACCCTGCAATCCAGCAACGGTGGTCGTACTTGTACACTATAGCAAAAATAATCATGCTATGTGCACTCCACACCAGTTCTGGCACCAGCGAGCCTGGCGCTTTTTCCTATAGTGTACAAGCAAGGCCACCAATGCTGGATTGCAGGGTGGTCATAACTATGGAAACCAGCAGTGTATAATGTGATGGAAAAATGAATCCAGCCAGAAAAGAAGGCAATATGGACAATCACAATACATTAGTAAGTGCCATGTATTAACTTTGTCTACATGATACATGCCATTTGCTGAAGTGAGACAACCCCTTTAAACAGATAAGCTGAAAATACGAAGAAATGCAGACCATCGTGAACAGTACAAAATAATTCTGTGAAGGTTCTCATTCATCCACGTCATGGTATATCAGTAGTAATAAGTCTGAGCAACTGGACTTGTATTTTGTCTTGAAGATATATTGCTAGTCAGCTGACTTGCTTCCTCAATTAGAAGGGGTTTGTTCGAGATTTCTCCCATAATTAATGCAGTAGAATTCTCATACAAGCCATTTTAATTGAGAAAGCCAGTTGAATGACTAGCGAGACATCTTCAAGAAGAAACACAACACGTCCAATTGCTTTGACTTATTACTAGTGATAAGATAAAGTTTAACAAAAAGGCCACAATTAATATTTTGCATTCTAAGAGTGAGGCAGGACACTGAATTGTATGAGAGTATTTTAATCTAAATTTTTATGAATATACTGTAAAGAGTGGGATGCAAAAGCTACCCCCTTCTGTTGAGTACCAAGGGTTGGACTAAGCAACCAAAGGATCTTCTGGCTGGCCAATGTGTGACACAATAACGTGCAATGATCCTGCAAAAGACCCTATTTAGAGTCACTTCCCAGTAAGGTCTACTTCTAATGGTTATTTCGCATCTTCGAGCACTGGCGCCAGAAACCACACAGTGTATGGAGTCTTCTGTTTCGGTTCTGTACACTGTATATATAGGTTCTGGTGCTGTGGCTGCCCAAAATATCTCCTAGGTGGGGACGACGGATGTCAGACCACTCCTAATCTGATCTGTACCCTGGACAACCCCTTTAAAGGGGTTATTCAAGACTATTAAATTCCCCCCATATGCCCAGGCCCCTCACAATGATTATACTTACCTCGCCGCTCCTGGTCCCCGCACCGCTGCTGCTTCTCCCCATGCGCGGATGAAAACATCTGGTGTTTGGGGGGGGGGGGGGCAGGCAGCCAATGGCAGATGGGGAAAAGCCTCCCTAGCATCACCCGCTATGCTAGCCGTCCCCACCTGTCATTGGCTGCTCCCCCACCCCCAACACCAGATGTTTTCATCCGTGCATGGGGAGAAGCAGCAGCGGCGGTGTGGGGACCAGGAGTGGCGCAGGGAGCGGGAAGCCACGTGAGTATATTCATTATGATGGCATATGGGGTGAATTTAAGTCTTGGATAACCCTTTTAATATATCCTTCCATTTGGGCTATTGTTACATGATATTTACTTCACCAGACAATGGTGTTAACTTTATGGCTGATTTGTGTATATAATGTAGACAATACAATCCATTTGCAAAAAAAGATTGGCTTCAGACAGCTGCACAGTGTACAAGGCCTTCTGTTTCGGCTCCATGCACTGTATAGTTTCTGATGCTATGGCTGCCTGAAACAGCAGAAGGGTGGGGATGCTGGGTGTCGGACCCACACCAATCCGATATTTATCCTGGGGATAAGGTCTCAGTATCTGTAGTCCTCACAACCCCTTTAATATATCCCACTCCTTGACCAGTGCCACTGCTACAAGATAAACCATGTTATTCATTTGACCAGTTAAATGTCACCAGTGAATATTTTATGGCCATCACGTCATAGACGATCTTTGACAATGAATACTGTGTACATAGAGTGTACATGTAACACATCAATAGTATATAGATTTTCTCTAAGTGTAATAGTTCACTTATTAGGTTAAGGTCATAGTGCGATATAAACGGCTTTCCTAAAAAGATGGCCTAACCCTTATTTCATAAATTCTAAGTAAAACGTTAGTGAATGTGCTACATTTGTATAAAGTGAATGGTTAACTACGGCAAAGGTTAATGGCACTTCATAAATACGGAGTCATCGTAGGAGAATGTGACACAGACTAGCTTTTTTTATAGCTGGACTTCTGATCTTCCTTGCCCAACTATGTTCACATGGGCCTAGGGTCAGTGACAGCCAGTAATGCGTAGTCTGCTGGAATATTTTATTTTTCCCATTAAAATAAAATGAAATCTATTTGCCCCATTAGAAGACACATCATGGCTCATCTGATTGCGGTCCCATGTCCCCTTTAAGTCTGGTCACCATGGCCAGACTAAAAACTCTAAAGGGAATTGAACAAAGCCTGTAGGCCATTTAAGTGGTGTTTTGCGCAAAATTTGCAGAAACCACGTATTGGACAGATCCAAGGATTGCTGGCTTTTTTTCAGGGGTAGTAACGCCCCACCCTAAATAGAGGACCTTGAAATCACACTGGATTTGGCAACATTGTTCCAAATCTATTTTTCATTAATGCTGTCCATATTGAATACTTACAATTTTGACATTGGATGAATACGCTGCAGATTTGGATTTATGAATAGGGTGAAATCTGCGGCAAATCCACAACAGAAATTCCATTGCAGGAAATCCACCCTGTATTTCAGAGCATATTCTGCACTGAAACTGCCTCCAATTGTTTCAAATGTTTATTTTAATGTGCGGTTTTCCAGACCGCACACCGCCGACACCATGGAAAAGCGTGGCAGGCGTCTGCTCGAAGTTCAAAGGAGCTAAACTAAGAGCAGGACTGCAGCATTTTAAATTGAAAACCACAACACAAGCCATGCTGGTTTCTGCTCTGGGATATGTAGAGGATTTTGTCAAAATCTGCCAGGTGGATATACCGTACCCAAAAAGTCAGTAAAAGTTGCTGTTGCAGTAAAGGTTGCTGGGAAGGTGACTTTAATTGAAAATAAGATATTTCATTACACAAGCCATTTTGCACTTCACTCATTCTTTTGATATTTTAACTGCTACAGTAAGATATATACAGGTGAAACTCGAAAAATTGGAATATCGTGCAACGTTCATTTATTTCAGTAATGCAACTTAAAAGGTGAAACTCACATATGTGAGACTCATTACCTGCAAATCGAGATATTTGAAGCCTTTATTTTAATAATTTGGATGATTATGGCTTACAGCTTATGTAACCCCAAATGTTTGAGGTCCCCTTTGCTCAGGGGGTATGGATTAATTAGCTGACTAGAGTGTGACACTTTGAGCCTAGAATATTGAACCTTTTCACAAAATTCGAATTTTAAGCTGCATTAATGCAATTCCTTTTACAAACCGGATTCCAAAAAAGTTGGGACACTATACAAATCGTGAATAAAAACTGAATGCATTGATGTGGAGGTGCCAACTTCTAATATTTTATTCAGAATAGAACATAAATCACGGAACAAAAGTTTAAACTGAGAAAATGTACCATTTTAAGGGAAAAATATGTTGGATCAGAATTTCATGGTGTCAACAAATCCCCAAAAAGTTGGGACAAGGCCATTTTCACCACTGTGTGGCATCTCCCCTTCTTCTTACAACACTCAACAGACGTCTGGGGACCGAGGAGACCAGTTTCTCAAGTTTAGAAATAGGAATGCTCTCCCATTCTTGTCTAATACAGGCCTCTAACTGTTCAATCGTCTTGGGCCTTCTTTGTTGCACCTTCCTCTTTATGATGCGCCAAATGTTCTCTATAGGTGAAAGATCTGGACTGCAGACTGGCCATTTCAGTACCCAGATCCTTCTCCTACGCAGCCATGATGTTGTGATTGATGCAGAATGTGGTCTGGCATTATCTTGTTGAAAAATGCAGGGTCTTCCCTGAAAGAGATGACGTCTGGATGGGAGCATATATTGTTCTAGAACCTGAATATATTTTTCTGCATTGATGGTGCCTTTCCAGACATGCAAGCTGCCCATGCCACACGCACTCATGCAACCTCATACCATCAGAGATGCAGGCTTCTGAACTGAGCGTTGATAACAACTTGGGTTGTCCTTGTCCTCTTTGGTCCGGATGACATGGCGTCCCAGATTTCCAAAAAGAACTTCGAATCGTGACTCGTCTGACCACAGAACAGTCTTCCATTTTGCCACACTCCATTTTAAGTGATCCCTGGCCCAGTGAAAACGCCTGAGCTTGTGGATCTTGCTTAGAAATGGCTTCTTCTTTGCACTGTAGAGTTTCAGCTGGCAACGGCGGGTGGCACGGTGGATTGTGTTCACTGACAATGGTTTCTGGAAGTATTCCTGAGCCCATTCTGTGATTTCCTTTACAGTAGCATTCCTGTTTGTGGTGCAGTGTCATTTAAGGGCCCGGAGATCACGAGATTTACGGCCTTGACCCTTACGCACAGAGATTGTTCCAGATTCTCTGAATCTTCGGATGATGTTATGCACAGTTGATGATGATAGATGCAAAGTCTTTGCAATTTTTCGCTGGGTAACACCATTCTGATATTGCTCCACTATCTTTCTGCGCAACATTGTGGGAATTGGTGATCCTCTACCCATCTTGGCTTCTGAGAGACACTGCCACTCTGAGAAGCTCCTTTTACACCCAATCATGTTGCTAATTGACCTAATTAGTGTTAATTGGTCTTCCAGCTCTTCGTTATGCTCAAATTTACTTTTTCCAGCCTCTTATTGCTACTTGTCCCAACTTTTTGGGGATTTGTTGACACCGTGAAAATTTGAATCAACGTATTTTTCCTTTAAAATGATACATTTACTCGGATTAAACGTTTGATCTGTCATCTACGTTCTATTACAAATAAAATATTGACATTTGCCATCTCCACATCATTGCATTCAGTTTTTATTCACAATTTGTTTAGTGTCCCAACTTTTTTGGAATCCGGTTTGTATTTTGCATTACTGAAATAAGTGGACTTTTGCACGATATAAAATTTTTTTGAGTTTCACCTGTAGTGTGATATTGAAGGGCATAGCTATATGGCAGGCATGGCCAACCTGAGGCAGCTGTTGCAAAACTACAACTCCCAGCATGCTTAGACTGCCTACAGCTATCAGCCTGCAGCAGGGCATGGTGGGAGTTGTAGTTTTACAACAGCTAGAGAGTCTCAGGTTGGCCATGCCTGCTATATGGCGTGCAAGGTCAGCAGTTTTATCAGTTCTAGTGTGCCTTAGGGACCTATAGGTTCCTCTGGCATATAAAATGCTGTATTATACATGACACTTGGGGTAGGGTGGGAAGGTCCTTTTACAGATTTTGCACTGGAGCTCAGGAGCTTCAAGTTAAAGGCTTTCAGCATATTTAGAAAGTGCAACTTTGGATCCTGGCCAAATGATCTTTTGGCCAGGAAGGTTATTAGAGAGATGATCTATTTAGGTGGAAACTGTCATAAATCTGATTCCACGTAGTGTCTTTTCTGTAATTCTACATTTAGAGGTGTGTTTCCATCTATCTACAAACAACAATGTTTCCAGCCATCCGTCAACATGAGTTTAACCTGGAGGGGCTGAATGATGAAGTTTGGTCCCTACATGCACCCATAGGATTGGCAGTGGGGAGAGTAATTGCTTCTATGTGAATGTCTAAGCAGAGGACAGTAATGATGATCCCTTAGGAAAGAGATTCCCTGGAGTGGGGAGATGTGTAAGCGATTGTACCTGCAGTAATCACGCATGCTCAGAAATCCATGAAAGGCAGTTTCTACTTTGAGGTCCAAGACTTCTCTTATGAACCTTAAAGGGATTTTCTGGGTTTAGAATATTAATGGCTTATCCTATTGATAGACTCTTCATATAAGATCTCTCTGGTGCTGTCTTTCAGCAACCCCACTGATCAGCTGGTTAATGGTTCCTGATGCTTGTGGGACCACTGCAGCCTCTTCATTATTTACATGAGCCTGTCTGTCGGCAAGATGTCTACTTAGCGGCAATGGTGCAGGTTTATCCAATTCAAGGGAATAAAGAAACAGTGCTCAAGCATGGTAGCCCCTTCAACCAGCTGATTGTTGAGGGTGCAGAGAGTCACCCTCAGAAATCATATTGATGGCCTATCCAGATAGATCATCAACATACTGAAGCCCCTTTGTTTTTTTCTTATAACAAGAAATTAGGTAAGTGTAAGTCATAACCACCATTTTGCTGGTGGTTTATTAGATCAGTTTGGGTTCAACACTCATCAGCCCCACCACTCAGCTGTTTCGGTAAAAGATGGAGGTGGAAGCAGAAGACTCCATCCATTCACTGTGTAGTTTCCATTCACTGTGTAACACACATTCCCCTGAATAGAAGGTGAGCTGCAGTAACCCGGCAAAGCCAGTGCACTGTGGACGGAGCTTTCTGCTTCTGGCTCCGTCCACTGTACTTGTTTCTGGTGCTGATGCTGCATCCCCACAGACCTGATATTGATGACCTGTCCTGATGCTAGATATCAATAATTATCTAGAAATGTCAGAAATTTTATGAGAATTAATAATATGGTAATTTTAATGATCCTCTAACCCCGTACATTGGGCAACAGACGATAAGTAGGCACTTACTGTTATGCTTGAAAATTTTGATGGTTGCTCCTGAAAGTCTAGCACCGAGAACTAGAGAAGTATGGTTCAGCTCATCACTTAAAATAAGGCAACCCTAAAAAATTAAATAAAATTACTGGTACAAAAAAAATAATTAGACAAAAATAAAATAACTGTACTAACTAGACAGGGGAGAAGAATGGGATTTTGAATGGCAGCTTTAATAAAATACCAGAAACCTCCCAGTTGTGCTGTAATTTGAATATAGTCCACAAAAAGAACCTAAAGCTTATTTCTCCAAGAAGCCCTGTGTTATTTTGGACATTAGGAACAACTGTTGCCTACTCATGGGGATAGAAGATTCATTATCGGGTTTGTTCACGTGTCATGCAACGGTATCGCCATGGCTTTCAGAACGAAATTAAGGGGGTTGCGTCACTTCAGCAAGTGGCATTTATCATGTAGAGAAAGTTAATACAGGCCACTTACTAATGTATTGTCATTGTCCATATTGCTTCCTTTGCTGGCTGGATTCATTTTTCCATCACATTATACACTGTTTCCACGGTTATGACCACCCCACAATCCACCAGTGGTGGCCGTGCTTGCACACTATAGGAAAAAGAACGGGCCTCACTGGTGGACGGGACCGTGGGAGTGCACATAGGCTGGTTATTTTTCCATGACCACCTTTGCTGGATTGCAGGATTGCAGGGTAGTAGTAACCATGGAAACGAGCAGTGTATAATCTGATGGAAAAATGAATTAAGCCAGCAAAGGAGGAAATATGGACAATCACAATACATTATTAAGTGCCTTGTATTAACTTTCTACATAATAAATTATATCTGCTGAAGTGACAAAACCCCTTTAAGGCAAAAAAATAATAATAAGGTGAATAAACCCTTAAAGGATTTATGAGATTAAAATAAAAGGTCTTATTTTAACAGTGCCACTCTATAGGCTATGCTGGGTATTGCAGCTCAGTCCCATTCATTTGAGTAGACAAGTCCCATTCACTTACAAGTGATGAAAAATTTAAATTAGTGTTTTTTTAACACTTTTTTTTTTTTTACAATCACTCACTGATTATTATAAAAAATATGGAAGTTCTATGAAACTTAGCAGACCACAAACATTATATTCATAAAACGCTCTTCTTGAATATCACTTGTCTGTTGATCTACCCCAAACAGCAGCAATGGCCAAATTAAATAACTGAGATCAAAACACCTCCACAATTCTGTTACCTCCTATAGTAATACAATCAGAGGAAACATCACAGTTGGATCGGCAATAGGAATGTTTTGCAGGAAATAAGGTTTATCCAAACACAAAGGCATTTCTAAAATATCTGGGTGAGGCTCTTGAAATTTGGGATCTAGAAACATGTTCTTCTACTGAGAAAAATAGTTTTACTTATGTGTAGTTAGGAAAAAAATATGTCAAAGCAGACCAAAGAAACTCCATACAACGAGATGAAGGCATGACACGTCGCCATCTAATCTAACAAGTTTTATTGAAGAAGTAAAGCCTCAACAAAAGACCACCTATGGTCGGCAATGTTTGTAAGGGATTTTCAATTAACCTATATTCTATGTATTGTGACCCTATGCCTTATAGAAGACCATTTTTCACAGCAATTTTTGCATGCTTGCCTCCCAGGGTAGGTGATGTGTCTGTTTGAATGGACAGGCTCTCTAGCATGTGCACTACCAATTCATTTAAAGTCTAAGTGACTGTGGTAGAGCGCTCAGCTATGTCCATCAGTCTAATAGAGCTTGATTGGATTGTATGTCCATTCTAACGGGGGAACATGGGACTCCATTTATTAATGATTTGTGTGGTTCCCAGTAGTTGGACCCCACCAATCAGACACATTTTCTTTCTGGGACTACTCTTTTAAGCTCAACTGAAATAGTTTAGGCTCAAAGGAAACATAAAATAAATAGTGAAATACAGAAAAACTGTACGGTATTTTCATGAAATTGCTGGATTGAGTCATTCAGTTTTTCATGTTTCCAGGGTTATGGCTACCGATGCAGCACAGACCCGAGGTGGCCGGGATGATGTGACTTGCTGCGCAAGCATGCCTATAAGCACTCCCATGGTCCTGACCACTAGAGAGGCTGGAGCCTTTTTCTATAGTGTGCAAGCACGGCCACTTTTGCTGGATTGCAGGGTGGTTATAACTCCTGGAAATGAGCAGTGTATAATGTGATGGAAAAATGAATCCAGCCAGCAAATGAGGCAATATGGACAATCACAATACCTTAGTAAGTGCCTGGTATTAACTTTGTCTACATGTTAAATGGCATTTGTTGAAGTGAGACAACCCATTTTAAATGGGTTGTCTCACAAACCTAGCTTAATTTAACAAAAGAAGCTGTCGTGGGGATCAGCAGATCACCATGCTTCTGACTTCTAATCCCTCTGTAGTGGTCACACAACACTGGCCATTCAAATGAATAGCAGTCCATGCAATGTATGGAGCCCTTTAAAAGGCATTGTGGGAAAAAAAGAGGAGAGAAAAAAACTATGGCTACTTTGACATCTGCTTTTATGCTGGAAAAGCATGGATCCGGTTGTATTATCTCTAAAGTAACTTAGACGGATCCGGCACTGAAACCATTGTAAGTCAATGGGTGCAAGATCCATTTTTTTTTGTGTCAGAGAAAACGGATCCAGCATCATTGACTTACATTGTGTTTCATGCCGTATCAGTCTTGCTTCGCATCCAATGACGCACTCAAAAATGCAACCAAGCAGAACTGAATTCTGCATTCTGGTATGGAGTGTAAGCTATAGCCATAGCTCTATAAAAAGAATTTAGTGGTGAAATTAGACCAAATGGTAGGGATTTTGACCCGCAACATTTCCACCATTAAAAAGCCTCCTGGAGGTCTCTAGAGTGCAGAGAAATTGATTAAAAAAAATGGAAAAACTTCCATTCTGCTCTGATGCCCCAAAGGATGTGCAAAAATCCAGATAAAGTTAGAGGTGCTTACAAGATTTATTATCTGCAATGTATAATATGTTTCAACCCCAAAATGGGATCTTCATCATCTGATAAAGACCCGACTCCCTGGTTGAAACGTGATAATACATTGTAGATAATAAAGGTTCTCAGCACCTCTAATTTCATCTTGACGTGTGTGCAGCCTTTCGGACATCAGAGCAGTCGCCCTCGAAGTTGCCTTTTGCTTCTTTGAATTTCCGAAATCCAACATGCAAACGATTCTAACCCAGGTGCAAACAAAGAATTCTAAAAACATCCCTTCCAGATGCACTTAGGTGAAACAAAAGTGTATATGCACCATCCAATGTGTCCTATTCCGGCATACAACAGTATATTTCTATCTAGAACAAGACTCCATACTGTAAATCTTGTAGGGGCAGAGGATAAAAATCTAGATGAGTAGTTTTCAGCCTGTCTGATAATTTTTCAGAGGAAAGAGAAGCCTCAATTAGGTCGCCATTAAGGATACATAAATGATCACTCCATTAACAGTCTAGTGCCACTATGCTTCATTTTCCTTGCCTCCATAAAGCACAACAATAGGGCCCCTGTGGGAAATCGTCAAATGCTTGTCATCACTAATTAGTGTAGCTGTTTATATTTTTATTGTCGGAGCGTGAACTGGATTTATTTATAGATGTCACTGGGTACCTCCTGACCTCACGGTATGATTACAGCACAGAGAGATATTGCAATACGGTTACTCAGGATACAAATTTATGTAAAATCAAGTGCAGAGAAAAAATATATGCTAAAAATAAAAACTTTTTTTTCCAGCCTAATAAATATTACAATTATCATAAAAATATAAAATCACTCCTATATTTAATTGGGTCTCAACAAAACAAGCCAATTAGGGCATATAACCACCATATTGCTAATGATGGAGCACTGGCTGAGCATCTCCTGCGCTGACAGAACCAGTCATGTATTATATGGTCACACATTCATTTCAAGTATTTGCCATGTTTTTTGAGGCAGCCATACTCAAGTAAAGCTAGCTAGCACCAGAAGGATCCTAAACCTATATAGCTCCGGAGCAAAATATTTATTTGAAAACTTCTTTGAAAACTTCAGCCGCTCTCCCGCCACTGGTCCCCACGTGGAACGCCGACGGGAATTGAGCGGGAAAGCCAGTGAATACAAGTGACGTCACCGGAAGTGACGAACACCTCCAGCAACCAATAGGCAGAGCATTCAGCCCCGCGAGTGGGAACAACACACGTGGACGCCGCACACCGATCGGGAGCCGCTCACCAGCCTACTTCAGGAGGGTAACGTACCTGCTCAACCAGCAGCATTTTACATTATAATCCATGACTGTTGGACTACTCCTTATTAAGGAAATTGGAGGTAACTACACTATCTATCTGAGATATAAGTGACCATCACTCACACTGAACTATCGCTTAACTGGAGGTTAGAGCTCATATATTTGGGACAAAAGTATATTTCTACACCTCCCAAAGGAGGTTTTCCTCCTCATCCAATTTATTCTCCTTAGGATACTATCGAATTTATTATTTCTGGGACATTATTAGATTGGATACCTACATTAATTTTTAATAGGTCTACAAGACTCTGACCATACTATTACCCAAGACTTCCTCTATTCAATTTTTTTCTTAATGTTTTAATTATATACATCTTTTTTTATATTCCATTTATTAAATAATACATTTTATATACAGTATTTTATATGTACTACTACTATATATACCTATTTTTCTCCTAGGAGTATCTAACTGCAGGCCTACTACTTATATTCTATTGTACTGTACTATTGCAAATTTTATACTTTTTATTGTTGCTAGTAGGCTTAATTAGCCATTTAATAATAAATATCCTGTTTCCATACACTACCTATGACCAGAGTGCCATCCCTCCACTTTATTCTCATACTCCTACTACAAGCGTTGGGTACGCTTTGTTTGGATTGAGCACCTCATTCCATTTTTTGGGCTATAGTGAGCCGCCCCACTACAATTTTTTCTCTAATATCTGCTGATCATTTGTGGTGTTCAATCTCACTCTGCATTTCCAAAATGGGAACATTCTTACAGATGTTATTCAGTTCATGAAATACCGTAAAATCATCTGCTCGGAGCAGCCTCAAGAATGCTGAAAATCTTCAAATCATCTGGACTCTCTGCCAAAGGTGTGAAGTAACATGTTATAATGTCACGTTTTGGTGTGGGAGGGAAACACCACACCTGGCATAAGAGGGAAGGGGGGGGGGGGGACAGGGAATCAGGCCTAAGAACTAGGGGAGGAAGATGGACACCTCCTAGTAAAACCCTAACCAAAATCCTGTCTGACTACCAGTATGAACAGACCCCAGAGATAGGTGTTTTCATACGCAGGAATACCTAGAGCCCTATCTATCCCTATAGGACCCTGGTACTAATGGCAGGGACGAGACTACCTGTTCCTCCAAAAGAAAGGACAAACAGAAGTCTCCTTAAGGCCTAAAACAAACAATAGGGAAATGCAACACACAGAACCCAAACAAAATACAAAAAGGGAAAGGAAAGACTTAACTTCAAAGGGGCTATGGAAGCATCAGGAACTCCACCGAGATCCATGCACCAGCTATCAACAACTGAAACTGAAGCTATAAACCACACAGCATTGTGGGAGAAGCAACAATAAAACAGGAAGGTGAAATGACCACATTAGCAACACCTGAGGCAAGGGGTGTGGCCATTACCAGAAACAACACAGATGCCTATTATTCCACAAGAAAACCTGTCAGATCAAACCACGTGTTGCCAGTCTCACCGATCTCCTGCCACATGTCGCGGAAACGTCTGTGACATATAAGCAGTGAAGATGTGTAGTATGTGCAAGGTTGAAGAGAAGGGGGACATCTAGGAGTCATCTTTATGAGGTCTTCTTTGGCTAATGCAATTTATCTGTCGCACACTGTAATGTGATATGCCGATTGCTGAAAAACTTAGGCTACCCATTCGGACATGGGATCACTGGTGCATAGAATCACTTGTTTAGAACGGACACTAGTGGCAAAGAAAAAAATACTTATTGTAATGTAACCTATGGTCTATCTAAGGCTACTTTCACATCTCCTTTGTGAATTCCGGCAGGCTGCCCCGCCCTCGCAGCACTGAAAACCCTTTTAGAGATGACACTGGAGGTTGGGCAAGAAAGAAGATAGAGAGTGTGCTGTGATATTTGGGGCCACTGTTCCAGTCTGCCTGCCTAGAAATCCACAGAGTCAGGGAACTGGGCATGCGACAGAGACTGGCCATAGTTTAGGCTACTTTCACACTTGCAGCAGAGGAATCCGGCAGATTGGCAAAACGTATACCAACTGATTGCATTTTAAGACTGATAAGGATCCTGATCAGTCTTACAAATGCATTGCAAGAACGGATCCATTTGTCCGTTTGTCATACGGAGAAATGGATCAGTTTAGATTTTTTTTAACATTTTTACCGGTCTGCGCATGGAGGGACGGATCTGGCATTCCGTTATTTTGAATGCCGGATCCGACACTAATACATTCCTATGGAAAAAAAAACCGGATCAGGCATTCAGGCAAGTCTTCAGTTTTTTGGGCCGGAGATAAAACCGTAGCATGCTACGGTTTTCTCTTTTGCCTGATCAGTCAAAAAGACAGAACTGAAGACATTCTGATGCATCCTGAACGGAATGCTCTCCATTTAGAATGCATGGGGATAAAACTAATCAGTTCATTTCCGGTATAGAGGCTCTAGGACGGAACTTTATGCCGGAAAAGAAAAACGCAAATGTGAAAGTAGCCTTAGGTAGGGCTGAATCTGGGTGTTGAGGTGGGAGCTGTCGGCTTGTTGACTGGGCTCAGCGGGGCACGGGACGTGGAAAAACTGTTCCATCATGTTGAGGAGGCTGAAATGGCTGCTGTGGCTTTTGCTGCTCGTGGTGGTGGGAGGGGGTGACTCTGTGAGGGGTTGAGGGGGCAACCCTTTCAGACATGCTGGCAGAAGGCATCTGCTCACCATAAGCTGCAGCAAGCTGCGTACACAGTGTTTCCTGTGTAATTTTTCCTTCCTTTCTGCCATAAGATAACATTCCCCCATTTTGCCTTAGTAGCGAGGGTCTAAAAACATGGCTGTCCAGTAATCATCAAACTGCTTGATGTCAACAATACACCTGTCACTGCGTAAGCAAGCAAGCATACAGGTGACCATTCTGGCTAGTGTGCCAGTGGACCCATGGAAACATGTTTGTAAACACAGAAATAAAGGGAAACTGATTTAAGCCTAAATTCGTTATCCCTCACAGATACTTTGGTGTGCTGGACTGTGAATTGGTGTTGATCACCTATATGCTGGTTTAATTAAATTGAACAAGTCTCAAAAAACATTTAAATTTCAACCATGTGGAAATAGAATTCTTGGAAACGAACAATTGAGGCCTGGTGCTCACAGGTAGATCGCTGTCACAGGTAGTCTTGTAGTAATCACATATATATTCTGGTTTAATTACATCTAACAATCTCCCCCAAAATTTAAATTCTAACTGTGCGGCTGCTTAATAAAAAAATAATTAAAAATAAATTGCCACTGTGTTGAAACTGAAAACACCTGTACAGACGACCTGAGGCTTGATGTTCAATTTCAAATTTACACACAGGTAGATTGCTGCAGTAATTTTATATATATTGTGGGGATTCACTCTGGTAGTTAGGATTAGTGGGTGCAGCACAGAGGCAAAGTACAAGTTCTTGGTTCAAAACATCAGTGTTTATTCACACGTGAAAGCAAAACAAAAATGCAAGTTGCTTGGTGATCGTTCACACACATGAAAACTTCATATACAAAACAGTCACCTTTTTTCCTGGTTGTTACTTCACACCCTGTTGGAAGTTCTGCTTTGGGAAGTCCACAGGCAGGCGTTAGGCGGCCTGTTCACCCTCACAGGGGTCTAAGCCCTCCAGCCCGGCTCAAGCCGTGGACCCCAACACAGCCCTCAGATCACAGCACACAGACCTTCTGAGCTCCACTGTCAGACAGCGGTAATCCCCACCTGGCTGTGCTGGCTGGTTTTTATGCCTGGCAAAACCTGGCCTGGAACATGGGGAGTAGTCACCCATCCAGCACTTTTCTTTATCAGCTATTACAGCCATACTAAGTATCAAGGTGTCAAACAGCAACTGCTGCCGACACATAAAAACCGGCTCTTACTCCACCGGAGCCAGGAACCTCCGTGACACGTACCTATCATCCACAATGATTCCTTGTACCTTCTTACATTCCTCCCCCCTTTGTTCAATCCTCAGGGGGTAAACACATGCCATACAGTATACTCGGCAGTGTTTCCCTGCAACCGGCCTACCCTATGTTCTACTGAGAACTTAAAGTTTTGTAAGGACAGAAACCACCTGGTGACTTGGGCATTTTTCTCTTTGGCCTGGCTCATCCCCTTGAGAGGGGAGTGGTCAGTCACCAGGTGTAATGTTCTCCCAAACAAATAATAGCGGAGAGACTCGAGTGCCCACTTGATAGGCAGGTACTCTCTCTCCACTATACTGTACCTGGTCTCGCCTGGGGTGAGCTTGCGGCTTAGGAAGACAACGGGATGCTCCTCCTCGTTGACTTCCTGAGACAGTACAGCACCGAGGCCTACTTCACAGGCGTCCGTCTGTACTATGAATTCCCGCTTGAAGCCGGGCGTCATCAAAACCGGGGACCCACACAGGGCCGACTTCAAAGCGGAGATAGCCTCTTCCACCCGGTCATTCCAGTGAACCATCACTGACTTGTGTCCCTTCAATAACACTGTCAATGGCGCGGCTACAGTAGCAAAGTGGGGAATAAATCTCATGTAATAGCCTATCATTCATAGGAATGACTTTACTTATTTAGTGGTGACAGGTCGGGGCCAATTTCTTATCCCCTCTATTTTGTTTACTTGGGGTTTGATCACTCTGCGCCCAATGACATACCCCAGGCATTTTGTCTCCTCTAACCCTATCGCAGATTTTTTGGGGTTAGCGGTTAGTCCAGCTTTTCGAAAGGAGTCTACTACAGCCTGCACTTTGGGCAGGTGACTTTCCCAGTCGATACTGTGGATGACAATATCTTCCAGGTAAGCTGAAGCGTACAGACAATGTGGTTGCAGCAAAATGTCCATTAGCCTTTGGAAAGTGGCAGGGGCGCCATGCAGACCAAAGGGTAACATCTTATACTGGCATAGCCCCTCTAGTATAATGAAGGCCATTTTCTATTTGGTAGCCTCCGTTAAGGGTACCTGCCAGTACCCTTTGGTGAGGTCCAAAACAGAAAAATACCAGGCTTGTCCTAACCTCCCAAATCAGCACTGGGATACGCATCGAACTTGGAGACTTAGTTTTGTTTCCGGAAATCGTTACAGAATCATAACTACCCGTCCGGCTTTGGTATTAAGACTATCGGACTGGCCCACTTACTTTTGGACTCCTCAATGACGTCTAGTTGCAGCATTAGCTGCACTTCCTACGACATGGCTCGTCGCCGAGCCTCAGGTACCCAGTATGGTTTCAACCGGATTTTGGCCTGAGGCTCAGTGACAATGTCTGAGAACACGTCCGTGTTCCTGCTGACGAACTCCCTGGCCTCCTGAGTCTGTTTAGAGGAGAGGCTGTCAGCAATCTTCATGCAATATAAACTACTTTTTTTCCTTCAAATACGTTGCCTTAATCCTGAAGTGAGGCGAGTCCCAAATGTGAAGTGGGTTGTATTCACAAACAGTCAATATATTTCAGTGGACCGGGAAGTTTCTACCAGTAACCACTTTCTCCCAGAGTCATCCAACTTTATACAGACGGGTAAAACATCGATTCCCACAGACGTCTTCTCACCACTAACAGCCCTGTGGAATGCCAAAAACTGCACTGATAGTGAAGTCTTGTGGACACTATTCACACACACTTGCACAGATTGTACTCACAAGCGTAGAAGAAAACGCAGGCACATCAATCAGAGTATTAATTTCTCTATTCATCTTGTACTTTGCACCCTTTAGTCACCGCTGCAAAGGAAGTGTGCTCCAAATATTGAAGTCCTGTAGGCAATTCTACTGTATAATAATTTATTATACTCACAAGCATAGGTGTATAAAAGCATATAAATCACATAAAACCAGCCAAATGTTCATGCCATTGGGCTGGTTTTATGGGATTTACACTTCCTTTGCAGCGGTGACTAAAGGGTGCAAATTACAAGAGGAAAAGAGAAACTAATAATCTGATTGATGTGCATGCGTTTTCTTCTACGCTTGTGAGTACAACCTGTGCAAGTGTGTGTGAATAGTGTCCACAAGACTTCACTATCAGTGCGGTTTTTGGCATTCCACAGGGAACTTAGTTTTTGAGAAGACGTCTGTGGGAATCAATGTTTTACCCGTGTGTTTAAAGTTGGATGACTCTGGGAGGAAGTGGTTACTGGTAGAAACTGCGTGGTCCACTGAAATATATTGTCAGCAATCTTCACTGTGGCAACCACTTCCCTTACATCAGACTGAGGGTCCTGGAACCTCTCCACCTAGAAAACTCAGCCACGGGCTATCGTCAGTACTGGTTTCCCCATCTTTCCAAGGTTGGAGCAAATTCACATGGTACACCTGCTCCAGCTTCCGCTGCCCTGGCTGGTGTACCTTGTAGTTTACTTCTCCAACCTTTTTGAGTACCTCGTAGGGTCCCTGCCACTTAGCCAGTAACCTACTGTTCACTGTCGGTACCAAAATCAAAACCGGGTTAAAGATCAAGACCAGAGCCTGCTGATTATACACCCGACTTTGAGCTCGCTGAGCTGCCCCCATATGTTCCTTTACCAGCTGCAACACGGTTTCCATACGTTCCTGCATCTGGGTAACATATTCAATAACGCTTTTATATGGTGTGGGTTGTTGATCCCACGCCTCTTTGGCTATATCCAACAGGCCACGTAGATGTCTGGTTTTTAATGTTTTATTAAACCTAGGCCGTCAGTTTGCGGGTGATAGACAGACGTCCGTATCTGCTTGATGTTCAGCAACTGACAGAGTTCCTGCATGACCTTGGACATAAAAGGAGTCCCCTGGTCAGTCAGAACCTCTTTAGGTAGCCCCACTCTGGAGAACATCTCCATTAACTCCCTTGCTATGAGTTTGTTCGATGTACGTCGCAGTGGCACCGCCTCCGGGTACCGAGTGGCGTAGTCTAGGACTACCAAGAGATGTTGGTGCCCTCTAGCGGGCTTCGGTACTGGGTCTACGAGATCCAGAGTGGTTCACCCTCATTCACAGCCCAGCACAGAATGGCGTTCTGCTTGTTCTTCTAGGGCACCTCTCTGCCTGCTGCAGCACTGATTGGCTCCCAGGCTGACAGACAGCCTGAATGAGCCAATCAGGGCAAGCTCTTCACCCAACTTCCTCTCAGGGTCATGTGAGAACCCTTCTTCTTCCACCTTAGTGCTTTTTTTATCACCAATATGTGCACTAAAATGGCGCGATTCACTGTTTTAGGGGATTTGTCCGAAACTAACCTGGAAAGATTTGCGTTCATCTGCGGTCTCAAAAATAGGAAATTTTGGATCTAACTCGGTTCAGTCCAAACTGGTTCACTCATCCTTACTTGTGACGTATAAATAGTTAACATAATTTACAAAAAAAGGGGGAAAAAAATGATCTTATATATTTGGATTAAAAAAAACTTTTGAAGTAACTTTGACATATTCCTATAAAGGCGTACCTTGCCAACCAGCGCAGGAATGTTAGTTGAGTTTGTGGCAAATCCCATACTAAATACCATAGCTGCTTCTGCTTTGACAAACTCTGCAACCAAATCCTCCAGCTCTTGATGAATATCCAAGTGTCCTGAAAAAGAATGCTGGAATTAAAATGCTGATTTAAGAAATTAGTCCTGAACAGTCATTGCTAATATTTCTAGTAAAGTTTTCAGTGAAAAACAAAAACAAACCCCCTCCCTTTTGGTTATATTTTAGTTGTATAGGTTTCCTTTTTGATTTCTCACCTCCAAATTGGCATCTCTCATTTTCATGTTGATACCACCCTCCATTCTGCTGATACACAGCCACAAGTGGCCACTGTAAGACATTGATAGGACTTCTGAGCTCATGCTCAGAAAGTCCTCTCCATTATGCACATGCACTCAGGATGTCAGTCTATTTCAATGAAGAATGAGCATCAACATAAGAATTTGTGCTATTCGTGTAGTACTGAAGTTAATTGTGCTTGTTGGAGGTGACCGACTTCTTTCTGGTACGCCTACTCTACGACTTCTGTAAAATGATCCTAACTAACTGGTTTAGCATGCTAGGGAGGAAAACCTTTTCTGTATAGGCAGGTAGGGCTCCTCAGGAATGGCTGTGAATTTCCTGTAAAATTGCTGCATTACAGTATTTTTTCCCCCGGGAATTTGAGATTGATGGCTTATCCTCAAGATAGCTACAAAGAAGAAAAAATTATCCTCAAGATAGGTCATCAATATGAGATCAGTGGGGGTCCAAATTCAAGCACCCCTGCCGATCAGCTCTTTGAAGAGGCCGCTATGCTCACTGGATATCCTGACAGCTCACCAAGCACAGCGCCGTACATTGTATAGTGGCTGTACTTGGTATTGTGGCTCGGCCCCATTGTCTTGAATGAGACTGAGCTGCAACTAAGTCACGTGACCAATTGTACGGTGACGTCGCTGGCCTAGGAAGAGGCCTAAGTGCTCACAGTGTGCTGTGGCTTCTACAAACAGCTGATCAGCGGGGGTGCTAGGAATGACCTATCATGAGGATTGGCTATGAATAGTAAATTACTGCATAACCCATTGCCTTTAAAGTTTCCTCGAATTTGGCGACCATCTTAAAAATACAATATGTTTGCCAGTCACAAAGATGCTTTTTCCCAGTAGGAATCATTAAAGTTAAAGGGGGAGTTCAGGATTAGAAAATTAAGGCTGCTTTTTTTTTTCTCTGAAAAAATCATCACACCCTTCCACAAACTGTCCGGTATTGCAGCTTAGCCCCATTCACTTCAACCGAGCTGAGCTACAATACCATACACAACCTGTGGACGCATGTGCTGCCGTTTCTAGACATAATCCTGCGCTGCCCCTTTAATCTTTAGAACTGCAATTTTAAGACAGATTTTTTTTGGTAAAAAACGTAAACTTATACAGCAGTTCTAAAGTATTGGAAAATTGCATAACTTTTCATTAAATGAAGAGTAACATTTATTTGCTGAAACCGGAATGCCAGTTTAGCATATTGTCAAGCAGATTTGGGGGACATTTTTTAATTTCTGATGTTTTTGCACATCATTATCCCAAAAGTTCTACAAATTCTGTATTACATATGCAAATTAGTAAATGAAGGAAGCTGAACGTTTCACATTTACAGTACACAGATATCACATAAACTGATCACATCACCTTTGCCCAGATATCCGGAAGAAAACAAAGATAATAATGCAGTCACAATGAAAACAGGTTTACATTACTTACAGGAACATCTGATTTAAAAAAAAAACCCGACCATTGACTGGAATTTATGACACACACAAAAATTTGGGGCAGCAATAAAAATATTGGATGCCTCGGATTGTAGGTCTTCAGCCCGTTTCACACTACCTGCAGAGTCGGACAGTACAGGAATATCCGCCGGCCCCATTGACTATAATTGGGTCCGGTGGCGATCTGGCTGATACCCAGCAAATACAGTATACCTGGATTTGACCAGATAAATACTGCTGCAGTGATATTTGTCGGGTCGAGGCCGGATCTCCGATGGACCTCATTATAGTCAACGGGGGTCGGCAGATATTCCAGTAACAATGCCGGCTCCAGAGCGCTCTGGCGGGCTGTTCTCTGCCGGCAGTGTGAAAGAAGCCTTAGAACCTAGAATTTGTTCATAACCTTTGATGATGTAGCAAGCTTCAAAATACAAACATAATATATGTGCGAGGCACTGGCAGCAAGTAACATTTTGGGGGATTAGAACTATGTAGCAATAATATTGGAGATTACTTGCTCAGAATTAGAAGCTCTGTAGAAAGGTCACTCACATGAAAATGCAGTTTCCTGGTCAATGAGTTTGTGCTCGAAATAATTCACATTCCACATGACAAACTGGTTTTTCCAGTGTTTAAGGGAAATGTCTGAATGTGTAAACCATCGACGACACATTGTTATGTAACTACTAGTATTTGCTAGTCTTGCTGAAAAATACTTGGCAATGTAGACCAAGACTGAAAATGGGTAAAAGTTTATTTTATTTATATTTGAGCAATATTCTGAGTATCAGTTATTACAATACTATGAGAAGAATGAATTTACGGTATATGAACAACATTTAGCTATTGTCATAGTAGTCATAGTACACATGGTCACACAGATTGTGCCCCCTAAGGTACAGAATTTGCCATGGGGTTACAGAGCATTGGACCTGGTAAAAGAGGAGAGTGGGTCTATGACGGCAAGGGGGAGGGAGAGACAGTGCGAGCGGATAAAAGCTGATTATACCGTACAATGTAGTTCAGGCAGGATTATTGCAGTTGGTAGGCTTGTCTGAATAGGCAGGGCTCAGGTTTCTTTTCAAAGTTTTAAAGGTGAAAAAGAGTCTAATGTGTTGTAGTGTTGAGCTCCAGAGTATGGGGGATGCATGGGAGAAAACGCAGAAATTAGGGATGAGTGAGTTGATTTGTACGCATTGATTCGTTCATCTGAACGCATTCGGAGTCTCTGAAGGGCTGTCCCTCTAAGGCGATTCTCCTCCATGCTGATAAATTGACAGGACTGAACATCTCACGGAGCCTTGACAAGTGGCGCATGCGCAGAACATATTTTTAGGCTACATTCAAACGACTGTAGTATTTTGCGGATCCGCAAAACACGGATACTGGCCCGTGTGCCTTCCACACTTTGCGGACAGCTCATAGAAAATGCGGACAAGAATAGAACATGCTCTATATTTTTTGCGGGGCCGTGGAACATAACATACCATATCATAACTTTTGCAGCCCCATTGAAATGAATGGGTCTGCACCAGTTCTTTCAAAATTGCGGAATGGATGCGGACTAAATTATATAGTCGTGTGAATGAGCCCTTACATTGCAAGTTTGTTGATGCAAAGACTCTGCACGTGCGGCACTGCTCACAGTAACGGCACATGTGCAGCGGGGACACTTTCTCAGAAGTGTAAACTTTGTTCCGATCGATAAGAGTAAAAGATAAGAGGAGAGAGGGACGTGAGATTAGGGAGGAGGTGACAAGGTGTGGATGGCCTTGTATGTCATAATCAGTAGTTTGTTGGGCAATACGTAGCCAGTTAAGGGACTGGCCAGGAGGAGAGGATAGGTGGATCTGCCAACAGTGGAGTCTACTATGGATTGGAGGTGTAAGATTATTTATCTGATTAGCTTATATTTTGAAGAGATCGTTATTCACAAAAACACCCTCGGTCATCTGACTTACCCACTTCTTGTCTTGTACTACAGACACCAGCACCATATCGCTCAAGTACATTCTTCACACTTTCCAGTGACTCTTCATCATTCTCTGCAAACCCCAGATAGTTGTATGATCCCATGTTTATCACATCCTTAATGACCTTTCCAGTGTACCTTTTTATAAATACAAATTATATGTTTTATCACATGATTATCTATCCTTTATACAATACATCAAGCTTATGCAACATGGCCTCTACACTGAATATCAAGTCTAGAACGTTTACTTTAGATCAGGGCTTCTAAAACTTTTCCTACTGGGGCTCAGATCATACAGAACATGTGGACGCCTGGACCTCACCATTGTTTGAAGGTCATGCCAAAGGTAGTAATATAAATTTATCTGCTATTTGTTTCCTGAAGACATTAAAATAAGCAAGTGGAGTCACTTATGTTAGGCTTCGTGCACAAAGAGGACCAGCACTCGCTCTAGTAGTAATTATAGAATATTTTAATGGTCACATACAGAAGGCAAGTGACGCGTTTCGGCTACTTTGAGCCTTTCTCAAACATGTTTGAGAAAGGCTCATAGTAGCCGAAACGCGTCACTTGCCTTCTGTATGTGACCATAAAAATATTCTATAATTACTACTAGAGCGAGTGCCGGTCCTCTTTGTGCAAGTTTATGTGGATTCTCCCTGGATGCGCTCACCGCATCACTGATACACGGAGTGCTGACTGTGTCTTCTTTGAATCTTATGTTAGGCTTCATCCACATCTGTATTTGGTAAGTCTGGTAGTCTGTTCCAGCAGAGGAGAAGACTACTGGAGTTACCATATCCGGCATAGCTGGGCATCGGCGGGTTTCCGGCAGAAATGCTGCCTTTCTGCCTGATAAGTATTTTTATGGCAGAAAGCCGGTATTTATGTCAAAAACCCTCTGGATCCAATTATAGTGAATGGGGTTCCGGCGGATTCTGTGGGTGTCCGACACCTGGCATATTATATAGCAGGAGGAACTGAGCAGATTGATATATACGGTATAATGTTGTTGGAAAAGATTCATTAAAACTTGTAAGTTATACATTTATATCTGTGCTTTTTCTAACCTAATACCACCCCCGTAAACAGCTTTCAGTACCCAGGGTTATCAGTGACTGATATCATTCTCAATGTAAGGGCTCATGCACATGAATGTGTGCCGCCCATGCTGTGCATTGTGCGATCTACAATGCAGGGGCACTATCTCTCTGGTCTGGATGGCGGATGCAAAACCATTCAACTGAGTGGGTCCATGATCCGTCCACACCGCAAAAAAATAGAGCACATTTTATTTTTTGCGGTGCTGAGGCACAAACTGAAATGACAGATGTAGTTGGAGTGGCTGAGACATGGTTGGACTCTTTGCATGACTTGGCTGTTAATATTGAGGGTTTTACACTATTTAGGAAAGATAGGGTCAATAGAAAAGGCGGTATGTGAGGAGTGATCTGAAGACAAGTGTGAAAGAGGCAATTGTGGGCGAGGATGGTGAGGATGTTGAAACTTTATGGTTGGAAGTTCAAAGGGATATAAACACTGAAAAAATAATACTTGGTATAATCTATAGACCCCCCCTAACATCACAGAGGAGATAGAAACGCAACTGTATAACCAAACAGAGCGGGCTGCACAGGCTGGTACAGTGGTCATAATGGGAAATTTTAACTTCCCAGACATTGACTGGGGTCATGGTTCTGCCTCAACCGTAAAGGGGAGAAAACTTTATGGGCCAGTTTGTAGAAGCTCCCACTAGGGGCGATGCTCTGTTGGATCTGGTAATTTCTAATGATGCAGAGCTTGTTGGAAATGTTACTGTTCGAGAAACACTAGGTAATAGGGACCACAATATAATCACATTCCCCCTACACTATAAGAAGTAAACTCTGTCAGGCAGAGCAAAAACACAGAATTTTAAAAGGGCCAATTTCCCTGGGTTGAGGGCAGCATTTCAGAGCATAGACTGGGAGCAGCTACTGTCACATAATAATACTGAGGATAAATGGGAGAGCTTTAAAGCCACATTGAGTAATTGCACTAAAAAATGTATTCCTTCAGGTAACAAGTATAAACGGCTAAAATTAAACCCCCCATGGCTTACAGCTACTGTAAAAAAAATGACATCCAGTAATATATCGTACTCAATTGGCTAACTGTAGATATGGTCCAAGCTAAGTTAAGTACGGTAAATGAACAAGGCTCCGGGTCCAGATGGATTACAACCAATAGTTCTTAAAGAGCTCAGTTCAATCATTGATGTGCCCCTGTTTATAATTTTTAAAGATTGTCTAGGTACTGGTACAGCGCCAAGTGATTGGCGCAAGGCAAACGTGGTGCCCATATTAAAAAAAGGATCTAGGTCCTCCACAGGTAATTGTAGACCAGTTAGTTTAACTTCTGTCGTGGGAAAAATGTTTGAAGGACTCTTAAGGGACTATATACAGGAGTATGTGACTGTAAATAATATTATAAGTGATAACCATCATGGGTTTACCAAGGACAGAAGTTGTCTGACTAACCTGATTTGTTTTATGAGGCGAGTAGAAGCCTGGACAGAGGGTCAGCTGTGGATGTAGTGTTTCTGGATTTTTCAAAGGCTTTTGATACTGTCCCTCATAGACGTTTAATAGGTAAGGTAAGGTCTATAGGCTTGGAATGTATAGTTTGTAATTGGATTGAAAACTAGTTGAAGGACCGTGTCCAGAGAGTTGTGGTCAATGATTCCTATTCAGAATGGTCCCGGCTTATAAGTGGTGTACCCCAAGGTTCAGTGCTGGGTCCTCTATTATTTAATTTATTTATTAATCATATTGAGGATGGGATTAATAGCACAATTTCTATATTTGCAGATGACACTAAGCTGTGTAGTACTGTGCAGTCTATGGAAGGTTTCCACAAACTACAAGCTGACTTGAACACTCCGAGTGATTGGGCATCAACTTGGCAAATGAGGTTCAATGTGGATAAATGTAAAGTTATGCATCTTGGTAGTAATAATCTCTGTGCATCACTATCCTAGGGATTGTAGCACTGGGAGAGTCACTTATAGAGAAGGATTTGGGTGTCCGTGTAGATGGTAGATTAAATAACACCATGCAATGTCAAGAAAGCTGCTTCTATGGCCACCAGGATATTGTCATGCATCAAGGCGAGGCATGGACTCTCGGGGCAGGGATGTAATATTACTACTTTACAAAGCGTTGGTGTGGCCTCATCTGGAATATGCAGTTCAGTTCTGGGCACCAGTCCTTAGAAAGGACGCACTACACTAGGAGTGTGACTACTAGGAGAGTGACTTAAATGATAAGGGGCATGGAGGGTCTTAGTTATAAAGAAAGATTAAAAGAATTACATTTATTTAGTCTTGAGAAGAGACATCTAAGGGGGGACATGATTAACCGATACAAATATATAAATGGGCCATACAAAAAATACGGTGAAAAACTGTTCCATGTAAAATACCCTCAAAAGACTCAAGTTGAGAAAAGACAGATACATAAATGGTTATACTGAATCTTTTCCCACTAAACCATATAATCAATCTGCTCAGCTCCTCCTGCTCTATAACATGCTGCCTGCAGATTGCACTGCACTGCATTTTGTGGGGACAGGTTCTCTTTAAAGGGAGCCTGTCATATTGAACATGGTGTTTGAGCATATATATATAGTTTTGTGGGAAAAGATTCAGTTTAAAGGGGTTATCCAAGTTATTTTTATTGATGTCCTATCGACAGGATAGGTAATCAATATCAGATTGACGGGGATCCGACACCATGTACCCCCACCGATCAGCTGGTTGAAGAGAAGGCGCATGCTGTGCCAGTACAGCCTTCCGTCTGTTGGTTCCATGATCGCTGTTGCAACTGCATTGGTAAGGATAGGTAATCAATAAATAAATAAAAATGGACAACCCCTTTTAATACCTGCTCATTCTTTGCTTCCAAGTCCAAGAGGCGGTCCTATCAGTGATTGACAGCATTCCGACTATTTCTGTGTATACAGAGAAAGCTGTCAATCACTGATATGACCGCCTCCTGGACCTCAAAGCTCAGAATGAGCCGGAATTTAGACGTATAAATTAAAAGCTAGACTGGATCTTTTCCAATTAACTATATGTCCTACCACATTACAAAATCGCTAGTCAGACCACACATGGAGTACGGTGTACAGTTCTGGGCTCCTGTAAACAAGGCAGACATAGCAGAGCTGGAGAGGGTCCAGAGGAGGGCAACTAAAGTAATAACTGGAATGGGGCAACTACAGTACCCTGAAAGATTATCAAAATTAGGGCTATTCACTTTAGAAAAAAGATGACTGAGGGGAGATCTAATTACTATGTATAAATATATCAGCGGTCAGTACAGAGATCTCTCCCATCATCTATTTATACCCAGGACTGTGACTGTGACGAGGGGACATCCTCTGCGTCTGGAGGAAAGAAGGTTTGTACACAATCATAGAAGAGGATTCTTTACGGTAAGAGCAGTGAGACTATGGAACTCTCTGCCTGAGGAGGTGGTGATGGTGAGTACAATAATGGAATTCAAGAGGGGCCTGGATGTTTTTCTGGAACGTAATAATATTACAGGCTATAGCTACTAGAGAGATATCGTTGATCCAGGGATTTATTCTGATTGCCTGATTGGAGTCGGGAAGGAATTTTTTATTCCCCTAAAGTGGGGAAAATTGGCTTCTACCTCACAGGGTTTTTTTTTTTTTCCTTCCTCTGGATGAACTTGCAGGACTGGATGGACAGATGTCTTTTTTCGGCCTTATCTACTATGCTACTACTATGTTACTACTATATATCACTCTTCTCAGCTCCTCCTGCTCTATAACATGGTCCCTTTCTCACACAGGTATACTGTAAATGAATTTCTAAGGAAGTCAACTAATCTATCTGTATGCTTTGGTAGTTTGGGAGGAAACCTACATAAATATGAGAACATGCAAACTTCCTTCCTATAAACTTCCAGGACCCTAGTGCTGCAAGATAATAGTGCTAACCACTGAACTACAGTGCTAGACATTAGCTTAATTTTCCACTGATATAGAAGTCAGATTAAGACTTCGAAACACGTCTGGTAAACTTTTTGACTGTACCTGCACACTCCCATACCAGGATAAACCTTTACTGACGCTAGATTGGGTAGCTCTTCTCTGAATTCAAGGGATCCATATACATTGACCTGTGTATTCTGTCTGGTACCCCGGCACCTTGGCGTAGCACCACGTGGGACGCCCAGACTCGCACGCATACACTGCCGATTACACAGCAGCAGCTAACATAATCACCTGCATCGGCGAGCGCCTGCATCTCAGCACCTGAGCACTTTACTACAGAGCCACGTAGGACGCCATCACATACAGGGCCAGTGATACATCAGCGGACACAGTCCGTGAAGACTCCAGGAGAGGTAATAGCCGCCAGTACATTGGTGTATGGTGGGACGCCCCCAGAGACATACACCTATACTGGTCCACTCTTTCATATGAATCCCTAAGTACGATATATTATTACGCAAATGTATTAGTTCATTAGCCAGACATATCAGATATTGGAACTTCTGAGAAACTGGTGGAACACCGATACCAGATTGTCATTACCTGTTACATGGACTAACATTAAACAGGCACTGTGCAATATAACAGACTGGACCAAAATTAGTAGCAAGCTTTATAAAACATTATCAACATTTCAATGACATTTGGGGAGAGGGACTCTTTACCGGACCATTATTTTTGTTTTTCCTGAGCAACATCCTGGACATTTGGAGATACATGTGAGGATACACTGTTTTTATATCGCTCTATATCTCTATTTCTTTTTATTGCTACATGTACTCAGCATATTTCTAGGCATTTTGATACGCCCAATCCTATTTTGGGAGTAACATCCGTAATACTTATGCCCTCTATAGTTTATGTATTACTTTCTTCAAATAATAATAAATAGACGATTTTATTCAGGATTTCTGCGTGACTCCAGATTCTGAGTGCCGGCCTACATTCCTATCCTTCTATATACCCTCTACTGACGGGGTGAAACAGACTAGACCTAGAGCACCTTTTACATTCCAATCTACAGGCGTAGCCACCACATGCCTTGTTATATAACTTATTTTTCAGCCACAAGTCTATTAAAGTTCAGAAAAATCACCTGTAGGACCAGTTGTAGTCATCAGTCACTCTTTCCATGAGATCAAACTGAGGGCCAGGAACACTGCAGATGGGACGGTTCCAATTGTCTCGGACTCTCATGTAGAGATTTCTTGTGTAGAAGTTTTCAAAGTCTTGATAAAGAGGCACAAAGTCCTACCATTGTAAGAAAGTAAGGATCATGACTTTTCTTCACATATATTGGAGTTATTCACACCATAGAGATAACATATTGGGTGGCTATAATGCAAATTAGTAAAATTATAATACAGAGCAGTTCAGTATATTAATTGATAAAATAAGGATATTCTGTATGACATCCATTTTAATTTTAGTGTATGTGCTGTCCAGAGTTTGCTAAATATTTTACAGGTTATCCAGAGAAATATGTTTTTTTTGTAAAACAAATTGGGCAGAATGGGTTAAAAATAACAACCATTATTCATGTCAACGATCACCCACCACTGCTGTTCTGGTCTGCACTGCTCTCGACGTCCTGGGATTGACACACAAGAAATGGACTGCCAGCTGAGCCAATCACTGGTGAGGTGGGTCACTGCTGAGACCTGTCATTGGCTCGGTGAGCAGTCCAAGCCATTTCCTAGGTGTCAAGCACATGACCATGACGTGGAGAGCAGTAGGACTAGAGAAGTGTTAGAATGGCAGCAGTGGGTGATCAGTGAGGTGAGTAATGGGGGAGTAGAGTAATGATTCACAAGGTTGTTTGCCCTGGAGCTGACAATCCCTGTGTCCCTGAACATAGAAAACCCTCAGTCACATGTTCACGGTCCCACTCCCCCAGGATCTGGTAGCCAATCACAGGAGTCAGCCTTCACAGGGACTTGAACAGTACATCTTGGATATACCGTATCATTCAAGCTGCTGTGACCACCGATTCCTGCAATTGGCCGCAGTGGTCATGGGACCAAGCCACTTCCATGGCTTTGGTGTATGGGAAATGCCCAGCAACTGAGCAGGGACAGGATCAAGGACAGGCGAGTGGGGTTTTTTAAATGTTTAAGGGCGCAGGTTAGAACCCCCGGGATTGTTGGCTCCAAGGCCAGACAACCCTCTTAATTGCTATTTTTAACCCAATCTGCTCATTTTTTTTATAATTCCGCTTAAACCCCCCCCCCCCCCCCCCAGTAGAGAGAACAGGTTACCAATCTCTGACATTATGTAGAAAAGTCTTACTTTTTGTTCTTCCCTTTCCTCAGCCATGTGACATTTCTCCAGTCCCCATGCTCTCATGAAATCCCGCAGGTAGCCAAACAACGTGACAACACCAAAACCTATGTAGGTGAGTACTGCAACATACAACGGAGCTTCTTCAAAGGACTCTTTGAACTCTCTCTTGTAAAGATTTCCATTTACAGTTCCATTCTGTGGAAAAAAATCACAATTTACTTTGTTTTTACACAGATTTAATCAATAGTTGCACATAGGAAAATATATTGATTGGTACAGGATGGAAGAGAGACAATTTATGGTTAGGCACTAGTATCAATGGGACCATATTGTATATACCTCCGTGTTCCTCTTACCTTACATGGAGGCATAATATAGAAGAATAGAAAATTGTTCCTCTGTATTAATCTGTGAGAAAAAAAATAAAAAATTGCCATGCTCCATAGTATGCCATACGACGGTGGCACTATTTCCTAGAATGAATGCCTCGAGGAGAGAAAATGATACTGTATGGATGAAAGTGGTGTGCCTACAGAAGCCCAGCTCCATGTTTGTGCTCTGGACTTTGGCCTTGCATCTTCAAATAATAACATAAATGTAACTCATTCTTTAGTAATATCTAGTATATTGGTTTAGGCATAGTTATGGATACAAAGTCCGGTGTTAATACTTTAGAGCCAAGTGTGTATGTGTTTGATACGGTTATGATCAAGATCATTGCACTCCACGGTATAAGGCCTCATGCACACGACAGTTGTTTTTCTCGGCCTCTGTTCTGTTTTTTTTGCGGATACGATGGAGACCTATTCATTTCAATGGGTCAGCAAAAAAATGCTGATAGTTCATCTGTTTGTGTTCCGCGTCCGTTGTCCGTGTTTCCTTTCAGCAAAAAAATAGTGCATGTCCTACTTTTTTCACATTTGCGGACAAGGATAGACATTTATCACAAGGGATCTGTGGAAAAAAACGGATCCAAAAAACCACTATCGTGTGCATAAAGCCTTAATGTAACTGCGGATATTCCTTCTATGTGTATTTCAGAGATTCAAGTGCAGACAAACGTGTGCGACTGGGATTACAAAATTGTAATAGTCAACAGAACCAGGGATTCCCGGATGATTACAAAATTGTAAGTGATTACACAATGTGCGACATGTGAGGAAACCTCCTCATGCAAAATCCTGCCCAAATGTTATGAATTGTGGATTGGCATGCTCTACTATTGGCACTGTTGAAGGAGAACTGAGGTTATTCTCTGTATTACAGGATGCTGTGGGTCCGGGATACAATAGATTGCCAATTCTCATACCTTTTTGAAGGGTGAATTATAATGGATTGTTCTCCTGGTAGGTACTAAAGGACATCTGTCAGCAGATTTGTACCTATGACACTGGCTGACCTGTTACATGTGCTCTGGGCAGGTGAAGACATCTGTGTTGGTCCCATGTACATATGTGTCCACATTGCTGAGAAAAATGATGGTTTAATATATGCAAATGAGCCTCTAGGAGCAGCAGGGGCGTTGCTGTTACACCTAGAATCTCTGTTCTCTCTGCAACTGCCCCGCTCTCTGCACTTTGATTGACAGGGCCAGGCAGTCTAAATGTCATCACACTTGAACATTAATCAATCTGCTCAGCTCCTCCTGCTCTGTGACATGCTGCCTGCGGACTGCACAGCATTTTCATGGTGATAGGTTCTCGTTAATTAGATCTACAAGCCTGGTCAACACTGTCAATGAACACGTACTGTATATCAGTGGTTGCCTGCAGGACAGCAGAGAAACATGGTAGACATAACCTGGCTGCGGAGATCTGACTCTAGAGTGCACAACTAGAAACAGTGATGACTAGCTCAGCACCACAATTTCAAGATTACAATTAGAGATGAGCGAATCGAAGCTGATGAAGTGGAATTAGTTTAGGAAAAATTCTATTCGCACCGAATGCGAATTTCCTCTCGCTTCGTGGTAACGAATCACATTTTTTCCTAAAATGGCTGCTGCACATGTGAGGACATGAACTCTGGGAAGGCAGGATCACCCATAATGCCATGCATGCAGCCAATCAACAGCCAGCCAGCCCTGTGATGTCACAGCCCTATAAATAGCCTCAGCCATCTTAGATTCTGCCATTCACCAGTGTACTTAGTGCAGGAAGAGACGTCAGCAGGCGCTAGGGACAGTGATAGAAAAAACGTAATTGTTCTAAAAAAAAAACAACGATTTACAAGTGCAGGGAAAGATTATTCAAAGTGTAGGGAAAGGATAGGGAGGAATCGATCCACAGCATTTCTGTTGAATAGGGTTCATTCGGGGAGGCTAGATAATAGGAACATTCCTATTACACCTTGCTGCACGGACTGGGGATCCAAATTGCCATTATACAGCTCTGTAATTCCAGCAAACCGTTCTGGTTATTAGGGTGCAAGTGCTGTTTGGTACAGATAGTCACAGGAGTTAATACAAGGAAATATTTATACGTCTTATTTTCCCTAGTGCGGTGCAGTTATATGTTCTAAAGCATTTTTTGGCTTGTATTAGTGGGGAAAAAAGGGCTCATTAGCCGTTGTGTGGTGAAGTGTGAAAATTACAGCCCTTTTTATTGTGTATTAGTGGCAAAAGTAAAATATATTTGCTGCTCAGCGGTGCAGTTATCTTTTCTAAAACCCTTTTTTCCATGTATTAGTGGAAAAAGAAAAAATATATTTTCTGCTCAGTGGTGCAGTTATCTGTTTTAAAGCCATTTTTTTCCGTGTATTAGTGGAAAAAGGAAAAATATCTTTGCCGCTCAGCGGTGCAGTGAGATATTTTACAACCCAGTTTGCCGTGTATTACTGGCGAAATACAAATATATTCGCCGTTCATTGTTGCACTTATCTGTTGAAAAGCTTTTTGTGTAAAAATAGAAAAAAATTAGGGCTTAATTGCAGTTCAGCGGTGCAGTGCTATATTCTAAAGCCCAGTTTGCCATGTATTACTGGCGGAAAAAAATATATATTAGTCGTTCAGCATTGCACTTATCTTTTGAAAAAGCCTGTTGTGTTCTGTAACAGTTTAAAAAAAATTAGGGCCTAATTGCAGTTCAGCGGTGCAGTGCTATATTCTAAAGCCCAGTTTGCCATGTATTACTGGCGGGAAAAACAATATATTCGTCGTTCAGCATTGCACTTATCTTTTGAAAAAGCCTGTTGTGTTCTGTAACAGTTTAAAAAAATGAGGGCCTATTTGCCGTTCAGCGGTGCAGTGATATATTCTAAAACCCTGTTTGCTGTGTATTAGTGGCAAAATAAATAATATTTGATCTAACATTTGGTTATTTGATCTAACAGTTGTCAGGCAGTGAAGTGCCAGGCCCTGCTCAGGGGAGTGGCAGAGGCCTAAATATTTCTGGCGCAGGCAGAGGTCACAGCAGAGTAAGGGGCCATGTCCACAGGGGTCACTTCCTGAGGCCTAAGTGTGAGCTAGCGGTCGTGTCTTGACCAGCAACCCAGCGGTTCTTCAATGGTTGACTCTATCTTCGACTTTGTCGCAAGTGACATCAGACACCCCCAACCAAGAGTCAGTGGATTCGTCAGACACAACCCTTAATTGGCATGGCCTGGGAGCAGGCCCTGTGCCCTCACCTGTCCTCAACCTGCCTCTGTACTTTCTGTTCCCTCACAGCGAGAAGTATTATTTGCTGTAGGCTCTGCTCCACTTTTCAGCGAGAAAGAGCTACTAGAGGACAGTCAGCAGCTACTGCCCAGCCAAGATGTGGAGGAGACATCCACCGCTTCCTCCTCTAGGCGGGCAAGCAGTGATGAGGAGAGTGGCGTGGGAGCTGGTGTTGAGAGCGGTCAGGCTCCTGATCCAGAGACAGTTGAGGAGGACATCAGTGACGTGCAGACACTACTCGATGATGATGATGTAGCGGATCACACTTGGGAGCAGAGTGACGAAGGGGCTTCATCATCAAGAGAAAATGGTGGCAGCTTGCCCGTGAGCCAGCAAGTCACCAGTGTGGACGGGAGTCAGTGAGGTCAGTAGCAAAACACGCTCGGGGTAGACCACCTGCTTCGCGGAAGCCTATCTGCCCGGGAAGTAGCGGTGCAGGGGCTCAAGTAGGCAGCGGCAATAGCAGTCAGTCAGTGCATAGTGTTGGGGGTAAAATCACCTACTCGGTGGTGTGGCTTTTTTTTTATCCACCGGAGGAGGTCAACGTGGCCGTATGTAGAATCTGTGGGCAGAGGGTGAATCGTGGCCAGGGTGCCAATTTTGGCACTATGGCAATGCATCAACATATGCAGCGTCGCCATAAAGTGGCCTGGGAGAACCGTGGCTCCGATGTGGTGGTTCACCCACTGGCACACACCCGGTTTCTGGCAGTCAAGGATCTACCACCTCAGCCGAAGGGGGCTGTCTGTCCTTCCCATCATCTGCTGGTCCTGATGCTCCTGCTCCTCCTCCTCCTAGTCACTCATTCCGCCAGCAATCGATCACAGAAGCGATTGCCAAGAGACAACAGTATGCGTGCACTTATCCAACGACGCAGAAGCTGAATGTGCTCCTGTCCAAGTTGCTGGTGCTGCAGTCCCTCCCTTTCCAAGTGATGGACTCTGCACCTTTCAGAGAACTGATGGCTTGTGCGGAGCCAAGGTTGAAAGTCCCAAGCCGTCATTTCTTTGCCAAAAAGGCAGTACCAGCCCTGCACACACATGTAGAACAAAAGGTGGGCCAGTCCTTGAGCCTGTCGGTGTCTGCCAAAGTGCAGAGCTGTAACTAAGGTCAGGGACAGTACATGTCCTTTATGGCCCACTGGGTGAATGTGGTTCCTGCACAGCCACACCAGCAACTTGCCCAGGTGACGCCGCTTCCGCCTCCACATTGCCACTCTATTGGTCCAGCGACAATGTCCACCTCTGCCTCCTCATCCTCCACCGTGTCCTCAGCCTCCACTGCAGGGACAATGCACAGTGCCCCTCCAGCATACCACATGTGCAGGGCACGGCAGTGTCACGCTGTTCTGTAGCTCGTTTGCCTGGGCGAATGGAGTCACACAGGGGAGGAACTGCTCCATGTCCTTCAGCAAGAAATCAAATCCTGGCTTTCTCCACGACAACTGAAAATCGTATGTAGCTGGTTCCTACAGTGCCCTGAATATTGTAGGCTTAGGTAAGTCCAAATAGAGGCAGTATACTAGTGTTAGGGGCCAATCTGCGGAAGCCACCTTAACGCCTGGTAGATGGGCCCAGGACCAATCTGCGGAAGCCACCTTGACGCCTGGTAGATGGGCCCGACACACGTTTGATCAAATATGTGCGCTAAGAACTTCTATTAACTAATTCATAGTAGGTATTATACCACTTTTATTTGGAATGACCCCCATTTCTTAGCTCTATTGTTTGTATGTATAATGGTGTGCAGCCATTTTTTTTTTTTTTTTTTTATAATCATGTTTGCTTCATGGATATGCACCTTTGATTTCTGAAGGTTCTAGTCTAAATTTTCTTGTAGTCAACTACTATAGAGACATCCTATGTAGTCCTATGCTGGCCGCTGCCTATCTGCGCCATCTCCCATCCTCTCGCTGAGTCTAGAGTCGCTGATGAGCAGCTTTCTTCACCCGCATAGTGAAGAAACTACTCACCAGCAGCTAGACGTAGATCAGAACTTGAACCAGCAGGTGGTGGCATACTTGGAGTGCACCCTGCCAGCCGATATTGAAGATCCGCTGGACTACTGGGCAGCCAAACTGGATTTGTGGCCACAACTGGCCGAGTTTGCCCTGGAAAAGCTGTCCTGCCTGGCCAGTAGTGTGGCATCAGAGCGGGTGTTTAGTGCGGTGGGGGCCATAGTTACCCCAAGAAGAACTCGCCATTTCAAGATGAATCAGGCGTGGATCATCCATGATTTTATGGCGCCACACCAACACTTTGACAAAAGAGACTGATTTCTTATGGCTACCTGCCTCACCTACTATTCTGATGCTGCCACCTACATCTGATGCCAAGTGCTCCTTCTTTCACCCACCATCTTCAGCTGGTACTGGTATTGCCACCCACCTCCACACTATGTCACCTTGCCACTCTGTGGCCTCCTAAAGCTGCCACCACCTCCACACTATGTCACCTTGCCACTCTGTGGCCTCCTCATGCTGCCACCACCTACAGACTCTGTCATTGGGCCATTCTGTGGTCTCCTCATGCCGCTTTCAGCTCACTACTATGTCATAGGGCCACTCTGTGGACTTCTCATGCTGTTCCCACCCTCCCTACTTTGTGACTGGGCCACTATTTAGCCTTTTTGGCTTGGCTGACATCATTATTTATTTGACTCTTCCTCTGATCTGTCAGAAGGAAGGTAAAATAAGATGCACAACGGATCCTGTCTGTGTGGCAGCTGTAAGGCCTGTATGGTCCCATCAGAATTGGCTTGTGATTTTGTAGCCAAAAGCATGAGTGGGTACAAAACACAGAAGACTTGCAAATATCCATTTCACGTGTCATCTCTGTTTTCGATCCACTCCTGTTTTTTTGGCATTAGCATCACTGATGGATTACTGACCAAATGCTGACTGAGCGAAGGCGTATGCTCCACAGACAGGATCCGTTTTTTGTGGGTTATTGTTCTGACGGATAAGAGGAAGGGCAAAATAATCAGTGATGTCCACACAAACTTACTGCTGACACCCTCTCTACTCTGTTGGGGGGCTCTACTTGTATAAGCGTTTAATAGAACAGGTTCTGTAGACATTTATGTGGAATCAGCTGATGACGGTGTAAAAGGAGTGCACTTCTTCTTGGCGCTAACATCGACCTGTAAGGTTGAGTTCATACTTGAGCTATTTGGTCCCGTGACTGCCCAAAAAAGTGAAGTGTGCAGTGATTCTAAGAGCGACGCCTGTCATCTGCATGTCATATGGACTCACAGTATTATTTCACTACCAAAGCAGACTGCCTATGTGTTTTTAAAAAAATAAATAAAAATTTGCTCATCTCTAATGACAATCTAAGAAAGAACCTCTAAAAACCTCTAAATATGCTTGAATGGAAGCATTGTGTAGCCATTACGAGTGCACAACTGCTTATTATGTGCAACATCTTATATCCAGTTGTTGAAACAAAGGCAGGCACGCAAGAAAAACAAGAATACAGACTTCTGCCCATTTACCCCAATCACATACAAATGTGCATTCTGTATTGTGTCTTTGTTTCATTGCTAGCCCATCCTAAACAAAGCATGCAGTAATGGTTCAATCCCTGTTAGAATCAGCAATCTCTCCCTACTGGAAATGTTTGCATAAAGCCAACAGGGAGTGACCTTGGAGCTGTAGTGGCCCTAGGTCAAAGGCCAAGTCTCTGTGAAACGACTCCATATGGATCTTGTAGTTATAGGAACCATATAACAACAGGCTTTCTTTAAAATTTTAAGCTTTTTCTGGGCAGTAGAAAAGAATGAAATTGTTGCTTTATGACTCATTGTTAAAGGGGTTGTCCTGGAGTTAGATATTCATGACTTAGTTTCAGGATAACTTATCACTATCAGATTAATGGGGTCTGACTTCTGTCACCTTAGCACAGTGTTCCTCAACTTCAGTCCTCAGGGCCCACCTGCTTGTCATTATTTGAGAATATCCCACAGAATTAATACCTGTGGTAAGTCCTGATGAATTGACACTAATTAAATCACCTGCTTGGTACTAAGGAAATCCTGGGGACTGGAGTTGAGGAACATTGCCTTAGCAGATCAGCTATTTGAAGGGGTTACCGTGCTCAGATGAGTGTTGTGGCTCTTTCTATAATGCCAAACACAGCACTGTACATTGTACAGTGGCACTGTTTGGCATTGCAGCTCAATCCAATCCACTCAAATAGAATTGAGATGCAGAAAAGGCATATAACCGAGTCCTGTAGTCCCTTTCAGCAGCTGATTGGTGAGGAGTCAGGTGTAAGGCTCCCACGCATAAGATATTGACTCATTGTTAAGACAGGTCATTAATATTTAAATAACTTTTCACACAACTTTGCATAAATCAATAGTGCAATCAAATTGACCATAAGAAACTTTGCAATATGTCCTATCAGAGAAATGTCTAGTTCTCATGTTATCTTCTGTTTACCTCTCCCCCCCAGCCCTGCTTGCTAAATGCTTTTCTCTTTTAGATATGCATTGAATCCATCCAGGCTGGGAGAAGCTCACAAAAGAAATCATATTACACATATCAATACAAGTCTATGGAAGAGCTGAGTGAGACAGGACTCCATGAATGTCACTAAAGCAACTTTTGCAGCTACATAGCTTATATCCCAAGTGCTTTATTCACAACCATACTGGTCATTGCAGGCCGCAATACACGAACAGTGATGGCCAGTTTGCATTGTTTGCCCGTAAACATATGCGGGCTGCCATCTTTTTTCATAAGTCCGGCGAGGCACAGGTAAGCCCTTACCCTGTGCCTGTGCGCGAGCCGGTCTGAGAACAAGTGCAGTAAGCGGGAGCAGGCAGCTCCGAGAACAGCCACCGAGGGCCTTCATCGGGCTGTTCTCGGAACTGCCTGCTCCCGGTGACCGCATTTGTTTTCAGACCGGCTCGCGGCACAGGCACAGGTAATGGCTTAACTGTGCCTCGCCGGACTTGCAAAAAAAGATGGCAGCCCGCATATGTTCACGGGCGACTGGCCATCACTGTACACGAACATCGACCGTAGGGCAGCCGCAGCAGATCAAGGACCCATTCACTTTAATGGGTCCGCAATCCGCCCGTTCCGCAAAAAGATAAGACATGTTCTATCTTTTTGCGGAACGGAAGTACGGCATGAAACCCACTGAAGCACTCCGTAGCGTTTACGTAGGGTTCAGTTCCGTCCTTCCGTTCCGCACCATTCCACATCTCCGGATTTGCGGACCAATTGAGGTGAATGGGTCCGCATCCGTGATGCGGAATGCCCATGGAACAGTGCCAGTGTATTGTGGATCGGCAATGCGGTCCGCAATACGGCAACGAGCAGCACATGTGTGCAGGAGGTCTATGAGTGAGTAAAAAAAGGTTATGAAGCTTATTCTCCTCTACTTTCTGTGTGCTGTGGATGGCAGCTAGTCATCACCCACCATCTCTGGGAACCTAGACAAGCTGCTAAAAAATACCCGATACATATGATACAGTGGCCAATAATAGTATTATTTCTCGTGTATGCACACTGTACTATTGATTAATGCAGGGTTTGTTGAAAAGTTAGGTACACTTTAAGTTCTGGAAAACCCCTTTAAAGTTTTTTAGGATGTGTGACAGTGCGGTTCACTGTGACGTTTTCCGTGTAGGCTGGCTGCATGCACCCTTGCATACTGGCTGCAGGCTGAATTCCTGTGCAGGCTGGTGGCTTGGAGCTGCGTGCTGGCTGTGGGGTCTGTGAACTTGTGGATGTTGCTATTCTGTGTCAGTCTGTCTGCAGTTTCACGGGTTGGTTGTGCTCTGGCGTACTGGCTGCAGGTGTCTCTCTGTATGCCGGTTGCCAGGGGTAACGGCCTGTGCTGCAGTCTGTCTGTTATGGTCTGTTCTAGACTCTGGTTCTGTTGGGGTTAACACCCGTGTTTTGTGGCTGGGTGGGGCTTCTCAGGTGCCTCGTTTTGCAACTTTAAGTTCCTGTAAGCTGTGGGGCTTGGGGTAGCTCCTTGCTGCTGACCCAAGGGGTCTTACCATCTGGCCATTTGTATGGTTCCACAAAGGTTTATATTGTTGTATTCCGTATCTTGTATATGCCATGTCTGTACCTGCCCTGTATTATGTTATGTTCCTGGTCTGTTCCCCGTTCGCCACGCAGTGCGTAACTGCGTCTGAGAGCCTGGCTGTGCTTAACTGCTTCCTATGTATCCTGTCCCATGTCTGTCCTGTTGTGTCTCTGGCTTCTGTCCCTGTTCTGTCCATGTCAGTATCTGCTTGTTTTATGTCCGCCTTCGGAAGAGGGTCCCTTGATTCCCCGGAGGGGGAATCGCCATCCATGTGCAGCTCTGCCTGGTGCCGCCTAAGATGGAATATCTTATTTCAGAAGGATATCTGTAGCAACATGTAAGAAAAGTAACTAATGCTATGAATGTGCATTTCCTTCATGTCATGTGGGCACTTATCTTCTTGTAACAAGTGCAGATTGACAATATAAGAGGTCTATAGGAATGGGGCTCGTTTTCTTCTATTACATGGTGCAATCATTGACTCTCTACAGTTTGCATTATTGTCAGCAGGACATCCCTGCTTCAACACTGTTTATGTGCTGCTGAGAAATTATGATTTTTATGTCTGCATATAAGACATGAAATGAGTGCTTGGTTGATCAACAGAGATGTTTACACAGGGCAATGATTGGGAATGATCATCCAGGTAATCGCCGTTCAGCTTAAAATGGCTTTAGAGGCGTTTTCCCAGAGTATAAATTATTAAGGGAAGCCCCCTAGTCTGCTTCTTTTCCCTAAAGATGTATACTTATCTGCTCCCTGCTGTCTCCTGTTCCTCCATTTTTCAGTCCTCGGCTTATTGTTTTCTAGCTGGGGCATAGACGTGGTCACGTGCCCTGCCATAGCGGTTATATGTCACTTGGGACACTTAACGAAAGCAATGCATGTGGCATTGTTCTTGCCCTGGCCAGAAGACAACTGGGGAACAGGAGATGAAGGAATGGAAGCCAGTGTATAGGACCAGGCAGCAGGGCATGGGCGTAGGGATCGCCATAGCAGCCATAGCAATCGCTATGGGGCCCTAAGCCACTGGGGGCCCGGGCCGCCGGCTGAGGATTATATATATTTTTTTATTCATGTGGCGTAGCTACAGGGGTCGCAGGCCCCACCAGGACAGACAGAGAAAGCTCTATCAGCAGGGCCTGCAGGCTGTGGGCGGTGCGATAGGGCGTGGCCGGAGGCAGAGAGGCATACCTGCAATGAGGAGATGGAGTGGTCCCGCTCCCAGTCTGGGTGGCAGTCAAACTGGCTGGAGGTGGAGGATGCGGAGCGTACAGCGAAGCTGCGTGCTGCTGGGCCTGGCAGCGCTGCTGGAGTGTGGGCGCGCAGACGTTCAAGAGGCTGTGAGGTGAGGGCTGGCTGACTCTGGGACTGGTAAAAAGAGTCCTGGACCATTATATCTGGGGAGGAGGGGGGAGCTGCACCCTGGAGGTCTGGACCAGTACATTTAAGGAGAAGTGGGGAGCAGGACCCTGGAGGTCTGGTCTGGACCATTATATAGGGGGGAACAGGACACTGGAGGTCTGGACCATTATATCTGGGGAGGAGAGGGGAGTGGGACCCTGGAGGTCTGGACCATTATATTTAAGGATAAGGGGGGGATCAGGACCCTGGAGGTCTGGACCATTATATTTAAGAAGGGGGGAGCAGGACCCTGGAGGTCTGGACCATTATATAGGGGGGAACAGGACACTGGAGTTTTGGACCATTATATATTGGGAGTAGGGGGAAGCAGGATCCTGGAGGTCTGAACCATTATATATGGGGAGTAGGGGGAAGCAGGATCCTGGAGGTCTGGACCATAATATATGGTGAGTAGGGGGAAGCATGAACCCGGAGGTCTGGACCATTATATAGGCAGGAGGGGGGAGCAGGACACTTGAAGTCTGGACCATTATATCTGGGGACTGGCGGTGGGAGATTCAGGGTGGGGGTGGGAGGTCTAGGAGGGGTGTGGGGATGTTGGGGTGGGAGGTCCTGGAAGGGTGTTTGGGTGGGAGCTCTGGAAGGGGTGGGGGTCTGAGAGGTATGTCGGGGTGGGAGATCAGGGAGGGGGGGCCCATAATTTTTTTTTGCTATGGGGCCCAGTCATTTCTAGCTACGCCCCTGCAGCAGGGAGTGTATAAAGTGGTTGTGTCATCACAGACTTTAATGGCATAAGACTAGGATATGCCACAAAGTCAGATAGATGCAGGTCTCACTTCAGGGACCTGCACCTAGCTCCAGAATGGGCCCCCCCGAAAGTGAAGGAGAACGATGTCTGCATCTTTTGTGGCCCCTTTGAAATTAAAGGGTCTGCACGGGCACCATCCGTGCGGCTGCCACAGATGGGTCTAGATCCATTTAACTAGAATAGGTCCATGATCCGTCCACACCGCAAAAAAGTAGAACAGGTTCTATTTTTTTGCAGTGCGAGGCACGGAGAGGAACCCAGCGGAAGCACTGTAGAAGTAAATGGGTCTGCATCCGTAATGCAGTGCAAAAACGGCCGGGGCCCGTATATTGCGGATCTGCTGTTTGCGGGCCGAAATATGGGCATGGCTAGGCATGAGGCCTAAGTCTGATATTGCTGTATTGACCACCACAGCTAGATCTGCACTCCTGGAACCTGTATGCTTGATAAATGTGCTATTTTTACTAAGGTAGATCTGTAATATGATCATTATGAAACTCCTCAGTGATACCTGTTATTTCACAGAGGCCGCAGCTTGTAGTGATTATCTTTTAATAAGATATCTTCTGTGGTTCACTAGAATGCATAGTAAATCTCCGAAGAGACTTTCACGTCATTTCATTTCTTTAAATGTATTTAGCCACAATGTACTAAACTTGTCCTCTAGGTAATTACTCACACACATCAGATTCCTTGGATGTTCAACCTCAGGGTGACAGCAATACTGTGCGGGTTAATCAGTGACTATGCTGAAGTCACTCACCTCCTGACATACTGCATGCCGTATGAGATCATGCATGAGTCAAGAACGGATTTTCTCTCTAGATAAATACTGGGTGATCAGGGAGCGGCAGAGAATGACTGAATCTCCCTTTACTATTGTGGTGTAGAAACTGATAGATATATTTCACAACTCAAGTACGTCCTCATTCACATCTCTGTTTGTGGATTCAGTAGGCTGGATCATCACCGGGATCCCATTGCAGTCAATGCGGATCTGACGGTGAAGTAGAGGATCTGGCTGGCTGCTCTGTTCTGGAACAGCCTGCCCGAACCACAAATGGAGATGTGAGCGAGGCCTTAGTGATGACATATGGCAAGGATGTGTCATCTCTTAAAGGGGTATTTTGGTTATATTAAGTTATCCTGTATCTACAGGATAGGGGATAATTATTTGATCGGTAGGTGTCCTACTGCTGGGATCCCCACCGATCACGAGAGCTGTGGCCCTATGGAGATCCTCGAAATGATTACAGTGGCATGTATGCAGCCACTCTATTCAGCGACTCTCCTAGAAATGAATGGAGCCGCTGCGCTCATACCCGACCAGCCACTGAATTCATTTCTGGTACAGCTGAGAACAGTGCTTGGATGTTACCCCATAGAAATGAATGGAGCAGCTGCGTTGATGCCAGATTGGCCACTCCATTAAAGCGGCTCTCTGGGAATTAAGAAAATAAAATTACTGACAATACTTAAATATTACTTTATTATAAATATATTCCCAAATACCTTTCATTATTTATATAGGCTCGTTTTGTCGGGGATTATGATCCTGAATACAGATAATAAGATCTTAAGCTGAATCTCTGTAGGAATGGAGCTCATGAGGAGACATGAAGTAGAGAGAGGAGGTGGGGGTATGGCTACGCTGGCCATTTTATTTCTCCTAATGATAGGACCCCCTCTGATCTAATAGTTATCCCCTACCCTGTGGATAGGGGCTAACTTAATATAACTGGAATATATTTCATGGGAGTCTGATTCCAGCGATCCATAGAATGCAGGAGGTGCAGCACTCTTTTAATGTCCGGCTGAAACAATACACAACAGCATCAGTGTAGTTACAAGGTTTCCAGGTTACTGAATACTTTGCCCTGAAGGATTATGCAGATACAAACTGTAGATTACAGCTATTGTTCAGAGGCTTGGTGCCTTTAGCATCTAATGTAGTATACTTTTTAGTGCACAAGGCAGTACAGTTACTTACCAATGAAGTACACAGAATTTTATCAGGGGTGGACGGACATTGAGGTTCTTTGCAAAATTCCTTAATGCTGTGCCATTAAAGGGCTAGTCTCATGATATACATTAAAGACATATATGCAGGGGCGTAGCGTGGGGGGGGGCCGGAGGGGCCGTTGCCCCGGGCGCCAAATTGCAGGGGGCGCCAGGCAGCCGAAATTTCAATGAGGGCTACGGGAGCCTATGGCTCCCGTCCCCTCCGTTATGCCCCATAGGCTTCAGGCCTAGTGGCCTGAAGCCTATAAGGCAGTAGAGCGATGCAGGACTCGGTCACGATAACCTCACTGTGACCTCCTGCGTCGGGTCTCGCGAGATGACGCGATGACGCGGCGCAGGAAGGCACAGTGAGGCGTTCGTGACCGCCTGCTGCGGGAACAAGCAGGGATGGAGATGGGTAAGTATTTTTTTTTTTTTATGTTACCTTTCCTAATTGCAGTGCAGAGGCTCTGGGGGCAGTATGGGGGGTGGGAGAGGACTGGAGCAGAAAGGCTATGGCATTGGCATAGTAATAAGAGGGGGACATTATATTAGCAAAGAGGGTGCCAGTACATTAATAACAAAGAGGGGGACATTATATTAGCAAAGAGGGGGCCAGTACATTATTAATAAAAAGGGGGGCATTATATTAATAATAAAGAGGGGGCCAGTACATTATTAATAAAAAGGGGGGCATTATATTAATAATAAAGAGGGGGCCAGTACATTACTATTAATGTAATGGCCCCCTCTTTGTTATTAATGTAATGACCCCCTCTTTATTATTAATGTAATGACCCCCTCTTTGTTATTAATGTAATGGCCCCCTCTTTGTTATTAATATAATGGCCCCTCTTTATTATTAATGTAATGGCCCCTCTTTGTTATTAATATAATGGCCCCTCTTTATTATTAATATAATGACCCCCTCTTTGTTATTAATATAATGACCCCCTCTTTGTTATTAATATAATGACCCCCTCTTTATTATTAATGTAATGGCCCCCTCTTTGTTATTAATGTAATGGCCCCCTCTTTGTTATTAATGTAATGGCCCCTCTTTGCTAATATAATGGCCCCCTCTTTATTATTAATGCAATGGCCCCCTCGTTGTTATTAATATAATGGCCCCCTCTTTATTATTAATGTAATGGCCCCTCTTTATTATTAATGTACTGGCCCCCTCTTTGCTAATATAACGGCCCCCTCTTTGTTATTAAAGAGGGGGCCAGTACATTAATAATAAAGAGGGGGCCATTATAATATACAGGGGGAATAATATTATGGGGAATGGGGGACTATCTGTCTGGCTCTAGCTCAGTATTGGGGGGCAGCAGGATGACAGTGTTGAGACACCAGGAAGGAGAGCATGATAGTAAAGTGAGGAACCTAACATTTTTTCGGTGAAACTCTGCAGAGACGAGAAGCGGCTGAAAGAAGTTATCATGGCGGTCTTATCTCTGAATGAAGACGTCGAGGAGAGTCTACATCACAGGAGACGTCACTGGATGTAACAGGTATGGTGCGGTATTCTACTGTAATAATAATGTCCATCCACATATCTGTTTCATGGTAGGGTTGAGGGAGAAGATTGAGAATTTGGCCCATACTGCCGCATTCTGGCCCCAGACTTCAGGTCACACTGTGTGTGTTCTGAATTCTGGGGCCTCACACCCATCTACTACATTATCTGTACTCAGAGAGTTATCTCTGTGTTAGGTGTTACATAGGACTGCTAGTGATCTACTATATTATCTGTTAAAAGTGGCGTGCCTGGGGTAGGCGCGGGGGGGGGGGGGGGGGCGCAATTTTTGGCTTGCCCCGGGTGCTGGCAACCCACGCTACGCCACTGCATATATGGTACATTTCCATTGTGCCATAAGAATATTTTATCAAATAAAACTTTACCCAGGCATTAATCGTCGCCAATGGCTTTAGCCACAAACCTGCACATTAGATTCCTTACTGTTCTCTTATAGACCAGTTTTGGGCAAGCCCAGGAGCCAGACTGTGGTGACCTACTGCCACTTGTGCATACATAATAGAAGCTCAGATCCAGACTTGTCTACAGGCCTGAAGCCGTCCTGTAAAGTACAAGGACAGGCATTTTTCACAAGGGGTATTTGGGGGAGGTTTTTTTTTTGTCAAACATCATTTTGTTTCCCTATGGAGAAGTCTATGGGAAAACATTACACCCATAGCTTACCATAGTTTAAAAAAACACCAAAAGGTGCAAAAAATGGGGACTTAAAATGCCACAAAAAAAAGTATAAAAACCCATCAAAAAACATTATTTTAATAAGATGACTTAAAAACTGAAATGCACTATAACAAAAATGTAAAAACCTATCCGTGTCATCAGCCTTCGGGTCCATTCAGACGTCCGTTAGTGTTTTGCGGTCCGCAAAACACGGATACCGGCTTGTGTGCATTCAACATTTTGTAGACCACACATTGCTAGCCCCAGAATAGAAAATGCCTATTCTTGTCTGCGATTGCGGGCAAGAAGAGGATATGCTGTATCTTTTTTGTGGAGCTGCAGAACAAAAATACGGATGCGGACAGCACACTTATTTTTTGTCCATGTCCGTTTCATCTTTTTTGAAGGCCCATATGCGAAACCAGGAACCATTCATTTCAAAAACGTAAATGACTCCATTTGCATTCCGTATCCGTATGTCCGTAAATCCGTTCCGCAAATAAAAAAGGTAAAAAAAAATGTTCACTGTTACAAAGGATCCGCAAAAAACAAACATGGATCTGTGTTTTGCAGACCGCAAAATATATACAGCCGTGTGCATGAGCTCTAAATCAAATAAAATAGCACGAGAAGTCATACTCGCCACTCTTCCAGCATCGGTCTCTGATCCTGCAGAGGTTCCTGGCTATAGCGGTGATGTTGCGGGCACACCAGGTCACCGTGTAGCCAATCACTGCCCTCAGCAGTATACAGGACATCACCGCTTAAGCAAGGAAAACAAAGAGCAGCAGGTAGGACTGTTATTATATCACATTTACTCGGACAACCCCTTTAAGGCACTACATAATAGCAGGGAGCGTGATAAGAGTGACAGGATGTGCAGTTAACTCACCATGGTGACAGTACACATTACTAATGCTAATACAGGCTATATCGTGAAGCTTTACCTTTACAGTCACGCAGTATATTTCTTTGTATAGAAGGCTTTGAATCAGCCATTATGTTCAGGGGCAGTGTTATGTATGTGGCTGGGTAACCCTTTGAAGGAATTTTCCAGGAGTTCAATAGTGAACGCTGGGGCCTCTTCCTAGGCCAGTGACATCACAGTCAGCAGTCACATTGCCTATATGCTGCTGTGGACCTGGTGAAAGGATCTGGGATGCAATACCAAGCACAGCCACTGTACAATGACGCTGTGCTTGGTATACTGTGAGGAGGCCACAGCACCCTACAAACAGCTGATCGGCCGGGGTGCCAGGAGTCTGATCAGATACTGATGAGCTATCCTGAGGATAGGCCATCAATACTGAACTCTTGTTCACATGTACCCGTGCTGTGGACTGCAAATTGCGATCTGCAATGCACGGGCACCAACCGTGGCCAAGCCGCATGGGGATCTCGGACCCATTCACTTGAATGGGTCCACAATCCGTACGTTCCGCAAAAAGATAGAACTTGCTCTATCTTTTTGCGGTGCGGAGGCATGGAACAGAACCCCAGGAAGCACTCCGTAGTGCTTTTGCAGTGTTCTGTTCCGCATATCCGGATTTGCGGACCCATTGATGTGAATGGGTCCACATCCGTGATGGGGAATGCACACCGGACGGTGCCCGTGTATTGCAGATCCGCAAATGCAGTCTGCAATACGGCAACTTGCAACATACGTTCCTGTGAATGAGCCCTAACCTAGCCCATATTAGGCCTGGCAGTCTGTTCCGGCAGAGAACAACCTGCCTTCGTTCTCTGGATTAAGCCTGTCTGCCGCATTGACTACAATGGGGTCTGGTGTAGATCGAGCCGCTACCCAGCAAATATGCTGGGATTCAGACGGACAAATATAATACATGTGGTTTTTGTCATGGTTTCTTTAAATTTTTTGACGTGTGTCTATAACAATATTTACTGCAAACTTCTCTGCTGTGTCTTCCCTCTCGTGTGGACGTAGCATTAAAGGGACTGACGACTTATTTCCATCTGATCATCTGTTCTAACCTCTTCGTACTATACCACGCACAGCGCCATCCATTGTATGGATGTACTGGACTGGGCTGCATAGATCCCCCGTGACCGATGAACGCAACGTTTCACTGGTCTAGGAAGAGGCCACAGCGCTTACCTGAGCACCACAGCCTCTTCAAACAGGTGACAGGTGGGGATGGGTGGGGATCTGATATTAATGAGCACTTCTGAGGACGGGTGATCAATGTTTCAGTCCTGAATAATACCTTCAGGTGACAAAATATAGTTATATATATATATATATATATATATATATATATATATGGAAAATTCAGCCCGCACAACCCCTAGCAGGTGCAGATTGCTATGGCGAAATAGAGATATAAATGTAAAAACACAAAATGCAATCGCACACTGCAACCAGCACTCTGCCCTGCCTTTATGCTGGATGTTGAATAAGGCATTAGTGTACATTTTGGCCAAAGCGTAATAAGCCACTCACCATGTCAAGGTCGCCTTCATGAGTGGTCCCTAACACTAGTTCCTACCTTTTATGGGCCATGACAGCCACATAAAGTCCAGGGAGTGTTAGGGACCATTAATGAAGGCGACCTTGACGTGGTGAGTGGCTTATTACGCTTTGGCCAAAATGTACACCAATGCCTTATTCAACAACCAGCATAAAGGCAGGGCAGAATGCTGGTTGCAGTGTGCGATTGCATTTTGTGTTTTTACATATATATATATATATATATATATATATAGTTATACACAGGGGCAAAACCCTAAAAGTGGTATGTTGTAAGGGGGGGATCCAGATTGACAGAAATAGGGGAGACATGGCAGGCAGGATCAACAATACCATAGCACAAAATACTGCCCCAGCAGAACCACATACCTCAGCGCAGCAAAATTATTGCCTCAAAAGCTGTCCCTCTGTGGTGGCCACCAACAGCTGCCACATTCTGTCTTCCTCCTGTCACCTCTGGTTAAGATATAGAGCAGGGGTCTCAGGAGGCGACATGTGGGCCACAGCAGTTGAATTCATGTGTGGCCGCTGGTCGGGTACATGAGTAACTGATTCTCACAGCAATAAAGGGAATCTGTCACCTGCTTTTACCATTTTAAGCTGGCACCATCGCTATGTTGACTAAAGCACCTTATTTCCAGCAGTCTTCTTTTTACTTTATTTCGTTTTGTAGTTTTGATATAAAAGCGCTTTTTATGTTATGCTAATGAGGGTCCAAGGTGCCGAGAGGGGCGTTTTTTTCACTCTCCGGTGCCCAGTGACGCCCCCCTGCAGTGCCCAAGACAGCCTCCTGATCATCAAATAACCTCCCACAGCCTGGCAAACGGTTCCGCCCCCTCCCCACGTCATAATCTACCTTATAGAAATGCCCCGTCCTTCTTCCTGTCTGCGGCCAGAAAACTTGCGCAGGCGCAGTACCGGCTGCGGCCTGCGCATGCGCGATCATCAACTTCCTGAGGGTAACAGCCTCAAAAGTCTCACTGGGCATGCGCCGAGCCCAGTGATGTGACCTGAGCGCTGTTGCCCTCAGGAGGCTGATACCACGCCTGCGCGAGTTTTCTGGCCGCAGACAGGAAGAAGAACGGGGCATTTCTATAAGGCAGACTATGACATGGGGAGGGGGCGGAACCGTTTGCCAGGCTGTGGGAGGTTATTTGATGATCAGGAGGCTGTCTTGGGCACTGCAGGGGGGCGTCACTGGGCACCGGAGAGTGAAAAAAACGCCCCTCTCGGCACCTTGGACCCTCATTAGCATAACATAAAAAGCGCTTTTATATCAAAACTACAAAACGAAATAAAGTAAAAAGAAGACTGCTGGAAATAAGGTGCTTTAGTCAACATAGCGATGGTGCCAGCTTAAAATGGTAAAAGCAGGTGACAGATTCCCTTTAATTACTGCTGAGAGCTCATTATGTAACCGGCCAGCGGCAGAGATGGGGGCTTGGGCGGCCTCCTGGGCATCAGCCCACGGGAAATTTCCCTGTAATGTCTATGGCCAATCCGCCGCTGGTTGTACAGTAGCCATCACCCAGAATTTATCAGAAATGTCAACAAAGTAAATAATTACGCACTGCGCGCTTGTACATAAGTGTGCTGTGACTCGACATAAAAAGAAATGTTTGCTTTATTGTAATGTATCACTGATCACCGTGATGCCAGAATTGTGGTCTGAAGCCTGCTTAATGCTAAAGGTAAAGTCAGGTAAAGGGCGCTTTCTAAAAGATGGCTGTTAAAAATGGCTCCTTCAATTGTATGGGGGCCGTTCTGTTAGTATAGAACATTTCCTATTTTTTGACGGCTATTTTTCACAGACGTTAAAAAAATGGCCACGTGAATTGACCAATAGACATCAATGGTTCTAAAAACAGCAGTTAAAAAAAATACAATTTTTTTTTTACTGTCTAGCGAATGTAAAATTAGTGACGACTCCATTGATCTCAATGAGACTTGTGGAAATCCATGCACTTGCCAAGAAAACCATCCCATTCAGATGAATAGAAATTATTTCTGTGACAAGGGCAATTTCACATGAGTGTATTCAGTGCGAGAAATACGCTCAGTGTGACAGCAGTATTACCCAGACTGACCACTGCTCCTGTGACATGAACTCACAGCATTATATTTATTTATAATGTTGTGAATTACAGTCTGACTGCAGCTGTACTGAATTGTACTGACACCATTATGCGAGTACAATTCAGTGTAGCTGAGGTTGGACAGGAACACACAGCATTATAATTCATTATAATGCCACAAGTTCTCGTCCCAGAAACAGAGTTCAGTCTGGGAAATACTGCTCCATCGGGGGACAGCATGATGATAATGTCTGGGCTGCTTTCACACTAGCGTTCGGGTTTCCGTTCGTGAGCTCCGTTTGAAGGAGCTCACGAGCGGACCCGAACGCAGCCGTCCAGCCCTGATGCAGTCTGAATGGAGGCGGATCCGCTCAGACTGCATCAGTCTGGCGGCGTTCAGCCTCCGCTCCGCTCGCCTCCGCACGGACAGGCGGACAGCTGAACGCTGCTTGCAGCGTTCGGGTGTCCGCCTGGCCGTGCGGAGGCGTGCGGATCCGTCCAGACTTACAATGTAAGTCAATGGGGACGGATCCGTTTGAAGATGCCACAATGTGGCTCAATCTTCAAGCGGATCCGTCCCCCATTGACTTTACATTGAAAGTCTGGACGGATCCGTCCCAGGCTATTTTCACACTTAGCTTTTTTTAGCTAATATAATGCAGACGGATCCGTTCTGAACGGAGCCTCCGTCTGCATTATTATGGGCGGATCCGTTCAGAACGGATCCGCCCGAACGCTAGTGTGAAAGTAGCCTAAAGCGCTGCAGAGCAGGTCAGCACTATATAAGTGAGCCAAGTAATAAATAATGAGGCCTTAAGTCTCATGCATACGCCCATAATTTCTGTCCACATCCGAAACGCATTTTTAGCGGATTGGATGCAGACCCATTTGTTTCAAAGGGGGCGCAAAAGATGCAAAAGCTCACTGTGTGCTGTCTACATCCACACATCCGTTCTGCGGCCATGGAAAAAAATAAATAAAATAGAACCTGATTTGATGACCGCAATACAATTACGTCCCTGTGCATGAGCCTTTAGGCTGGGGCTACATGGCGACATTGCATCTAATACCGCAACGCGACAATCACAGAAAATATAACCCTGGTGGATTTTCTGTCACTTGCTGCTTTGCCATCATAGACCACCGGGCAGCGGACCAGCAACTTTTCTGCGACTTGGCTGTTTCTTTACAGCAAAATCACAGCTCTAAATTAGTCGTGCAACAAATTGCACAAATATTTCTGGTCGTGCAACTTTTCTGAGACTTGCTGTCAACTGACACATATCGCCGTGCAGCCCCCACCTATCGATGCCTAATGAGATGCAGATTACAACACAATCACAGTAGTGTCAAAGGGTTTACATTTACTTCCTCATCCCACCAGAAGTTCCTCTAATTCAGCACAACCCTTCCCGTCACCTCTCCAGATATAACTTATAATAACATCTTCCAAGTGAAGCCGTAGACGTGAAGCCCAAATTAGCATGTGCCAGGGGCATGAGAATAAGGACCTAGTATAAGGTCCCTTTAATCTGAGACTACAAGGAGCTTTTACAACAAAGTTAGCCGGTCATATGTGATGTTAGAGGAGATCCAGCTTAAATGAACTGGGAACGACTGCGGTGACTGATAATGCCTCCACACCCTTTCATCGCTGGTCATGATTTCATAAGTATACACGCCCGGCATACAGGATTGTACATTGACCCGTTAATAAGCACACTTGTTATCACTTACCTGTAGTGTTTTATGAAATCCGTTCTTCTTGGTTATTCCATTTAGATGATTTTGGTGCGGTTTGTGCGTCCCATTACAGTGAGCGAACTTGGGCTGAGCCATCGGACAGATCTACACCGCACTCAGATACATAAAGCGACAGAAAACACAGTCAGCCACAGGTAGTCAACCAGTCAGCCAGGTTTATCCAGGGGAAGGGTGTGGTAGCATGGGGAGGAGGAAGCCGGCTAGCCCTTCCTTATCTTAGGTCTCACTCCTTAAAATCAACTGTCAACTTTGTACACCTTCAGACCTCTCTGCATATGAAAATAATTTTGTGTAGCAACAGGTTGACTTCATGAGCTGCTGTGTCATGTCCCTCTAGATTGGGAGGGTTGCTAAACAACAGGCACTTCTAAGGAGCCCTGAAGACTTCTGGAAGAGTGAAGGAGAGTGATTTAAAGAGACACAGCCCTCATGCTTTCTGTGCAGTGACAGAACTTGCAGCCTAAGTTATTAACCTAGATAACTATGCATTAGAGCTAATCATTTACTACTGGAGAACTCAATGTTCACCTCAAACTATGGATATTAGGCTGAAGGACCAGGTTCACTCAGGAAAGCAGTAGTCACTGAGAACTACATCACTTATGCACAGGAACAGGAATCACGTGCAGTGATTTATCACTAGGCTAAGCCATTGCGTTATAAAAGTGGAGATCCTACCCCTGGGACTTCAACCATGCTGAGAATATAGGGGCACATTTACCAAGTCCGCCTGTTTTTGGTCATAAAATTAGGCAGGCCTTTTTTTTTTTTTAAAGGAAACCTGTCACCTGGATTTTGTCACATGGGTTGCTAGATGGCCGCTAACATATCCGCAATACCCAGTCTCCATAGCTCTGTGTGCTTTTATTGTGTGAAAAAAACGATTTGATACATATGCAAATTAACCTGAGATGAGTCAGAGCTTGAAAATATGACTCTTCTCTGGTCACATAAGTAAAATATGACTCTTTAATGTTAATTAGCATATGTATAAAAAAAAAAATGCACAATAAAAGCACATAGAGCTATGGGGCCTGGATATTGTGGATGTGATAGCGGCCATCTAGCAATCCTGGTGACAGGCTCCCTTTAAGAGCATTTATTAAAAGTTGCACAGCCATTGGTGAATTAGACTAGGTGTATTTTTAGGTCATTTTCTGACGAGCGAGTGTCATGCTCTGGACTTGCAGCACAGTTCCCGTCCTTAACTTCCAGCACTGCCGAGGTCGCACGTGGTACAGTTACATCCCAGCCACACACAGCTGGTCAATGTGCCCACACCCCAACTGTGCAGGTTACCCCATTCACTGAATCAGCTCGTTTCCTTCAAAGGATCGGTGGGAATCCCACCGATCATAAATTGATACCATAACAAAGCAATTCAGCCTTTCTTCAGATATTTTCTTTTCCTTAAAGGGGTTGGCCCATCTTGGCCTTTCATGGCCAGTATGGGACTAACCTACAGTTACAGAAACAGTGTAACTTGCTCTGCTACTCTGTTTGCATAGCTCCCATTTACAGCTATGGGATTTACAAAAACAGTGGAGCACTGATCACTCTGTCTTTTCCATAAACCTAGCCACCCCAGGCCATGAAAGGCCAAAATGGGACAACCCATTTAAGGCTAGGTCTACAAAGCGGTATAATAACAAGGATGTTTATAGCGGCTCTCCTATACTATTGCTGTCGGTTGGTGCTCTGTCTGGAGTGGCTCACCCAGTCACTAAAAGCGTATAAATTATATAAGGACAACAGGCAGGAACTCACCATCTGACTCAACACAGGCAATCAATTAAAATACACATTTTATTCTAATATAAATTATATAAAAAGACCAAAAACATATAGTGAGGATATATAAGACAAATTATTATTCTATTGGACTTCTCCGATCTTTCTTTTGTTAAATCGTGGTTGCAGGAGTTTGGCATCTATTATAGAAAAATCCTATCCCTTGAAGTGAGTAGGTTTTGGTGGGTAGTCTCAATGATGCCAAGTAATGCCAGACACGTTTTGAGGTGCTCCAACCTCTTCCTCAGTGGCAATCCTTGGCATCATTGAGACTACCCACCAAAACCCACATTGTCTCACTTCAAGGGATATGATTTTTCTATAATAGTGCCAAAATCCTCCAACCACTATTTAACGAAAGATCGGAGGAGTCCAATAGAAGCACAGCCAACAGGAAACAGCTGATCTGAGAGCAGAAGACCACGTGACGTGAAGCACAACATGTGGGACGCCGATTCAGGCGCACTAAACTACACAGCCAGAGTCAAGGAGCAGACTACGTCAGATACCAACTCCAAACACAGCCACAGTTCCCGACACCAAAGAGAGTTGACAAGTAGGGTGAGTGTTGCTGATTACCGAGTGGCACGCCACCTGGTATCAATGAAGACACTGTACCAGCAAACATTGAGTAACAAACAAATAAACTAACTCCCATTGAATCCGGCTGCAACAATATCATCCCTATAGAGAGCAATCAGACAGACCAATATATCCATATTACAATATGGATAATATGTAATACTAATGATATGAACTTTTTACCATTTAACTACTCACCATTTACTTACCTTTGAGGATGAATAGTTGAGCTTTTAACCACCGACCTTATTATATGATATATATGAACTTGAACACTGAATATGTGGATGGTTAATACAGAGTAACAAAGCTGCTTTATATAATCAACTGAAAAATCATCTCAGAAAAAGACACTAATGTCTGCTTTTTTATGGACTTTTTCATAAGTTAAGTTTTTAAGAGTGTTTTAAGGTCTGAAGTCTTTTAATTGTTATGTATTTTAAACCCAAGTATCTTCTAATGCTAACGCACTATATGTTGTAACATTGGGTACTAAAATATACTCATCTCAGGTCTAAACACTAGAACAAAATAGGCGATAATCGGTCTTACATACTGCCTGTCCCAAAAGAAAGTCGCCACCCAAAAAAATAAAAAAGTCACACGCCTTTAGCTTTGATTACGGCACACATTCGCTGTGGCATTGCTTCAATAAGCTTCTGCAATGTCACAAGATTTATTTCCATCCAGTGTCGTATTAATTTTTCACCAAGATCTTGCATTGATGATGGTAGAGTCTGACTGCTGCGCAAAGCCTTCTCCAGCACATCCCAAAGATTCTCATTAGGGTTAAGGTCTGGACTCTGTGGTGGCCAATCCATGTGTGAAAATGATGTCTCATGCTCCCTGAACCACTCTTTCACAATTTGAGCCTGATGAATCCTGGCATTGTCATCTTGGAATATGCCCGTGCCATCAGGGAAGAATAAATCCATTGATGGAATAACCTGGTCATTCAGTATGTTCAGATAGTCAGCTGACCTCATTCTTGGAGCACATAGTATTGCTGAACCTAGACCTGACCAACTGCAGCAACCCCAGATCATAGCACTGCCCCCACAGGCTTGTACAGTAGGCATTAGGCATGATGGGTGCATCACTTCATCTGCCTCTCTTCTTACCCTGATGCACCCATCACTCTGGAACAGGGTAAATCTGGATTCATCAGACGACATGACCTTCTTCCATTGCTCCAGAGTCCAATCTTTATGCTCCCTAGCAAATTGAAGCCTTTTTTTCTGGTTTTCCTCACTGATTAGTGGTTTTCTTACGGCTACACAGCTGTTTAGTCCCAATCCCTTGAGTTCCCTTCACATTGTGCATGTGGAAATGCTCTTACTTTCACTATTAAACATAGCCCTGAGTTCGACTGTTTTTCTTCGATTTGATTTCACCAAACGTTTGAGTGATCGCTGATCACAATCATTTAGGATTTTTTTCCCTCCACATTTCTTCCTCGAATATGATGGGTCCCCACTATCCTTCCAGTTTTTAATAATGCGTTGGACAGTTCTTAACCCAATTTTAGTAGTTTCTGAAATCTCCTTAGATGTTTTCTCTGCTTGATGCATACCAATGATTTGACCCTTCTCAAACAGACTAACATATTTTCCACGACCACAAGATGTGTTTTTCCACATGGTTGTTTAAGAAATGAGAAGCAACTCATTGCACCAGTTGGGGTTAAATAACTTGTTGCCAGCTGAAAGAAAATCGCCCATGCAGTAATTATCCAATAGGAGGCTCATAACTATTTGCTTAGTTAAATCCAGGTGGCGACTTTTTTTTTTTATATCCTCACTATATGTTTTTATTCTTTTTAAATAATTTATATTAGAATAAAATTTTTGGCAGGGCAGTGTATATCCTCACTATATGTTTTTGGTCTTTTTAAATAATTTATATTAGACTAAAATGTGTAGTTTAATTGATTGTGTTAAGTCAGATGGTGAGTGCCTGCCTATTGTCCTTATATAGGTCTACAAAGAGACTTTGATCAGACCACAAAAATAAAAAAATGTGTGTGTGAATTATTTGTGAGAGTCAGTTGCACAGAAGTCACAAGGCTCTAGTATTTAAAGGGGTGATACAGAAAAGGATATTGATAACCTATCCTCAGGATAGGTCTCAATATCAGATCTGTGGGAGTCCGACACCCTCTTCCTAGGCCATTGACGTCACTGTACATCGGTCATGTGCCCTAGTTGCAGCTCAGCCACATTCAAGTCAATGGGACTGAGCTGCAATTCCAAGCACAACCGCTATACCATGTACGGTGTTGTGCTTGGAAAGCTTCAAGCTGCAGAGCTCTGGTGAGAGCAGCAACCTGAAACCGCTGATCAGCAGGGGTGCTGGGATTTGGACACCTTCCGATGTGATAATAATGACTAATTATCCTTTCCAGGATAACCCCTTTAATGGTGGAAATTAGCTGTGAGTTTGGTAAGCTTTTTAGGATTTGCAACACCCATTAGACCCGTAAAAACAAATTGCTAAACCAAATGAAATGTCACAAGTGAGCTACAGTTGCACATTGATCTCTGTGCTGGAAAAGTTGCATGTAGTTTTGTGTTCTGACAACAGAAAACCTGCAGCGTGTAGAAATGCTACCATTGAGATGTGGCAACGAGGACTTGTGATCCTGTCATTCTGACACTGCTGTGTATATTTGTGGATGCCGTTAACAGCTGTTCTCTAAGAAGGAACTTGAATTTCCAGTTTAAGTTTACTGGTCACTAAAACAGAAATTGATCTAAAGCCTTGCCGCACTTGCCCCCAGTAATATGTGAATTTGTGTGTTGATCAGGCATGCTCTTATACATAGAAATCGTCCATTGGGCACTGAAGTGGAGACCAATAATAATTTGTTTAAAGGGAAACAAACTCATTAAGGAAAATATCAGACTAAGGCCTCATGCACACGACCGTTGTGTGCATCCGTGGCCATTGTGCTGTTTTCAGTTTTTTTCCGCAGACCCATTGACTTTCAATAGGTCCGTGGAAAAATCGGAAAATGCACCGTTTTGCAGCCGCATCCGTGTTCCGTGTTTCCTGTCCGTCACAAAAATATGACCTGTCCTATTTTTTTTTTAAGGACAACGGTTCATGGACCCATTCAAGTCAATGGGTCTGTGAAAAAACACGGATGCACACAAGATTGGCATCCGCGTCCGTGGTCCGTGGCCGTAGGCTACTTTTACACAGATGGATCTGCAGATCCATCTGCATAAAAGCTTTTTCAGAGCTGAGTTTTCAATTCTTGAAAACTCAGATCCGACAGTATATTCTAACACAGAGGCTTTCCCATGGTGATGAGGACACTTCAGGTTAGAATATACTAAAAGAACTGTGTACATGACTGCCCCCTGCTGCCTGGCAGGTGCTGCCAGGGGGCAGACCCCCCTCCCCCCCTCCCTCCCCTGTAGTTAACACATTGGTGGCCAGTGCGGTCGGCCCCCCCTCCCTCCCCTGTAGTTAACTCATTGGTGGCCAGTGCGGCCGGCCCCCCCTCCCTCCCCTGTAGTTAACTCATTGGTGGCCAGTGCGGCCGGCCCCACCCTCCCTCCCCTGTAGTTAACTCATTGGTGGCCAGTGGGCCCCTTCCCCCTCCTAATTAAAATCTCCCCCCCTATCATTGGTGGCAGCGGAGAGTACCGATCGGAGTCCCAGTTTAATCGCTGGGGCTCCGATTGGTAACCATGGCAACCAGGATGCTACTGCATGGTATAGCGGGAGTGGATGAGATCCTTATAGTAATTAGACGTCTTACATTACTACAACCAGCAACAAACTAGTGCGAAAAAACAACAAGATTATCGCAGAAAGCTGTACAAACGGAGGTTGGTACCGCCTCCGGAACTTGAACTAATCCAACCGCATCGGATCTAGGTGACGTGACGCTTTGAAACTCCGATCACGTGACAAACGCTCTGAAGCTCCGATCACGTGACAAACCATCTACACGTGGGGCGCTGAACAGAGACCAAGAGGAAACCCTACGGACATCGCAACAATATTGCTAAAAGGAAGCGCAGTCCATACACGGCATATAAGAAGAGGGGTGAGTGAACTGACCAGTAGTGGGACGCCACGAAAGTCAGAGAAATCAACGAACATTAAGCAGTAAGTTAAATACAATTATAATACACTGCATACAACTAACCCCTGAATAGCCACCATTACAATCCTTCATAGAAGTGAGACCTGCAGACTTGAATATATGAGCGGATAAACACTGCCAAAACTCAGTACATCTTATTATATCAATCGCACTAATTATTGCGGAAGATTTAAAAGGGACTTTTACTAATAAATGTGAATATATATATCTATATTATTAACCTCTAGGAGTATATTATTATGAATATTATTTCTATTTTTAACTTTTAGGAATATTTTATGAATACCTATAGAAACATTTTATAAATTGTACTGTCATATAATTGGGAATATTTTGCAAGTTTTATTTTATGTATGTGATTGATTGATAATACCGTTTATCTGAATAAATCTGTTGTACCCAATACGTAGTGCCAGATATCGAGTGCCCACTATACTTTTATTTATATTTCTACTCCATATTGTGGTCGGGGTGAACCACAACTTAGTGAGAGCACCGGCCTATATTAGCAGGAGGGGTGAGCCACTATATATTTCAACTATCCGGTTGCCATGGTTACTTAGCAATTTGTAGAAGCATTATACTTACCTGCTTGCTGCTGCGATGTCTGTGTCCGGCCGGGAGCTCCTCCTACTGGTAAGTGACAGATCATTAAGCAATGCGCCGCACAGACCTGTCACTTACCAGTAGGAGGAGCTCCCGGCTGGACACAGACATCACTGCTCGCAGGTAAGTATAATGCTTCTACAAATTACTAAGTAACCATGGCAACCGGGACTGCAGTAGCATCCTGGTTGCCATGGTTACCGATCGGAGCCCCAGCGATTAAACTGGGACTCCGATCGGTACTCTCCGCTGCCACCAATGATAGGGGGGAGATTTTAATTAGGAGGGGGAGGGGGGGGCCGGCTGCACTGGCCACCAATGAGTTAACTACAGGGGAGGGAGGGGGGCCCACTGGCCACCAATGAGTTAACTACAGGGGGGGGAGGGGGGACGGCCGCACTGGCCATCAATGAGTTAAAAACAGGGGGGGGGTCTGCCCCCTGCTGCCTGGCAGCACCTGCCAGGCAGCAGGGGGCAGTCATGTACACAGTTCTTTTAGTATATTCTAACCTGAAGCGTCCCCATCACCATGGGAACGCCTCTATGTTAGAATATACTGTCGGATCTGAGTTTCACGATCTAACTCATATCCGACAGTATATTCTAACATAGAGGCGTTCCGATGGTATAAAAGGAACTCCTGACTTTACATTGAAAGCCAATGGGGGACGGATCCGTTTGCAATTGCACCATATTGTGTCAACGTCAAACGGATCCGTCCCCATTGACTTGCTTTGTAATTCAGGACAGATCCTTTTGGCTCTGCATGGCCAGGCGGACACCAAAACGACTTTTTTTTTCATGTCCGTGGATTCTCAAAAAATCAAGGAAGACCCACGGACGAAAAAACGGTCACGGATCACGGACCTACGGACCCCGTTTTTGCGGACCTTATAAAAAAAACGGTCGTGTGCATGAGGCCTAAGAATAATCTTAATCAAGCTCTAAACTTGGAAGGCCACATAACAAAGCCCCCAGAAGAGGCCGCACTGAATAGTCAGGCTCAGGTCACCTTCCAGATGTTCTTAACGCAAAATGCTGTGCATGTACTGTCCCAGAACGGGCAGGTGCAGGAGCTGCGCCCACTTGATCACTACAGGGGTCCGGCAGCCCATGCTGTATCCGCCAACATCGCCGGCGGATAAACCCCTTCTATGCCGTGGTCTGCACTGACAGCGACATAGAAGTGGTTTGCGGCGGGTGAAGGAGCCCATCGGGTCCCTGCACTGCTGTGGGACCCGATGTGTGACAAGGCAGCCTGATGCCGTGCAGAAGCTGCCCAATGCCTTGCACGGCATGGGGACCTGCCTTCTACGGGTGGCCAGGAGATCCAACATCAGGCTGGGTCTTCTAGGCAACCTGTTAGTGTATTACTCAGTGTAATCCACTACAGATGTATTGTAATGCATTATAGAGGGGATCAGCCCCCCAAAAGTTGAAGTCCCAGAGTGGGACAGAAATAAAAGTTTAAAAAAAAGAAAGTTTAAAAAGTGTAAAAAAAAGAAGAAAAAAAAAGAAAGTTTCAAGTTAATGCGGTGATACGCATATTTGGTATCACCGCATCCGTAAAAAGACCGTCTCTATAAAAATATCACATGATCCACTCCGTCCGATAGACACCATTAAATTTTTATTTTTATAAAAACTGTGTAAAAAAAACGATTTTTGTCACCTTACATCACTAATCGATCAAAAAAGCGTATGTCCCCCCAAATAGTACCAATCTAATCGTCACCTCATCCTTCAAAAAATTTGCACCTACATAGGACAATCGCCCAAAAATAAAAAAATAAACTATGACTCTCAAACTATGGAGACACTAAAACATGATTTTTTTTGTTTAAAAATGCTTTTACTGTGGTAAATGTAAAAAAATAAATGAAAAAGTATACATTTTAGGTATTGCCGTGTCTGTAACAGCCTGCTCTATATATATATATATATATATATATATATTAAAAAACTGTGTCAAAAAGCCATTTTGTCACCTTCTATCACAAAAAGTGTAAGAGCAAGCAATCAAAAAGTTATACGCACCCCAACATAGTGCCAATCAAACCGTCACCTCATCCCACAAAAATTTGCACCTACATAGGACAATCGCCCAAAAATAAAAAAATATATGGCTCTCAGACTATGGAGACACTAAAACATGTTTTTTTGTTTGTTTAAAGAAAAGATATTATTTTGTGTAAATCTTAAATAAAAAAGTATACCTATTAGGTATTGCCACATCTGTAACGACCTGCTCTATAAAATATCACATGACCTAACCCCTCAGGTGAACACCGTAAATAAAATAAAAATAAAACGGTGTCAAAAAAGCTATTTTTTTGTCACCTTACATCACAAAAAGTGTCATCTCATACCGAAAAAAATGAGCCCCTACAAAAGACAGTCGAAAAAAATAAAAAAAAATAAACACTATGGCTTTTAGAATATGGAGACACTAAAAAAATAGATTTTTTTCAAAAATGCTTTATTATGTAAAACTGAAACAAACAAACAAAAAAATTAGTCATATTTGGTATTGTTGCATCCGTAACAACCTGCTCTATAAAAATAGCTCATAATCTAACCTGTCAGGTGAACGTTTTAGGCTATTTTTTACACTTGCGGCAGTGTGATCCGGCGGGCAGTTCCGTCGTCGGAACTGGCCGCTGGATCCGTTGATCTGCCGCTGACTGAAAGCATTTGTTTGCGGATCCGTCTCACAAATGCATTGCAAGGACAGATCCGTCTCTCCGCTTGTCATGCGGACCGACGGATCTGTCTTGTACATTTTTTTCCACATTTTGACTGATCTGCGCATGCCGGAATGACGGATCCGGCATTCCGGTATTCTGAATGCCGGATACAGCGCTAATACATTCCTATGGGAAAAAATGCCGGATACGGCGTTCAGGCAAGTCTTCAGTTTTTTTTGCCGGAGAAAAAAACGTAGCATGCTGCGGTTTTCTCTTTTGCCTGATCAGTCAAAACGACTGAACTGAAGACATCCTAATGCAAACTAAACGTATTACTCTCCATTCAGAATGCATGGGGATATGCCTGATCAGTTCTTTTCCGGTATAGAGCCCCTGTGACGGAACTCTATGCCGGAAAAGAAAAATGCAAGTGTGAAAGTACCCTTAAATAACAAAAAAATAAAAACAATGCCAAAACAGCTATTTTTTGTTACCTTGCCTCACAAAAAGTGTAATATAGAGCAACCAAAAATCATCTGTACCCTAAAATAGTACCAACAAAACAGCCACCTTATCCTGTAGTTTCCAAAATGGGGTCACTTTTTTGCAGTTTCTACTCTAGGGGTGCATCAAGGGGGCTTGAAATGTGACATGGCAAGTTGAAAGCTGCTTTCCAAAAACCATAAGGCATACCTTTCCTTCTGCGCCCTGCCGTGTGGCCATACAGCAGTTTACGACCATATGGGGTGTTTCTGTAAACTAAAGAATCAAAGCAATAAATATTGATTTTTGTTTGGCTGTTAACCTTTGCTTTGTTAGTGGAAAACAAAATGATTAAAATGGAAAATCTGCCAAAAAAGTGAAATTCCGAAATTTCATGTCCATTTTCCATGAATGCTTGTGAAACACCTAAAGGGTTAACAACATTTGTAAAATCAGTTTTTAATACCTTTAGGGTGTAGTTTCTAAAATGGGGATATTTTTGGGTGGTTTCTATTATGTAAGCCTCACAAAGTGACTTCAGACCTGAACTAGTCCTTAAAAAGTGGGTTTGGGAAATTTAGATTTGCTTCTAAACTTCCAAGCCTTCTAACGTCCCCAAAAAATGTAATGGCATTCACAAAATGATCCAAACATGAAGTAGACATATGGGGAATGTAAAGTAATAACAATTATATGAGGTATCACTATCTGTTTTAAAAGCAGAGAAATGTAAATTTGGAAAGTTGATTAAAATTTACCACTGTCATGAAGTACAATATGTGACGAGAAAACATTCTCAGAATGGTTTAGTTAATAAAAGAGTTTTAAAGTTATCACCACATAAAGTGACACATCTGTCTGGTCCAGGGGCGTCGTTAGGTCCAAACATTTGGGGCTGGAGCCCCGGATGTTTTGTCCAGTGCCCCAAATGCAGGGTCGGCGGGGCCTGCGGCGCCGCCTCCTAGCACATTTATTCACTTCACTTGCCTTTGTGTAATCTCGCACAGGCGCACTGGCAGAGGCATCGTCGAGCGAAGTGCGCATGCGCCGTCTTCCAGCGCACCTCGGTCGACGATGCCTCTGCCATTGCGTCTGTGCGAGATTACACAAAGGCAAGTGAAGTGAATAAATTAGCTAGGAGGCGGCGCTGGGCGGGGAGGGGATCTGTGGATGACACTTATGGGGGAATCTGTGGATGACACTTATGGGGGGATCTGTGGATGACACTTATGGGGGGATCTGTGGATGACACTTATGGGGGGGATCTGTGGATGACACTGTTATTGATGATCTGTGGGGTTGCCCAGACGGCTAGGCCCTTCACTGTAGTTATTAACCCCATTCAGCAGTCCCCCATTCACTGAAGGGGGGACTGCTGAAAGGGATTAATAACTACTATGAAGGCATGGCTTCATGGGGTGGGGGTGTGGCTTCATGTGCGCTCGTGCCCCGGGTCTCTTCAGACTCTAGCAACGCCCCTGGTCTGGTCCTTAAGGTAAAAAATGGCCCGGTCTTTAAGGGGTTAAGAAGTCTATGCCAGTTTTTGGTAAAAAAAAAAGTTACAAGACCCCATTATGTGACTTTGTAATAGTCCATGCAACAAAAATTTGTTGCACAGAAGTTTTTACATTGTCCTCATCACTTAGGACTAGAAATCTACTCAAGTCAGTGGCTGGAGTAGTTTTTACTACAGGTGGACAGACTGCCGAAGGTGCTCCAAATTTATACCACCACCACTTCTGCTTTGTTGTTGAATTTACAATATCACTGCATCAGAAGTGGTAGACACTCACACAAAAATGGTCTAAATGTTACTATGGCTTGCTGTAAACAGTACATTCACCTTTGTTGAAAACACAGAGGTCCAGAAGCGCTGCTCAGAGTGCTCTCCACCTTTGGCTTTATTCAGCACTGCTTGGCTCTTCAAATGTGGGTGCTGTGGCTGGGAGTGAGGTAACAAAAAATGCATTCCATTCATATCGGTGTTGCCACAATGATGCACCCATGTACTGTCCGCATCTGTAAGTACATTCCATGGCCCGTGGCCAGAAAATAGAACATATCCTAATCTTGTCCATTTTATGGACAAGTATAGGACTTTGCTGTAGACAGGGGAACAAAGGCGGCATGCTCACAGTCAGGATCCATGTTTTGCGAATCTGCGATTTGTGGACTGCAAAACACGTACAGCCATGTGCATGAGGACTAACATGATTCAACACACTAGATTAACATCCATTTCAATCTTTAATAGTTCAGCTGGACAAATAAGGTGTATTTCCAATAAAGTGCAATTTCCAATATAAAAAAGTTTCAATACTTATCGATCCAGATGTAATGAGATTATTTACAAGGGAGAAGGAGAGTCGAGAAGGAGACCACATCCCATTTCTCAAACAAGGGCTTTTAAAAAGTCACAATAAAAGGGGTCTTGCAACTTTTATTATGCCAAAAACCTCGCAATTGACCCCCATTGTTTACTATATCAATAATACCAGCTTTTTTTCCCCCTTTGCATCGTCTAGATGTTGTATGGGATATAAAAGGGAATCATTTTTAACATACTCCCTATATTCTATTTCCAACTTGTTAACCTACCAAAGTAGCACCACTTATCTAAAACATAACCTTTAATGACACATTATTAAAAGCCAATATACCCTTATAATAATGAAAAATAAATATTTTATATTTTTTCATTATTTTAAGGGTATATTGGCTTTTAATAATGTATCATTAAAGGTTATGTTTTAGATAAGTGGCGCTTCTGTGAATCCTATTTAAATGACCACATTCTACTATAATCCCATGAACAGGGTTGTGTTCAATCTGTGAGTTTTTAACCTACCAAAGTGTAAGTTAACAAGAAATAGAAAGGAACGATGACTGCAGGGTCTGAGCAAAAAGGCTTTATTTGGTGTCTCTAACCATGGAGACAAACAGATCTACATAGAAGCTGGATACCGAAAAAGGAGATTTTGATGAAAAATCGTCACTTTATTTTTTAAGATCCATTGAAGTGATAACAAATTGGTGGCAAAGGTGGACATAGACTTTATACTCCCTAAGCGGAGCTGATGAAGTAAGGTTCAGTCATCCAACTGTAATGAATGCATGGTATCAATGTGCACACATTACGGCAAGCAATCTGTGTGATAACTAAGGGAGTTCTGCTTCATACAATGAAGAGATGTTACAAATGATGTCCTACTTTTGTGATGTCCTACTTTTGTATTCATAGGCTGCTAAATAATCTGTAATGGTGTAAAAAGATCTGGTGTTTTGTGAAGTTTTGCATAGGAAAAACACCCTGTAATCAATATCTCCTTAATAGAACCTGTCATCACTGGGGTGGCTCCTTGCAATCATTGAGTTATGGAGTCACAGCTGCAAGCCTGCCACTTCAGCTCTGAATGACACCCCCAGCTCATCCACATCCTCGGTGGCACCACTGAAATCACATGGAAGCACAACATGTCCTAATTCCCTTCACTTGTCCTGATATACATCCTGCTAGGAGTCTAAATGAAAGTTACATCTACACGGGTTGGTGGCTCTGCGGAATCCGCTCTGTTCCCACACTGCTGTGTCTCTGCTACCTGCTCTACGAAGCTCCCCGCCACTTCTGTTGCATGATCAGTGAGTTTCTGAAGATGAGAACTTCAGGTGTATACTCCTAGGCTCATTACTAGTGTTGAGCGAATCAAAGCATCTGGAGCAGAATACGATCTGAAGCTTAGGAACAATTTGATTTGCCACAAAGCTGAATTTCCTTGCACTTCGTGGTAATGCATCATATTTTTTCTAAAATGGCTGCTGTACGTGTTACAAGAAGCCTGGGAATGCTATATGACCCATAATGATGTGCACCTTTCTTGTCACGGTTCCAGTATTTAAGTGCTCAGAGACCACGGTGGGTGTCCATATGAGGATTAGCTGTGTTGAATGGGACTAAAGCCACAGGTGGATCTGTGACATGCAAACTGCAAAACTGTGAAAAATCTGAGGATCAACTTTGCATTTCTGCAGCAAATTTTTAATGGTGGGAAATCCACCATGTCGACAAACCCTAAAAGGGGTTATCTGGCAATAATTATATTTTAATACTGGGTTTCCACTTTCACTTTTTTAATGCAGTTTTTAAAGCCAAAGTTAGGAGTAAATTCAAAAAGGGCGGATGACATAGTCTTTCCTCTATATGTGTTCTCAATTCATAACCTGGCTTTGGTTTAGAAAAACTGCATAAAAAAACCTGAATGTGGAAACTCAGCCTAATGGTGCCTTTATAAGCGTCGACTGAGTAGGCAATGAACAGGAAGGAACCGTTTCTTCCCGATAATTGCTTGCTTGTTCTAGAAGATGAGATCTGCATTTACATGCAGCAATCACCTCCACTGCAGGGCCAGCTTTAGACAAAATGTGTCCCTGGGCAAAATCAAAAGTGGGGCCCCAAATCTTGTAATAATGTACTAACAACACAGTTACATTCTATCAATTCCGGACCTCCCTCACAGATTTACACCCCATAAAGCTTCTGCCTGATAATATTCCTGTGTAAACTTTACACAGGCCAGTTTTTGGGCATGAGCATTTGTCTGATGAATTTTTTTCCCCAATAATTGGTCTGATCCTTGGCCTTAAAAGAGCCCTAAGAATAGCTTTGAAGGACAATAGTGGTCATATATAGATTCTAACAAGAGAATGCCAAGCTCATCAGATCTGAAAATTAACAGATAATTAGTAGATCATGTTTCTAGCCTTCTCTTTATAAATATGTCTTGTAGGGGTTCTCCGGGGGTTCTCCGGGAATTAAGAAAATATAAATACTTAAATATTACTTTATAATAAATTTATTCCCAAATACCTTTCATTAGTTAGAGTGGCCAGTTTTGTCTACACAGCAATCATTAGGAGAAATAAAATGGCCGCAGTCCTACCAGTACACACAGAATCTGTCCTAATCACACAGTAGAACAAGTTGCTTCACAACACAGAGCTGAAGAGCTGCTTCATACTCCTCTCTGCTCTGTGGGAATGGAAATGATGAGGAGACAAAGTACAGAGAGGAGGGTGGGGGTAATGAGCATCAGCACTTGTATGCAGTCTCCATTACCACAGTTCCGTATCACTACAGCCTGTCCTGTCCGTCTTCTCTGTACCGCATGTCTCATTTTAACTAAATTCCCCGGAGATTCAGCTAAAGTTCTTATCAGCCGTATTCAGGATCATAATCACTGACATGTAAAGCAGAGAGGAGGATGAGGGAGCTGTTTACCTCAGTGTTGTGAAGTAACTTGTCCTCCTGTGTGATTAGGACAGATTCTGTGTGTACTGGTAGGACAGTGGCCATTTTGTTTCCCCTGATGATTGCTCCCCCGACTAAACGAGCCATAATAAATAATGAAAGGTTTTTGGAAATATATTTATTGTAAAGTAATATTTAAAGGGGTTGTCTCATCATGGACAATGGGGGCATATTGCTAGGATATGATACCATTGTCTTATATGTGCGGGTACCACCGGAGCTCCGCAAGCGAAGTAGGGTGCAATGCGCATGCGCAGCCACCCTCCATTCATTTTCTATGGGGCCGGCGAAAATAGAGGTCTGGCTCGGCTATTTCCATCGGCCCCATACAAATGAATGTGAGCAGGGGCCACGCACGTTCCCATTGACTTCTACGGAGAGCCGGCTTGGTGGTGGCTGGAACGGAGTCCTCCAGCCACCACCTTGCGGGGCCCTGTTCTCGATATAGGTGTGGGACCTGCACCTATAAGACAATAGGGGCATATCCTAGCGATGAGCCCTCATTTTCCATGAAGAGACAATCCCTTTAGGTATTTTAATTTTCTTAATTCCCGGATAACCCCTTTAAGGTGGTTTTACATAGACTCATTATCAGACATGAGTGTGAGCTTGTTCCTAATAACTGGCTTGGGTAAAGATGCCAAGAATCTACTGAAGAAAAACTGGTCATCGGTTGATCGTGTCTTTAGGCCAGCACCAAAAATCATTGTTTCTCTGCAAGCACATCTGCTCGAGTAGGGATCTGCAGTCCAGAATTAATCAATCATTCTCTAAGAGAGGAGATGATTGTTGCAGATATAGTAAATGTGACTTTAAACTCTTCTGACGATCAACCAAATTAAAAGTTAAGTGGATACTTCAGTTGTCAGGGCTGGGGATGGGGGAAACCCTCAGCCGTGCGGTACCCGTAGATGTTTGGTCGCTGCTTGGCCAGGACCACAGGATCAGGGAGCAGGTCACCTCCTAAAGCCTCCCTAATCTGACCCTAACTCCTAGCGGCATGAGCCGACCTTAAAGGTAGGAGGACTCATGCTCTGGAACCTCGGGTCCCTACTAACCCTCCGCAGGTCCCTAAGCTAGCAGCTGGGTAGACTACCTGTTCCTCCTGGACATGGAGGAACAGGAGCCTAGAATGGCCAAGCTGTAATTAAGGGGAAACCAATACAACTTATGGCAGTGGCAGGTACGTAGAAACCATGACCATCAGCTAAGTATACTCTTGACTACTTTATGGTTGCTTTATCGTTTAACCAACCATCTGGGTGGTCGTTTTGCATCTGGTGGTTGTTGTCTTGGTTTGGCCTCCAGTTTATTATTTATGCTCGATTCATCTTTTTTGATATTGGTTGAGCACTTCTTGTGTCCGTTTGACACTGATGTACATATATGTCCCCTGATGAACCCCCTTTGAATGAGAAGGAGGGGGAGGAAACGCGTCGGGACACGTGGTATGACAACCAGTATCTAATATATACTAGTACCCAAATATCCATATGGGCTAGTACACCAAGGGCACCATAAGGATAGACAGTATAGGCACGTGGACGGAGTGTGCCTACCATTAAGGCACATCTCCGGGCTGAGGATTTGATAAGGGACATCACAGGGATAGACACTGACTCGGCACGTGTTGCCCCGGTGCTTTCCCCCTCTCCCCCTTTTTTTCTTCCCCAAGCTTAGCCGTCTGTCTGATCCATACCTGCTTCTGTTTTGTGTAGTCGGTTTTTTGTCTTGTTATACTTGTTTTTGCACTATTGTATATCCCTTTGGTAGGGATCATTTATTTTAGATTATTCCAATAAAAGTTAATTTTTAGGTAGTCGTTTTCAGTGATAGTGATTAATTAGTTTGGCGACTACCATCTACATTTACGATTATAGCCTTAATACGTAGAAACTACAACCTCACCTACCTGCCACAGACACACAGCCTGGAACCCATGTAAAAATGCTGTTCTCCACAACAACAGAAATGACAACAGCACACACCATACATCACACGGGAAACCAGGAAACCATAAGGTGCAATAAACAAGCAACCACACACATGAACATCACATCAGACAAGGTAACAATTTATGACCAGAAGGGTGGCCCCCACTGGCAGATGGTAAAGTAACCAGGAGGATGTCTCCAGCAAGCATGGCTGAAGCACCCTCTCTGACTACTGCCTTCCACTGAGGCTATATAGGGCCAAGTAACCACACCCAGTCAGACACACCCAGTGCACACACACACTAGGAAGGAAGTTAACCCTTCACACACAGCAACTTAAAGGGGAATTCCCATAATAACCCCCGTGCACACAAACACACGTTGCCAAGGGCAACCGCACGCATACCTGTTGTCTGCGGCAACCGCACTTTAGGCAAACAACTAAGTGCCCCCAGCTGCGGTTGACACAATACCAAACCGCGGGCAACTGCATGCGGCTCCCAAGGAGTCACGACCATGACCAAGGGTCGTGACATCAGTTTCACCAATTATAATGTCATTTTCGACCTCATCATGGCCTAGTCAGGCCTTATCCTGAGGCTGGGTTAAAGGCCCTTTACATGAGACAATGCACAGGAAATCATTGGGAATAAACCATTTGTTCCCAATAATTGTCCGATTGTTGATTTGAGTGAGTGGAGAGCTGCACTCACATGCAGCAATCATGTCCTCTGTGTGGAGACAAATGATCCCTACCGCTGGTCATTACTACTACCTAGGGTGATGTTCTGCCCCCAAAGATAAGTTTATAGTCATCTACCCAGGGAAAAGACACATGAAAATAAGGGCTTCAGTGCAGTGTGGTGTGGTACATAGAGTTTGCTATGCTCTCACTGTCACGATCAGTGTGTGTGTGTGTGTGTGGGGGGGGACTCCACATTGAACACAGCAGGGAAGGGGAACAGTCACTGGGCCTGGAAACTAGGGAAGAAACAGGTCACCTCCTAGACAACCCTAATCCGGGCCCTAACTATCTAACAATATGAATAGACCCTTAAGGTAAGGATATTCATATGCATGATACCTAGGCCTTTATATCCCTATTATGCCCTGGAAAAGGTAAGGACTAGATAAAAACAGGGAATATAACAAACACAAACAAACATGACACTTAACTTCTGTAGAGACAGACGAGCAGGAACACCAGAGACAAACTTATACCAGCTCAGCCAAACCCAAATGAAGCTATCTACAGCATAGTCAGAAGAGTGGGGTGAGACTATAAAGGGTAGAAGTGATGACCACTGAGCAACAGCTGAGAAAATGGAAGTGGTCATTAACCCTATCAACACTGAATCAAGAGAAATCAAGGAGGCTGTTAGATTCCTCCACGCTCAGCCAATCTCCTTGATTTCCTGACATCAGTCACCTGAGGGACCGTGACACTTATCCTTGGTACACTGAAGCCATAATCTGCATTAAAAAAAAAAGTTTTTCTCGGGAACACCGCAACCAATTTATACAAGACATGTATTATTATATATTTTTTTTAACTTTATTTATTAATGAATATTTCAAACATTTTTCATACAAATAAATTATTTCAACTTTTTTTCCATGAATCCCCCAGATTAAAAGTACCCCTTCCCTTGAGACATGTATTATTTTAATCAGCAGGACCAACACTGCCATGCAGTTTGTCTGGTTTAGTAGGGGAGATCCTGTTGATAGGTCCACTGTAAAGTAGTTTAAATGTTTTCCAGTTCCAGGGGTCATGACCAACCTGTAATCCAGCAAGCCGTGCTTGCACATCATAGGAAAAGCGCTGGCCTATCTGGTGGGCAGGACCATGGGAGTGCAAATAGGGACGCATGCACAGCAACTCCTGTCCTGACCACCTCATATCTGTACAAACAGATATAAAATGTGATAGAAATATTTGCATGTCTTCTGTGTTTTGGACCCACTCCTGCTTTTGGCTTCTAAATCATGATCAAATCCTGATGCAAAACAATGACTGTGTAATAGAGGCCTTATGGACGCTCAAACGACAGAATCTTTTTTCTTTTTCTGTCCTTCTGACGGATCAAAAGAACGGGATAATAAATACCGATGTCAACACGGCCAAACAGGAACATTAGTGGCACCTTAATAGAGTGGTGAGAGTGGCAAAAGCATGAAGAGTCACAATAGTGGCCCCGGAACAGGCTAGGTAGGGTGGCAACAGCATGAAGAGTCACAATAGTAGCCCCGGAACAGGCTGGTGAGGGTGGTAACAGCATGAAGAGTCAGAATAGTGGCCCTGGAACAGAGTCTGGAGGGGGGGGTCAACAGCAGTGGCAGTAACAGCACAAGATGGTAAAAGATCACAGTAGCAGTAGATGGCAGTAGAGGTAGCAGGCGTGTGACATCAGGAGGGTGGCAGCATCAGAATAGTGTCAGCAGCACAAGAACAGAATAACGGGCCATTTATCACAATGTTTCGGTGTGGCAGCACACTACAATCAGAACATTACAGCCAGAATGATCTAGTCTGTTGCATCAGGCACTGGTGTCTGGAAATTCTGGTTTATCCACACCTGATTAATCTTTAAAAAAGGTTAGTCGCTCAACATTTTTTATTGAAAGGCAAGTTCTCTTTGGGGTAACTATGCCACTCGAAGCACTGAACATCTGCTCTGGCCGGGCAAGAAAGCATGCCTAGGGCAAACCCGGGGCCAATCGTGGCCGCAATTCAAGTTTGGCTTCCCAGTAGTCCAGGGAATCTTAGATCTTGGGTGACAGGGTGAAGTCCAAGTATGCCAGCATCTGCTGGTTCAGGTTTCGCTCCATGTCCTGCTGCTGTAGTCAGGCCGGACGAGGAGCGCAGTGGTGGGGGAGGCCGTTCATGAAGAGGCGGCTGGCAGTGAGGGGACAGGCGAGGTAGGGGTTAAGTGGTGGAGGTAGGGAAAGCAGGGGACGCGAGTTGCTAGGGGATCGGGGGGTGTGGCCAGCGGACACGAGGGAGGAGGAGGCGGGAGCAGGAGCATTGCGGCCAGGGCAAGGAAACGGAGCGGTCAGGCTGTGTGATGGCGGCGCCGGTGTTGTCTGTGGAGGAGATGTTGGAGTGGCTGAGGAGAGAGGCGGAGGAGCGGGGGCCTGGCTGGCTGCAGGAGCAGGTGGGTGCATGCAGAGTTTTGCCTGCTCCTGTGGCTACCCCTAATGAACGGGCGGCCCTGGCCGCGGCGGGGTCACCCACCGGCGCGCCTAAGCCCTGAAAGCACCCCCCGGGTCCGGCGCCTAGTAGGGAGCCCCTCTGCGGACCCTCCGCGGCAGGAGAGTGGCCTGCTCAGCCATCAGTGAGTCGCTCTTGCCGCGGGAGGAATCCCACTACACGGCGGGGCCCTGAGAGGAGCGAGTTGCCCCTTTCCCCGCTCCCTGCGGCAGTCACGGTGGATGCAGGACCACGAATGGTGGACCGGCCCGATCCTTCCTATAGCGGGCGGTCCACTCGGCCTCTTGATGGGATCCGGGTGCCTCGGGCTGCATTGGATGGAGGGGAATACCAGTGCAGGCACAGGGAAGATCAAGGCGGAGAGGAAGAGCGTCCCCCTGACGTGGCGGACGCCGCGTTTTCGGCCCGTGGGCCTTCCAGAGTGGTCCAGAGGGTTGTGCAGGCAGTCCAGGAGGAGCAGCCGTCGATGTCCAGGAGCTACGCCAGTGAAGTGTCCGTGCGACGGGAGTCAGGATCGGCGGCAGCGGGAGTCGCAGCGCCCGTGGTGCCTGGTGAGATTGCATGGGGTCCCATTTTAGTGCAGGGCTTCCCGGTGGGGGGTGCTGGGGGTGGGGCGGCCATGGGCGAGTTAGGTAAGGGGTTGGGGCAGTTTTTGGGTGGACTGGCGGGATGGCTGTCTATCTTGGGGTCGGCCGGGGGGTCGCCATTGTCGGGATGGGGAGTGTTGCTGGGGTCGGTGTCGGTTGAGACTCAGGTGGGGGGGGATGAGGAGGGGCAGAGGTTGGATGACAGGGCACGCGGCGAGGTGTACGTGTACTTTGAGGGCCCCCTGGGGGCCCATTTGAAGCAGGAGGTGAGGGAGAAGATTTGGAAGGGGGAGTATGTGGAGATATTTTCGCTGCTCCCATTGGAACGGTTTAACTTGGATAGGGGGAAGAAGGATGAGGGTAAGAAGGTGGAGGAGGAGGATAAGCGGCGGCATCGGTTGATCCCACGCACATTTGCTAATTGGCTGCAAGCGTTTGCCATATTAGCAAGTGTCATTGGGAAGAGGTCCCCGGAATGCTGTTCGGCCCTTTTTTGCTATCAGGATGCCATAGGGGAAGCGTTTCGGGTCTACGGGGGGGGTGGGCTGGCTCCGTTATGATGAGCAGTTCCGGCAGCGTAAGGCGGTGAGTCCTAATATCCGGTGGGACCATAAGGATATTGGGTTATGGCTGAGGGTGACGGCGCCGCCTAGGGCTGGGCAGTCCTTTCGGGGGGAGCCCGGGGGGTCCTCTCCGGGGGCAGTTGGCAGGCTGCGTCGGCAAATGGGCTGTGTTTCCTCTTTAATGAGGGAAACTGCAGATTCGGGGCTAAGTGCAAATTTAAGCACGACTGCACGGTGTGTGGGGGCCCCCATGGAGCTAGCCGTTGCTTTAAGGGGGGAAAGCAGCGGGGGTTGAGGGGGCTGGAAAAGGGACTGACTCCGGTGCGGGTGGAAGAGATGCAGGAGTTTCTAGATAGGTATCGGGAGGCGGCCAGGTTGTTGGGGGACGGTTTTAGGTTTGGGTTTCGTATTCCTTTCGGTTGTGGCGGCGGGGCCTATTGTTCATAAGAACCTTAGGTCTGCGCTTGAGCATGCGGGGGTAGTGGAGGAGAAATTGAGGAAGGAGGTGGAGTTGGGGCGGATGGCGGGCCCGTTCAGGGAAGCCGCTTCCGAATCTTAAGGTGTCTCCTCTGGGGGTGGTGCCGAAGAAGGAGCCAAATAAGTTTCGGCTCATTCATCATTTGTCTTACCTGAAAGGTGCGTCGGTCAATGATGGTATTGATCCTGAGCTTTGTTCGGTGGTCTATACTTCCTTTGACGTGGCTGTTAGGTGGGTGAGGCGGTGGGGGCGGGGGATGTTGTTGGCTAAGGTTGATGTTGAAGCGGCTTTTCGTTTTCTTCCGGTTCACGTGGAGAGCATGGGTTTGTTGGGCTGTTTTTGGGAGGGGGAGTATTTTGTTGATAGGTGTTTGCCTATGGGGTGCTCCCTCTCGTGTGCGTATTTTGAGACTTTTAGCTCGTTCTTGGAGTGGTTGGTGGTGGAAGTTTTGGGTTGTCCGTCGATTATTCATTATCTGGACGACTTTTTGTGTTTGGGGCCGGCGGATTCGCGGGTCTGTTCTTTGTTGTTGCACACGGTGCAGTCGGTTTTTGCGCGTTTTGGGGTGCCGTTAGCGCGGGAGAAGACAGTGGGTCCAGTGACCGAGTTGTGTTTTCTGGGGATTGTCATAGATACAGAGCAGATAGAGTGTAGGCTTCCGAAGGATAAGTTACTGGATTTGCGCCGGGGGATTGATAGGGCTATAGGGAAGGAGAAGATTAGGTTGCGGGATTTGCAGTCGTTGTTAGGGAAGCTTAATTTCGCATGTCAGATTATGCCGATGGGTAGAATTTTCTGTAGACGGTTGGCTGCAGCAACGTCAGGGGTGTCAGTGCCTTATCACTTCATTAGGTTGGGGAAAGAGTTAAAAGGGGATCTGAGGGTGTGGGCTGAATTTTTGGGTGAGTACAATGGGCGGACGTTAGTGATGGGGGAGTTGTGTGATAGTGTGGATTTTGAGTTATATACGGACGTGTCGGGGGGTGGGGTTTGGGGCTTATTGCCAGGGGCAATGGTGTGCGGGCGGGTGGCTGGAGTCGTGGGTGATTCGGGGTTGGGTGAAGAATGTGGCATTGTTAGAACTTTTTCCCATTGTCATGGCGGTTGTGTTGTGGGGGGAGAAATTTGATAATGGGAAGGTGCGGTGTCATTGCGACAATCTGGGGGTGGTTCAGGCTATCAACAGTTTGTCCTGCAGTCTTCCCCGCCGGTGGTTTGGCTTTTGCAGTTTTTGGTGTTGCGCTGTTTGTCGATTAATGTGTGGTTGGTGGCAGGTGCATGTGGCTGGAGTGTCTAATTCTGTGGCGGATTCTCTTTCTCGTTCACAGTGGGAGCGGTTCCGGCTTCTAGCACCAGAAGCGGAGGTGGAGGGTCTGGAGTGTCCGCCGTGGCTCTGGGGGATCCTGGAGGAGAAGTGATGGGGTTGTTAAGGGATTCGCTGAGTCCGGGTACTTGGAGGGAGTATGGTAAGGCGTGGACAACCTGGGAGTGTTGGAATGGGACCGGGGGAACTGGTGTTGGGGGTGGGGATGTTAGGCTGTTGATGTTGCTGGGTTGTTTGAAGAGGGAGGGTTGGACGGTGTCCAAAGTGAATCATTTTATTGCGGGTGTGGCTTTTGGGTTTAGGTTGCGAGTGCTGCCAGATTTGACTAAAGGTTTTCTGGTGAGGCAGGTTTTGAAGGGTTGGCGTGGGGGGGGGGGGGGGTAAGGTGATGGATCAGAGGAGGCCGGTGTCTTTTGAGCTGTTGTTGCAGATGGGTGAACAGTTGAGTGTCATTTGTAGGTCAGGTTGGGAGCTGGGGTTGTTTAGGGCGGCATTTGCACTAGCGTTCTTTGGGGCTTTCAGATTGGGGAGTTGGTGAGTGGCAGTGTTAGCAGAGCGGGGGGGTTGAGGATGTGGGAATGTGGAGTTGGCAGGGGACAGGGTTGTGGTCCGGATTCGTAGGTCAAAGACGGATCAGGTGGGTAGGGGGCAACAGTTTACGTTGTTTTCAGTTCCGGGTTTAGGTATGTGCCCGGTGCGGTGCGTGGGAACTTATGGGTTGGGGATTAAAAAGATTTGTTGCCGTTTCTTAGGCATGAGGATGGTTCCTTTTTGTCTAGATTTCAGTTTTTGGCAGTGTTCAAAAAATGTTTGAAAGGTTTGGGTGTGCCGGAAAAGGGCTATTCTGGACATTCTTTTAGGATTGGGGCCGCGACTGAGGTGGCTAGGTTGGGTGTCAGTGATGAAGGGATTAGGAGAATCGGGCGTTGGGAGTCGGTGCGGTTTAAATCTTATGTTCGGTTGGGTTTTTTGTAGTTGGGTGCGGGGGGTAGGTTTGTGTTAATTAATTTTTCTTTTGTTGTTTGCAGGTTTGGCGGCGGCCTTGGTGTGGATCTTGGGTCACTCCTATGTGTTTTGGGGGGCGATCAGAGCGGATGTGCGGCCGAGTGGGCGCCAGTTGGGTTTTAGTTCGGAGTTAGCTACGGTCAGGTGGTTAGGGGTTAGAGGGATGTTGTGGGGGGGAGTGTTGCGAGAGGTTCATCGCTTTGCGCGGTTTGATCGCCCTCCAGATGTGTTGGTGCTTCATGTAGGGGGGCAACGATTTGGGGAGGCGGCCGTTTAGGGAGTTGATAAGGGATGTGAAGTTTGACCTGCTCAGCATTTGGGCGCTGGTTCCAGGGTAGGTCACGGTTTGGTCGGACATTGTTCCGCGGAAGGCTTGGAGGGGGGCAAGGTCGGTGGAGAGTCTTAACAAGGCCCGGATAAAGGTGAATAGGGCGGTGGGCCGTTTTATGGCGAAGAATGGGGCGGTGGTGGTGCGACATGAGGAGTTGGAGAAGGGTGTAGGTGTTTTTTGGAGAGCAGATGGAGTGCATCTGAATGCGGTGGGGACGGATTTGTGGTCTCTGGGGCTCCAGAGTGGTGTGGAGACAGCGTTACGGATGTGGAGGGACGCGCAGGTTTGAGGATGTCAAGCTGCGCGTTCTTGGAGGCGGGGGAGGTCCTTGAAGTGGAAGAATATGGTGGTACCTGAGGATGGGAGGGCCCCGCGGGAGGGGCTGGACTCTCATTGAGGAGCTGGTATTAACTAACTACGCGTCCATCAGTTGCTGCCTCCGAGCTGGGTTCAACGGCTGGGGGCAAGATGGAGACGCAGGTTTTATTGGTGTTTATGAGGTTATTGGGGCTTCTAGGACCTCCCTCGTCATTGGTTAATTTATATGTTAATTATGTTATGTATTTATTCAATAAACGGCTGCTGTGGCCGATTAAATCCGAGCAGTGGTGTCGTGTACTTATTTCTATGGGTTGGGGGGTGGGTTAGGTAAAGAATGTGGTGTGGAGGACCGAACGTATTGCCAATGCCCTCTTCAAGTCAGGCCGGACGAGGAGCGCAGCGGTGGGGGAGGCCGTTCATGAAGAGGCGGCTGGCAGTGAGGGGACAGGTGAGGTAGGGGTTAAGTAGTGGAGGTAGGGAAAGCAGGGGGCGCGAGTTGCTATGGGATCGGGGGGTGTGGCCAGCAGACACGAGGGAGGAGGAGGCGGGAGCAGGAGCATTGCGGCCAGGGCAAGGAAACGCCCACCCTCCCGTCCCTGGTGAATGCGGTATGGGGCAGGGGTTAGGGTCCTTTCTTTTGTCGCGGCAGTCGTGGGGGCGGGGGAGGTCCTTGAAGTGCAGGCCACTGGGAGATGCAGCAGTTGCTGTGTCATGCAGTACTACTACATTAGTGCCATGGTTTTCCCAGGCCACTTTATGGTGACGCTCCTGGGAGAAAAACGGAGCTAGGCGCAGCCTGGGCGGGGTGCTCTTTGACTTGGGGGGAAGTTCAGGCAGTTAGGGGTTAAGGTTAAGTCTTGGGGAGGGGCCTGGGGTCATGCATTTTTCCCGGGCAGTATTTGAGGGGACTGGGGGGCGGAGTTGACCAAACGGTGCTGGGGAAGAAAGGAGGAAGGTTTTTCCGTGAGTTATGGAGGCTTTGGACGCGTTGTTGGGGGCTGTGAGGGCGGCGGCGGAGAGTCATGGGGCCGATTGGCTGCAGCAGAGCTTGCGGGCCGTCTTGGCGGGTCCGGTTCCCACACCGGCCGCCCCTGCTGCTCGTGCCAGGGCTAGGCGGTCTGTGCCCCCGGAGAGGCTGAGCCCTGAAGTTGTCCCACGGGTGCGGCGGCGCTTAAGGAGCCCCAGCAGGGACCCTTCGTTGCGGGCGGTGAGGGCTGTGAGCCCTGCGCCTCGCCGCCGCAGCGGGAGGAATCCTGGTCGGCGCCGGGCACCTGCGGGAGAGGACCGGGCTACCCCCGGCACCTCGTCCCCTTCGCAGAGTGGGAGGTGTTACAGCGGTGCGGTGTCTCCCCCTGGGGCCCCGCCGGCGGTTGAGCGAGCTGGACGTCGGCCCTTACCTGAGGAGCGGGCGGCGTGCCGGCCACAACGTGGAGAGGAGCGTGCGGCCCTGCGGTCTTCAGGTGGGGGCCTGGACCCTGGAGTGCGGTCGGCGGAGGAGCGGGTTGCGCCGCGGCCCTTGTCTCCGGGCCGGCGGCGTTCTTCTGTGCGTCTGCAGAGGAGCGGGCGGAGCGCAGCAGCGACACCGGTGGCTGTTGTGGGTACTGCAGCCGGGTCTGTGCAGGAGCCTGTGATGGATGTGGGAGCTGGATCAGGAGGTGCTGCTGCACAGGACCTCGACAGTGATGGTGCTCTTTCGGATGCGGCTGCCGGTTCCCCTGCCGGTGAGCCTGGACGGAGGCATGTTCCGTCGGTTGCTGGGGGCGACGAGTGGCAGCGGCCGCCTGCTGGTGGGCCTGGGCGGCTGGCGGACGTGGAGGAAGGCGAGTTGAGCCAGGACGACTGGGGAGCTGACGACAGCCGGGTGGACGAGGAGGGAGCCGGTCCGGCGGCGGCGCAGCTGAGCGGACCATCGGTGTCGGGAGCGGCTGGGCGGACCGCAGCTGCTGGGCGGATACCTCAGGGCCGGTCAGGTGAGGGGCCTTCGGGTCAGCAGCGAGCTCCTGTTGAGCAACTGGGGGGGGGGGGTTTGCAGGGCCAGGGGTTGGCGCGGGAATTGCTGGAGGGGATGGTGTCCCTATTGTCTAGGTTGGGGTCGGGTGCGCGGGAGTCCCCTGCGGCGGTTTGGGCTCCGGTGGCGGCAGGTGGTGCGGGTTGTCAGTCTGGAGGGGCTGGCGGGAGTGGTGTTGGGGCAGATTTGGCGGTTCCTGTGTCTGGGGAGGTGTCGGTCGGTGGTGGTGAGAAAGGGAAAGTTGGGGACGAGGTGCGGCTGGCGGACGCGGCTAAGGGCGAGGTGTACGTCTGTTTTGAGGGGCCGCTGGGGGCTCATTTGAAGGTGGAGGTTAAGGAGGGAATCTGGAGGGGCGAGTATGTGGAGATTTTCTCTTTGCTCCAGCTGGAGAAGTTTGGTTTGGATAGGGTTAGGCCTGATGAGTCCAAAAAGGATGAGGAGGAGAAGCGTCGGTATCGGTTGATACCGCGGACGTATTTAAATTGGCTGCAGGCTTTCGCCATCTTGGCGAGTGTGGTGGGCGAGAAGGCGCCGGAACACTGTTCCGCTCTTTTCTGTTACATGGATGCCATTGGTGAGGCCTTTAGGACCTATGGGGGTGTGGCATGGTTGAGGTGCGACGAGCAATTTCGTCAACGTAAGGCGGTCCGGGCGAGTATTCGCTGGGATCACAAGGATATCGGCCTTTGGATGCGGCTTATGGCGGCTCCGAAGGTGGGTCAGCAGTCCTTTCGGAGGGCGGCCGGGGGTTCCCCGGCGTCCGAGCCTGGTATCGGGCATAAGAAGGGTTGCTGCTGGCAGTTCAACGAGGGTTATTGCAGATACCTCGCGGACTGTCGGTTCAAGCATGAGTGTTCCGGCTGCGGTGGGGCGCACAGTCTGTCGCGCTGTTTCAAGCGGGGGCGAGGAAAGGGTGTTGATGGGGGGCAGAAGAGGGGTGACCCTGGTGAGGGTGGAAGAGATGCTGCCGTGGTTAGAGAGGTACCCAGATAGGGCTGCTGCTGCTTTGTTGTTCGTTGGTTTTAGGGATGGTTTTCGGATCCCGTGTTGTTCGGTTGGCCCGGGGGTGGCTCCTCGTAACTTGGCATTGGCTTTGCGTCAGCCTGCTGTGGTGGCGGAGAAGATTGGTAAGGAAGTCGCGGCTGGTAGGGTCGCTGGCCCATTTGCGGAGCCCCCGTTGCCGGGTTTGTGGGTGTCGCCTTTGGGAAGTTTGAGGCAGTTCGGTGGGTGCGTCGTTTTGGGAAGGGGGCTTTGTTGGCGAAGACGGATATTGAGGCCGCTTTTCGTTTGTTGCCCATTCATCCGGACAGTTTTCATTTGTTGGGATTTAAGTGGGAGGGCAGTTTTTATGTTGATTGTTGTCTACCGATGGGTTGTGCAATTTCCTGTTCTTTGTTTGAGAAGTTTGCTTCCTTCTTGGAGTGGGTGGTGAAGCAGGAGGCAGGGTGGACTTCGGTTTTGCATTATCTTGACGATTTTTTGTTTGTGGGGCCTGCTGGGTCGCGTGTTTGTTCGGTGTTGCTGCACACGATGGAGAGCATAGCGGGTCATCTCGGTGTCCCGTTGGCGCCGGAAAAGACGGAGGGCCCGGCGACGTCCGTGAAGTTTTTGGGTATAGTGATAGATAGTGTGGCCATGGAGTGCCGGTTGCCGGAGGCGAAGGTGGCGGATTTGCGCGAGGATATTGTTTTCTTGAGCAGGGCTAGAAAGGTGCAGTTGCGGCGTGTGCAGTCTGTCCTGGGTAAGTTGAATTTTGCATGCAGAATTCTGCCAATGGGTCGGGTTTTCTGTAGGCGCTTGGCCATGGCAACGGCGGGGGTGCAGAGGCCTTTCCATTTTTTGCGGTTGTCATCTGAGGTCCGGGATGACCTGCTGGTGTGGGAGCGTTTTCTGGAGGAGTTTAATGGGCGTTCTGTGTGGATGGGGGCTCCTGTGTCCAGTGCGGATTTGGAGTTGTGTACGGATGCGTCGGGGTCTTGTGGTTACGGGGCTTTTTGTGCGGGTCAGTGGAGCGCAGGTGCCTGGCCGGATTCTTGGCTGGAGGCAGGTTTGTTGAGGAATTTGGTTTTGTTGGAGTTGTTTCCGATCGTTTTGTCTGTGGAGTTGTGGGGGGACGTGCTTTGGAATAAAAGAGTGAGGTTCTGCAGTGACAACATGGGGGTGGTTCAGGCGATTAACAGCCAGTCGGCTAATTCGCCCCCGGTTGTGCGCTTGCTTCGCCATTTGGTGCTTAGGGGCTTGCGGTTGAATGCTTGTTTCGTGGCTGTGCATGTTCCGGGGGTTGAGAACGACATTGCTGATTCACTTTCTCGCTTTCAGTGGGACCGTTTTCGCGGGCTGGTGCCGGATGCGGACGAGACGGGTCTATCGTGTCCTCAGTGGCTCTGGAACGTGGCCTTGGGGTCTCCTCTGAGTTGATTCGACGGTCCGTGAGTGGGAGTACGTGGTCGGCGTATTCTTCGGTGTGGTCTCAGTGGGAGCAGTTGCTGGAGCAGGTGGGGGGTTGTGTGGTAGCGGAGGATTTTCAGATGCTGTTGGTATATTTTATCGGTTTGTCTTATAGTTCGGGGGTGTCTGTTTCGGTGGTTTCTAAGCGAGTGGCGGCTGTCAATTTTTGGTTGCGGTTGCGGGGTCTGATGGGTGTGGCTAACTGCTTTTTGGTTAGGCAAGCTTTGAAGGGTTATAGGCGTGGCGCGGCGCGGCCGGACACGCGCCGGCCGGTTTCGTGGGCGGTGTTGCAGTCGTTGTGGGAGAAGGTGGGTGTGGTGTGCTTGACGCCTTATGAGGTTTGTTTGTTTAGGGCTGCTTTTTCCTTGGCCTTTTTTGGGGCTTTCCGGGTGTCCGAGTTAGTGTCGGGGAATCGGTCGTGTGGGGGAGGTTTGTTGCGGCAGGATGTGTGTTTGTTTTTCTGGGGGGGGGGTTTGCGTTGCGTTTTGCGTAGGTCTAAAACGGATCAGGAAGGAAAGGGGGTGGTTGTTACCCTGCGCCCATTGCTGGGGTCGGTGTTGTGTCCGGTCAGGTGCGTGGAAGAGTTGTTGGTGGTTAGGCCGGAGGAGATGGGTTCGTTGTTGATGCATGCGGATGGGTCAGCGTTGTCAAGGTATCAGTTTGTTGCGGTTTTTCATAAGTGTTTGGTTGCGGCGGGCTACCCGGCTCAGGACTTTGCGTCCCATTCCTTTCGGATTGGGGCGGCTACGGAAGCGGCCAGATGGGGCCTGGGGGAGGAGGCCACTAAACGTATTGGCCGATGGGAGTCTAGGTGTTATCAACTGTATGTTCGCACCCACATGTTGTGAGTGCCCACGGGGGTGATGTTCAGTGGTTGTTCAGTGTTTTGTTGCGCTGCTTAGTGTGTTGGTTTTTAATATTTCTGTGTTTCCAGGTTCAGCTTGTATGGCGTGGATCTTCGAACACTCCTACGTGTACTGGGGAGCTTTGCGGGCGGACGTGCGGAGGAACGGACGGCAGTTGGGGTTTGACCCGGCTGACATGCAAGTGCGCTGGATTGGAATTCGGGGCCTTTTGTGGGGTAGGGTGCTTCCTGAATTTCATGCTTCGGTCTTGTTGGATAGGTCACCTGATATTGTTGTGTTGCACGTTGGGGGGAATGACCTGGGTGTGCGCAGTACTAGGGAGGTAATTCGTGATATGAAGCTGGACCTCCTGCGTTTGTGGTCGGACTTTCCGGGTGTGGTGGTGGTTTGGTCTGAGGTGGTGGCTCGGAGAGTCTGGCGTTTTGCGAGGTCGGTTGAGCGTCTCAACAAGGCCCAGGCTAAACTTAACAGGGAGGTCGGACGTTTTGTGAGGCGTCATGGTGGCATTGTGGTGCGTCACCGGGAGCTGGAGGCGGTATCGCCTCAGTTCCTTAGAGCTGATGGTGTCCACCTGAATGAGGTGGGTATTGACATGTGGGCATTGGGGGTTCAGGAGGGTCTGGAGACCGTATTTCGGGTTTGGCGGGACTCCCATAGGTGAGGTGTCTCCTATGGTCGTTCGTGGCGTGGTAATGGAGGGTCCTGGAAGGCAATGATAAGTTTAAGAGGTGCATGCCAAGGTGGAGTGTGCATCTCAGGAGGTTCGGTAAGCTTGTGCATGGGGCTCCTGTTGGGCAGATGGGCCTACAGGGGAGAATAATTACAGTTTGGAGTATTCGGTGCTCTCGGGTCGGTGACCGCGGCCGAGGGTAAGGCGATATGACAAGTGGAGGTGAATGGTGGAAAGCACAGCTTACCGGTTGCCTTCTAGGATCCTATTCAATGGTTCAGATGTTATGGTAATTGTTATGGTGATTGATATGTTATGCGTGTTAGTACGTATTTATGTTAAGTGATAATTAATGTTGTTGAATAAAATTGGCCGAGAAGGCTCTTTTCCCAAGAAGATGTCTCGGTGTGTTAATTGGGGATAGGAGGGGGTAGTAAGGTAGATGGTAGGCTTATATGCCTGAGTACCTTCCATCCTTTAAGTCATGGGAGAAAAACGGAGCTAGGCGCAGCCTGGGCGGAGTGCTCTTTGACTTGGGGGGGAAGTTCAGGCAGTTAGGGGTTAAGGTTAAGTCTTGGGGAGGGGCCTGGGGTCATGCATTTTTCCCGGGCAGTATTTGAGGGGACTGGGGGGCAGAGTTGACCAAACGGTGCTGGGGAAGAAAGGAGGAAGGTTTTTCCCGCCCGCCCGGTATTTTGGCAGGGGGTTGAAGGGTTTGTTGTGGCGTGGTAATGGAGGGTCCTGGAAGGCAATGATAAGTTTAAGAGGTGCATGCCAAGGTGGAGTGTGCATCTCAGGAGGTTCGGTAAGCTTGTGCATGGGGCTCCTGTTGGGCAGATGGGCCTACAGGGGAGAATAATTACAGTTTGGAGTATTCGGTGCTCTCGGGTCGGTGACCGCGGCCGAGGGTAAGGCGATATGACAAGTGGAGGTGAATGGTGGAAAGCACAGCTTACCGGTTGCCTTCTAGGATCCTATTCAATGGTTCAGATGTTATGGTAATTGTTATGGTGATTGATATGTTATGCGTGTTAGTACGTATTTATGTTAAGTGATAATTAATGTTGTTGAATAAAATTGGCCGAGAAGGCTCTTTTCCCAAGAAGATGTCTCGGTGTGTTAATTGGGGATAGGAGGGGGTAGTAAGGTAGATGGTAGGCTTATATGCCTGAGTACCTTCCATCCTTTAAGTCAATGTGTTGATGCAGGGCCGTGGTGCCAACATTAGCCCCCTGGCCGTGCTTCACCTTCTGCCCACACATCCTGCATACTTCAACACAGGCGCGTACATAGAAATCATTGGGCCCCATAGCAAGAATCTTAATGGGGCCCCACTAACTCCATCCACTAGCCCATCCCACCACCTGCCCTGGCTTCTCCCCTGCCATACCCCCAGCAGTTGCAGCCGTGTAGACATTAGGAGCTACTTTTACACTTGCGTTTCTATTTTCCGGTATTGAGATCTGTCATAGGGTCTCAATACCGGGAAAAAAAACACTTTTGATTGTCCCCATTCATTGTCTGAGGGCACTGTCCACTATAAGCAGCACACAGGCACAGCTCATGGGGGGGTGGGCTATGGTGGTGCTGGCATAATAGTATACCAGTGCCACCATATCCCCCCTTGCCTTATGAACTGTCAGAACCTCCTAATGCATACCTCAGCTGCTGCAGAACATATAAAGCTTCGTTCACATCTGTGTTGGGGCCTCATTCGTGGATCAGGTCATAAATGCTGGACACAATTTTATAGCCTGGAAGATGGAAACCTGACATCTCATCATAGTCAGCGGGATCCGTCAGGTGTTGTCGTCCATGAAGTGCCAGATCCGGAACTGCAGTGATTTTCGCTGATTTGCTCCTATGACAGCAGAACAGTGACTGTCACCAGCACAGAAGTGAACAAGTAATACACACCTCAGCTGCTGCAGAACATTATAATAGTGACAAGGGAACTACAAGTCTCATCATCACCAGATTATTATTGGAAATTAGGGAGCAACACAGGGAGAGGTGAAAGTGGAGAGAACTACAATTTCCAGCATGTCCAGGCTGTTATGATCAGATACAAGTAGATATTACACAGAGTATAAGGCCGGGTTCATATCACCGTTTAGTTTTCAGTTCTTCTGATCCGTCAGATGAACAGAAAAATAAAGAAAAAAAATGATCCTGTATTTCAAGCATCAGTTCTGCACATTTGGCATCCGTTTATGCCATTTCTGTCGGAGATCCGTTATTTTAGACTGAAAAAAGTCCTGCATGCAAAACGGAAAACTAAACTGTGATGCGAATCCAGCCTAAAAAAAGAGAACTACAACTCTCAGCATGTCCAGATTATAGGACATCATCTAGTTGTACCAGGTAAGAGCTTTAAAAATAAATAACTATAACCCCCAGTATGGCCAGACTTATTATGGGGCATCAGTATACATTCCAAAGAGGGGGTATAAGAGGAGAGAACTACAACCCCCAGCATTATCAGCCTGTACTAGGGCATACGTTTAAATTACATTGAGAAACATATAATACGACAAAACTACAACTCCCAGCTTTTCTAGGATGTTATGGGTTATCCCAGAACACCACTAACCTCTCCTCCAGGCACCACACAGAAGCTCCGCCCCCTCACAGTGATACGCCACAAGTCTTTCACCAGTCCTCTGCACTGGTCACATGATGATGACATCACCAAAGGTCCTTTAGACTTCTGCTGCTCTGCTATTTATTGGCTTTCTGCACTGGTCACATGGTTGATGACATCACCAACGGTCTTTTAGACTTCTGCTGCTCTGCTATTCATTGGCTTCCTGCACTGGTCACATGGTTGATGACATCACCAAAGGTCCTTTAGACTTCTGCTGCTCTGCTATTCATTGGCTTCCTGCACTGGTCACATGGTTGATGACATCACCAAAGGTCCTTCTCCACCTCTTACTTTCTCAGGTAGCCATACAAGTGTAATTAATGGGCGGGGCTTATCCTCCACTGCGGGCCCCCTTCCCCCAGGGGCCCCACAGCAGCTGCGTGGTCTGCCTCTATTGGAGGTACGCCACTGCCTCAACATCCTCCAGTGACTTGATAAAAAAAAATTACACACTGCCGAATATGGCATTTTACCCCCATCACTCTGTGCAGACTGCCTATGGCTGCCTTTATAAACCTTTGCACCTGAGTAGCAGATGGTTTAACCCAGACACATTAGGCTATATATCTCAATGCTGCCGCCCTTCTGTGTCATGGGCCTGCTGCCACCCTCACCCACTGATGGTGATGCTCCCTCTTGACCCAGCTCCCTCTTGCGATTGTGTTATGATACTAGTGGAATACTGCTGGAATCCTAATGGCAGGGACAAGGCCTGAACACAGGAAGCACCGGAGTCTTGAACAGGAGGTAGAAGGCTGAAGCAGAGCCAGGCAGGCAGAGCTGTTATCAGTAGCAATGATGCAGGATTGAAGGATGAAGCAGAGCCAGGCAGGCAGAGCCGTTACCAGTAGCAACGATGCAGGATTGAAGGATGAAGCAGAGCCGAGGTCATACGAGCAATGGGTCAGGGCAGGCGGCACAGGAACGTAGTCAGGCAATCTCGGTCGTCACCAGGAGGTATTAGGGGTAAACCGCAAGGAGGAGGAACAAACCGGAGAGCAAGTTCCAAGCGAGAGGACTGCACAAGCAGGAGCTCAAACACAATACTCAAGCAATTAGTAACAGGCTTGAGAGGTTTAAATGTGAAACAGAAAGTAAGATGGCACCCAACTGAGACACAATCCACCATCTTAACTGAGGGAAAACTTGAGGGCAAGACAATCTGAACTAAACAGGCATAGCAGGATGATTCCTGACAGATTGGCTGCATCATAATCCACCATTGTTTGGTTGTCACTTATGTCACCCTTACCAGTCTCATAGCCGCGTCCCTGACCGCTCACAACACTTGCTTCTACCCAACTGTCATCCTCTCTAGTTGCACGGGCTGGCATGTAGCTGCTGACTACCCTCATAAAGCTCGTCCTCGCTCAAAAGCGGAGCAGAGCCGACAGCAGATGTAACAGCAAAAGAAAGAGGCAGTTGCAGGACAGTTAAGGGCACAGAGGTTGTTCCAGGGCCATGCCAACTAAGTGTGGCATCAGAGGAACTCACCGATTCCTGATGTCTGATATCACTTGAAATGATGTTGAAGAGCGAGTCAACCATTCTGGTACAGCTGGATTGTTGATCAAACACGACCGCTGGATGACAGTGCTATGCTCTCCCTACAATCTCCCTACAGTGCCTCAGCACTGTCCCTGCACTCTCCCTATCCAATATTTTACATTTGAAGCTTTCTAAAAAACACTGTCCCTAGCGCTTGCCACATCTCTCCCTATGCTCAGCTCACATTGAAATGGCGGATTATATAGGGCTATATCATCACAGGGGATGGCTATCTGTGGATTGGCTGGCTGCATGACATTATGGGTGATCTCGCATTCCTGGGCTTCTTACTTTCCCTTTGTAACACATATAGCTGACATTTTAGGCATAAGATGATTCGTTACTGCGAAGCACAAGGAAATTCTGATTCATTGCCAAACTAATTTTTCTAAACTTCAAATCTAATTCCACTGATGCTTTCATTCACTTAACACTAGGCGTGACGCATGGGAGCCCAGGCGCACACCCACACTGGCCCGAGGCTCCAGGGGCCAGCCTGCACTCCTAGTTCCCCAGGCAACCGGAGGCTTCTGCTGTGACAGGTGTTCATTCTGAATATCCACCTAATGTGTCTAGTGCTAGTGAGAAGAAGCTGCTCCCAGTGCACTCATTCTTACCAGCTGACTTGTACAATAGCAGGAATCACTTCAACACTTGTGTACAAGAGGATTGAGGTTTTAGCCCAGAGCTACTGAGCATGTGTGACCACCCATACTAGACACACTAGGTGGATGTTCTGAGAGGAAATCAAGGAACATTAGAGATGAGCGAATCAAATCCCATGAAGTGGAATTCGATCCAAATTTCAGGATTAATTTGATTCGCCTAGATGCCGAATTTCCTCGTGCTTCGTGTCAGTGAATGGATTTAACCACCTCAGCTCCCCTAGCTTAAACACCCTTAATGACCAGACCACTTTTTACAATTCTGCACTACACTACTTTCACGGTTTATTGCTCGGTCATACAACTTACCACCCAAATTAATTTTACCTCCTTTTCTTCTCACTAATAGAGCTTTCATTTACAAAGGTGTCCTTTGAGATCTGTGTAACCGGGATTCAGACCATGGCTTTCCAAGCCGACTGTAATTTTAACAACCGGGTCTGGAGAACCTGAGGGAACTGGCTGAATCCCATGGCTGTGTGTACCCCCCTGCCCATAGCCAGAGGCCTAGCTAATCTTCACACTGATTTGTTGTTTTTAGGCTAAATTGTCAGAAACCCTCTTAAAGGGGTTCTCCGGGCTTAAACATTTTTTTTTTTGCTTTAAAAATCTATCCTGTGGAGGAAAGATTATTGCTCACATACTTACCTTCCACAATGCAGCCGTTCTTGAGATCTGCCTCCCGGTCACCTGGTCCCTCCAGATGGCTTTTCTGTTCTTCCGGGCAAAGTCCGTCTCCTTGTCTTCCACTCTTCTCTTCCTGGCTTGAGCAGGAGACGAATCGTCACTAAGGACATCACCGCCTCCTGCAAGTCGATGCGCACAATTACAGTGCGCATGTGCTGGTGTCTCTGCTCCGGCTCCGTACAAACATGTACTGCGCATGCGCCAGGACTGCCAGCCATCTTCTGAGTGCACAGGCTTCTATGTGAAGCCTGTACTGACTCATGTACAGTGCAATGTAAGCGCTGTACATGAGTGACAGCATAGCGATCAGCCTCTGGCTGACCGCTATGCTGTGGAGGTAATTGGGAGAGCTGTGGATGGCACAAGGGAGCACTTTGGATGGCACATGAGTGCCCTTGTTCGCACTGTGTATGGTACATGGGGGCATTGTGGATGTCATTAGGGGCACTATTGATGGCACATGGGCACTGTGGATGGCACATGGGGGCACTGTGGATGGAACTGTTGTGGGGAACTGTAGATAACATCTAGAGTGACTCGGTAACAGTGATATCCACAGTGCTCCCATAAAGATGTCACTGTTATGGGGGCACCGTGGATGTCACTGTTATGGGGGCACCGCGGATGTCACTGTTATGGTTATGGGAGCACTGTCGATGTCACTGTTATGGTTATGGGAGCATTGTGGATGTCACTGTTATGGGGGTGCTCTAGATGTCACTGTTATGGGGAAACTGTGCATGTAACTGTTATGGCTGCTTAGTATGAGTGATCATGAAAACTACTGTGATCGGCCCAGGAATCCATGTCTCAGTCCATGTGTCAGCCACAATTTCCAGGCCAACCTCTGACCAGATAAGAGACTGGCTGTATAATACATTACTGTCATATCGTCAGTTCGGTCAGGAGAGTGCGGCCGGCCTGGGAGATGTGGCGACACGCGGACCATGTTTCCCAGGCTGATCATGGTCTTATCTCACGTGTATCACACATGTTGGCCCAAGATAAACCCTTCAGCAGTCAGGACCAAAAAAGATAAAATTAGGCCTCATGTACAGGACCGTATCTGTTCTGCTTTCTCCAAGTAGCAGATCTGCTAAATAAGGATACTGCCCGTGTGAGATGCGCATTTTTTTCCACAGCCATTGAGTTCTATGGGTTTTAGATCTGCATTATGAGGACCAGAATAAGACATGTTCTATTGCTTGCTGTACTGATATACGGATGTGGAAAGCACACTGAAGAAGTCCATGTGTTTTCCACATCCGTGTGTCATGCCATCTCAGTTCTGCATAAAAAAGAACATAGAAACATAGAATGTGTCGGCAGATGAGAACCATTTGGCCCATCTAGTCTGCCCAATATACTGAATACTATGGATAGCCCTTGTCCCTATCTTATATGAAGGATGGCCTTATGCCTATCCCATGCATGCTTAAACTCCTCCACTGTATTTGCAGCTACCACTGCTGCAGGAAGGCTATTCCATGCATCCACTACTCTCTCAGTAAAGTAATACTTCCTTATATTACTTTAAACCTTTGCCCCTCTAATTTAAAACTATGTCCTCTTGTAGCAGTTTTTCTTCTTTTAAATATTCTCTCCTCCTTTACCTTGTTGATTCCCTTTATGTATTTAAAAGTTTCTCTCATATCCCCTCTGTCTCGTCTTTCTTCCAAGCTATAAATGTTAAGGTCCTTTAATATTTCCTGGTAAGTTTTATCCTGCAATCCATGTACTGGTTTAGTAGCTCTTCTCTGAACTCTCTTCAAAGCATCAATATCCTTCTGGAGATATGGTCACCAGTACTGCGCACAATACTCCAAATGAGGTCTCACTAGTGCTCTGTAGAGCGGCATGAGCACCTCCCTCTTTCTACTGGTAATGCCTCTCCCTATACACCCAAGCATTCTGCTAGCATTTCCTGCTGCTCTATGACATTGTCTGCCTACCTTTAAGTCTTCTGAAATAATGACCCCTAAATCCTTTCCTCAGACACTGAGGTTAGGACTGTATCACTGATTTTATATTCTGCTCTTGGGTTTTTACGCCCCAGGTGCATTATCTTGCACTAACATGTCCTATTTTGGTACTCATAATGCAGACTTGAAATCCATTAGAAATCAATGGGACTGCAAAAAAAATGCGGGTCACACACGGACAGTATCCTTATTTAGCGGATAAATGGATACGGTCGTGTGCATAAGGGTTTAGATAGACAGCTCAGCAGGCTTTATCATACATAATGGGATTAGATACACAGCTCAGTAGGCTGTATCCTACATAATGGGATTAGATACACAGCTCAGCAGGCTGTATCATACATAATGGGATTAGATTAGGGTTGCCACCAGTACGGGAATGACCCGGGTTTGTAATCCTGTGCCCGGGTACTAGCCTTTCTCAGACCCAGGCACAGGATTAATTTCAAACTGTAGACTTGCTCACCTGACAGCTGGCAGTGAGCGGCAGCGAGTGGTGACCGTGAGTGGACAGCAATGAGGTGTCAGTCAGCGGTGGCTGGCGATGAGGTGTCGGTAGCGGACGATCAGCTGTCACTGCCGACGCGGCGATCAGCTGTGAGTGATGCTAGCGCAGGGCGGCGATGTCTTCAGACACTCCCTACCTCCTTCCCTCTTCTAGTGAGAGGAAGTGACATCAGAGTGGGAGAAATCATTCTCCAGCAGCCTGCACATGGAGCAGTTTCTTCTTCTTTTCGTCTGGGAGTCGACCTCTGTGACCAACGCCGTGACTGCCGTCCTTCTCCACACCATAGGCTTGTGTGCAAGGGGTGTGCCTGGGCACACCCTATTCAAGCCTGCTGGCACTTGTTAGTATTGCACAGGTATAGGTAATGACATTTCCTATTTAAAGAGTCCATCAAATCACAAATATTGTATTTTCTAAGCAGGCTGTATCATAGGAGATGGGATTAGATACACAGCTCAGCATGCTGTATCATAGGAGATGGGATTAGATACACAGTTCAGCAGGCTGTATCATAGAAGATGGGATTAGATACACCGGTCAGCAGGCTGTATCATAGGAGATGGTATTAGATACACAGCTCAGCAGGCTGTATCATAGGAGATGGTATTAGATACACAGCTCAGCAGGCTGTATTATAGGAGATGGGATTAGATACAGAGCTCAGCAGGCTGTATCATAGAAGATGGGATTAGATACACCGGTCAGCAGGCTGTATCATAGGAGATGGGATTAGATACACAGCTCAGCAGGCTGTATCATAGAAGATGGGATTAGATACACAGCTCAGCAGGCTGTATCATAGGAGATGGGATTAGATACACAGCTCAGCATGCTGTATCATACAAAATGGGATTAGATACACAGGTCAGCAGGCTGTATCATAGAAGATGGGATTAGATACACAGGTCAGCAGGCTGTATCATACAAAATGGGATTAGATACACAGGTCAGCATGCTGTATCATAGAAGATGGGATTAGATACACAGGTCAGCAGGCTGTATCATAGAAGATGGGATTAGATACACAGGTCAGCAGGCTGTATCATAGAAGATGGGATTAGATACACACTTTAGCAGGAAGTATCGCACACATACATGTTGGGATTAGATACAGATGTGTTTGGATGTGCTTGCCGATTCCAGCTGTTTATTACACTCTGGAGATGGTGAGAGAAGAGCCCGTGGACGGTCAGTGATGGGATTCAGACACTGAGTGAGAAGTAGCTTCATGTCTCTGTGCAGAAAGATGGACACAGGAGTTATAGATGGAGTAGCTGCTGCAGACAGAGCAGAGTGGGGGGCGTGGCCAGCCTGTGACTCATCTCTGTGCAGTGCAGCCAGGCTTGTGTATCAATAAAGTTATGTATTCAACTAAACAAGAAGGGGAGAAAGTAAACAGATCTGCCAGGATAATGTGATTTCTTTCAGGGGAAAAGGAAAGCTCGGACACGAAAAACAGGTATTAGGGGCATATATATGCATGAAGTGGGGTGTTAGGAGCACATAAAAAGAATTTTGAATTTGGGACCGGACAACCTCTTTAACTAACTGGTTCATAGATATGAGTATGAGTGAGAGGAAAATTGCAAACTTGTCAATACAATCAATAAGAAAATGACATCATCCCAATCAGGGACATACGTTTAGGGGCGTAGAGGTACAAAGGTCTCTCTGCCATAAAAAGACACCAGTATTATAAAAGTCACATGATAGTTGGAGCACCTTGTTACATTATCTACATGGGTGCACAGGGAAGTGTAGGCAGAGTATTTGGGATCTTGTAAGGCTCCATTCACACATCCGTAATTCCATTCCGCATTTTGTGGAACGGAATTGCGGACCCATACATTTCTATGGGGCTGCAGGACGTGCGGCCCCGATCATGAGTTGTGGACCCACACTACCGGGTCCACAATTCCGATCCTGAAAAAAATAGAACATGTCCTATTCTTGTCCGCAATAGCGGACAAAAATAGGCATATTCTCTTAGTGCCGGCAATGTGCGGTCCGCAAAATGCGGAACGCACATTGCCACTGTCCGTGTTTTGCGGATCCGTGGATCCGCAAAACACACACGGATGTGTGAATGGACCCTAAGGGTACATGCACAAGTTCAGGATTTATGTGCGGAGAATCCGCACTGAAACCTGCAGGCAAATCTGTGCGGTCAATCCGCTTTAATTGATGCGGATTTGCATGCGGATTTCACTAAGTGAATGAAGAAAATCCGGTCAGGAAAAATAAAATAAATTGACATGCTGAGGATTTTAAAATCCGCACCGCAGGTCAAAATCCGCGCGGAAACAATCCGCATCATGTGCATTGAGAATTTCAAATTCTCATAGAATACAATGTACATGACCTATGGTGCGTATTTCCTGCATGCAATCCTGATCGTGTGCATTTAGTCTAAAGGTCAGGATTCATGGCCAATGAACATGAACACACTTGAATAGTACATGCATATACATACACAAATGTGACTTTTTAAGCTCCACTTGTGCAAAAATGTTTGCACAAGTTGCGTTTCTCCACCCTCCCCTCCTACTTTCCCGAAAATGGATGTGAAGAGCGTGGAGAGGGTTGGGGGCTAGAGTCCCCACCACTTTTATCATTTTTTACATCAGGTTGCTGGAGTAAAAGAACACCTTATGACAAGGTGTACGCCTCATCATAAATTAGGCGCTGCATCCGGCGCCTTGTTATCTTACACCAGTCTATATTAAATCGGGCCCATAGTATATAGACACTGTGACACATATTCACACACTCATACATTAACACGTATGCACACACATATATAAATTATGGCACACAAAGAAAAATGCACTCTGTGATGGTCTTCTTTAATGCCTACGAGGACAATGGTGGGCACAGCAGGACTGGACTCCTCCAGCTAGCCATAATTCGGAGATGGAGGAGCTGGGAATCTCTCCAACCCACTCCCTCTCTTTTTCAACTATACTTCTTTTATAATGCTGTATACCATCTGCTGGTGAAAGCTGAACAACTGCTACGTAATGTCCTACTTTCACCAGCAGATGACCGCCAACCGCAGACTATTCAGACAATCTAATCAGCTGGAGGCACGCTCCCCCGACTGCCGCAGGTCTGCATTCACCTTTACAGTGTTGGCTATGACTGTGTTATAACAGCTAGTAGACATTGTACATACAGATGGAGCAGGGTTAGCACATCAGCTCTTAACTCAAATTTCTTAACTCATTGCGTTATCTTGAGACAAAAGCCATTGAAAAGCAATTGAAGGTGTTTGCTTAGATTAGATAACACAACTCAGAAATCTCAGAAAACAGGAGTGTTAACTCTACTCCATCCGTAGGCCTCATGCAGACGACCGTTGTTGTGTTCCGTTCCGCAAAATGGGGTTCCGTTGTTCCGTGATCCGTTTCTGTTTTTGTTTCCGTGTGTCTTCCTTTATTTTTGGAGGACCACCAGACATGAAGGAAGGTTCAAAAAAGTCTAAGACAGGTTTGCCATGCAAATAATAGGAATAAAACGGACGCGGATGACAATCTTGTGTGCCTCCGCGTTTTTTAGCGGTCCCATTGACTTGAATAGGTCTGCGAACCGCTTTCCGCGGACAAGAATAGGACAGGTTATATTTTTTTGACGGACTGGAACCACTGATCACGGACACGGATGGCAAACGGTGCGCTATCTGCATTTTCAACGGCTCCATAGAAAAGAATGGGTCCGCATCTGAAACGCTAAAATCGTCCGAACGGACGCAGAGACAAACAACGGTCGTGTGCATGAGGCCATACTTTGATGGGTATTATAGCATTACTACCCATTCTTTGGTCAAAAAATATAAACTGACAATGTTTAACTTGTTACCATAGGAGGTGAAATGTAACATCTGGCTATATCCATAAAGTGGCAGGTTTATTGCCTGGTTTTATGGTGCTCATTGCTGAGGTGTTCCAGTTCATGTCCCCTTTTCTTCCTCTATTCAGCAGATAGTAAATCATTATAGGACTCTCTGCAGCTTGGAGACATGCCTCCTTTATCTGTTAGAGTGACGTTTTACATTGTGATTTCACACATCACCTGACATTTCATTGCCTTGTTGCGCCATTGACAGCAGATGACCAGAAGCACAGTAGGGTTGTATCAGCAGCGAGGGTTCAGCAATACATAAAACACCGCAATCATGTGACTAGATAACTGTGACCTTAACGATGTTACTTTATTATTATAGGAGGCCATATAAAAGTACATATTTCACACTTAAGCCTCATTCAGGTCTCATCCACATTTTCGTTTTTCACTGACGTGTACTGACGGACAGCACACGTACCCACTCATTTATTTAAATGTGTCTGTTTTGTGTAATTTCAGTATTTTTTTTTTACTGACCGTGGGTCAGTAAAAAAATCACGGGGACAAGCACTACTTTGATCCGTGATGCGGACCAAGCACGCCGATTTAAGACTATGGGTCTGTGAAAATCACTGACACACATCCGTGTTGTGTTGGTGTTGCATTAGTTTTTCACTGAAGACTAATAAGAGATTCTTAGGAAATTAATTTTTAGCTGAGCAACGTCAGTGAATTACGGATGACACATGGATGGTAAAAACAGACATGTGGAACAACCACGGATCCTTCATGGACAGCTTCCCGGATGAAACACGTTTGCTTTTTTTCACGGATGTGTCACTGACACGGAAATGTGGACGAGGCCTCAGTGTTTTGGTCAGTGATTTCCTTCAATGATTGTGAGCCAAAAGCAGGAGTCTCCACAGACACAGGCCCCTTTCAGACAAGCGAGTTGTACACTCCGGACTCGGAGCGCGAGTATAGGACAGCTCCCGTCCTGACCTCCCAGCACTGCCGGGGTCGCATAGTATTATATTAATTTATGATGCTATGTAACCCTTAGAGGTCTGGAATGTATTGGATAACACTGACTTTATGCTTTCAGTGTCATCCAATACATTCCAGAACTGTAACGGTTACATAGCATCATAAATCAATATAATACGATGCGACCCCGGCAGTGCTGGGAGGTGAGGACGGGAGCTGCTGCATACTCACGCTGCGAGTCCAGAGCGTGGAACTCACTCATCTAAAAGCAGCCATAAGGTATAAGTGAAAGATGTGCAACTGTTCTGTGTTTAGAGCCCCATCTAGTTTTGGCTCACAATCAGTAATGGAAATCACTGACCAAACACTGACATATGAATGAGGCATTAGGGCTCATGCACATGACCGTTGGATCCGCAAAACACGGATACTGGCCGTGCGCATTCCATATTTTGTGGAACGGAACAGCCGGCCCCTAACAGAACCGTCCTATCCTTGTCTGTAATGCAGACGATAATAGGACATTGTTTTTTTCTGAGGCACAGCCATGCAGACATACGGAAACTGAAAGCACATGTAGCCATTTCCGCAAAAAAATAATAATGAGCGGACGCGGAAAAAAAATAGTTCTTGTGCATGACCCCTTACATTGTATTTTTCCAATGTCACAGGTAACCACCCTTAAAACAGTTTTAAGGGAGTTTACCTGTGACATTGTTAATTGGAATTTGCCACCCCAAACACATAAGACCTGCAGACGGGTTATTGTCTGAACTGTGAAACTCCTGCACCCTGCTACTGTCTTTATTGGGCTAACACCAATGCCATCTAAAGCCTGAAGCCTCAGGAGCCAGGAGATTAGTTCCTTGGCTGAAGTTAAGTCTGACTAAAGAGAGAAGTGCAGCATACAGAAGAAGCTGTGTTATACAGCCAGCCTGTCAGTACAGCAGAGTCAGAGAGAAACAGTTATAGCAGAGTTGAGTTTGCCTGCCAATTTAATGCTAAAGCCTGCTGAAACCAAGACAAAGTCTGAAACTGTTTGGAGAAACATTTATTAAAGTTAGGCTTCATGCACACGACCGTTTTTTTTTAAGGCCCGCAAAAACGGGGTCCGTAGGTCCGTGATCCGTGACCGTTTTTTCGTCCGTGGGTCTTCCTTGATTTTTGGAGGATCCACAGACATTAAAAATTAAAAAAAATCTAAGTCAAGTTTGTTATTGAAATGATAGGAAAAAACGGACACGGATCACGAACGCGGATGACAATCTTGTGTGCATCCGTGATTTTTCACGGACCCATTGACTTGAATGGGTCCGTGAACCGTTGGCCGTGAAAAAAATAGGACAGGTCATATTTTTTTCACGGCCAGGAAACACGGATCACGGATGCGGCTGCCAAACGGTGCATTTTCAGATTTTTCCACGGAACCATTCAAAGTCAATGGGTCCGCGAAAAAATACGGAAAGCGGCACAACGACCACGGATTCACACAACGGTCGTGTGCATGAGGCCTAAAGCTGCAATTGAACTTCATCTCAAGGTCTGGACTGAAGTTATTCTACAATGATTCCCCTTATTTATTGCTTCGGAGCCAAAGCCTGGAGTCCAGCGGTCTCCAGGTAGGAGCACTGTGACACACATAAGGAGACATTTAGGCCACACTACACCACTCGGCATTCCTACACCTGGGACGCGATATGTAGAGGGCCCTGGTAGGGAGGCCGCCCGTTGCACATGTACAAATAAAACTTATGAAATAAAAATCATATAAACCTCCCATACCAATATATTTTCTGAAAGAGATGCCCGACAGAATGTCAGAATACTACTCAGCACTTTATACACACAGACATTTTGCATTAAAATTTAATTTTTCATATAAAATTGCAGGAAAGTTGATATTAGTAGTTAAAAGTGTGACCCAAGTTATATGTTCCACACCTCCTAAAAAGAAAAGTTCAACACGTGCAGAATTCATACATACCACTTAGCTTACATTTACATGAAAATATCGTAATAAAATCACAAAAATTGAAAAAAAATAAAATAAATATCCGGTGGTTTTAAGATTTTTTTTAAAGATTGAGATTACAGTCCATGAAAACTCTGGGCATCCAAAACTCTATATATTTCCTGAAAGCAGGCAACCTCATGATTGCAGTTGCCTTGACTGGCTGTTTACTGGCTTGTGATAAACAGGAATTATTTAAAAAAATGCATCAAGACCAACATTTGTGCCTAAAACTCACATCCAAGCAGAGGTTTACACACAAAAACAATGTAAAAATAATATATTAAGGCGTGCAAAGCTCATATATACCACAAGTGTACACTACAAGAGCTTGAGCTCTTCTGCTGAAAGAGAGGCCATGCACTATTTGGACATCATCCAACAAATGTGTTATAAAAGTATACTGTACAGGGAAAACAGCTGTCATGTTACCAAAATGTACAGTTGCTGAGAGTGCACAGCATATCATGTATAAAACTATAACCTAATAGGCAATACACAACCACCTGCATGCATCTTTGCAGCAAACAGTGATTAGCAAAAATTGGACACAAATTCAAATTTGGTACCAAAATGTATACTCTAGCCCAGGGGTGCACAACCTGCGGCCCAGGGGCCACATGCGGCCCTCAATACCATTCTGTGTGGCCCCCAAATATCTGGTAAAAAAGACATGTAGGTCTATGTCTTATGACTTCTTACATGTATCTTTCATGTATTCTTCTATTAGATGGGAGTCTAGACATTTATAGTATATACTGTATGTTCCATATGCCAAAAATACAGTATTTCAGTTGGTAATACCCCTTTAAGTTTTACTTTCGGCCCTTGGAATTGGTTCAGGCTGACAATGTGGCCCCCAACCAGAAAAGGTTGTGCACCCCTGCTCTAGCCCTTCTAAAAAATAAAATCTACTCTGCAAAAAATACCCATATATACCACACATGTCGACATTCAAGGCTGCATGTGTTAAAAAAGTGCAAAAACTGCAGGAATCCACCAACCAAGATTTGCATGCAAGTGATGGGGAATTATATACTGTAGTACTGTAGCATATAATTTCCCAGCCCCCTATACAAACTGTAATACTAATTAAAAAATTCTAATTTTCTAAACCTAATATAATGCATTAACTAAGGTCACTTTTAGATGGGTATAATATGGAGGATTTATTGGTCCTGTATTATGGACACAATGCCTGTGGTTCATCAGAAAAGGAGTTACAGAGCCACAACTATGTTTCTGATGAACTGCTGGAGGTCCAGGATTTGCTTCCATAATATGGGCACAAAACAGCTCCTGTATTACACCTGTCTGAAAAGCGTCCAAATACTGTTTTAATGTTTTTAAATTATGATAAGTATTAATGCCGATTTATTGGCCTGTATTTGTGGGAGGGGCACCCTCCCCTCCCCCACGCCCTCATATAGCTAGGCGCTCCCACGCCACCTTGTCCTGTGTGGATTCAGTGTCCTAGTGTGCGCTACGCGTGTTCTGCTTGAGGAGGCTCACCTGCTCTGCTTCATGTGTTTCTTCTTGCCTCTCGGCATCCGGGTTGGGTAAGTGGCTTACTGCGGTCTTTCGTCCTCTCAGTCCGGTCGGCGGTGTGTCGGCTCCTTTAGGTAAGAAGGAGCACCACCGCACCGGAATGTTTCTGCCTGGCAGCATCGGCTTCCCACGCAGCAGACTCTCAGGTTGCAGGAGTCAGCGCAACTCCGCTCTCGGCACATTGTAATGTATTGCACGGGCGGCCGTGCTCGTAGTGAGGCAGGGGTGCATGCAAGGCTGTTTTGCTTCTGGTAGGCTCTTGATTCATCTGGTCTGCTGGAGCCTCCAGGCAGCAGGTGATAGTGGTTAAAAAAAAAAAACATGGGGACTCTTTAGGTTCCACAGCATGTGTCGCAAGGTAATTGCCAATCATCTTCTTTTACCCTGGGTTCAGACCTGAGCGTTTTACAGCGTGTTCCTACGCGCTGTAAAACGCTCAACACAGAGAAACCAATGATTTCCTATGGGAATGGTTCTCACCTGGGCGTTTTACAGCGCGTACGATCGCGCTGTAAAACGCCCGACGCTCAAACAAGTTCTTGAGCTTTTTTTGGGGCGTTTGTTGTGCGTTCCCGCACATAGATATTCGGGAACACGCGACAATGTGTGCACGCCTGTCTCTGTATGCGCGATTGTAAACGCCCGTACAATCGCGCATACAGAGCGCTCGTTTCAGAACGCTCAGGTCTGAACCCCCTGTTAGGTTGCAGCTTCACCTTTTCCATGGCTTCGTTTTCCGTTGGATCTGGTAGAAAGAGAGAAAAAAAAAAAGAGAGAATATATATATCTCTGCATGTGCAGGTGCAGGGGTCGTTACTACTTCTTTCTTGCATTTTGCTGTTATCATGTTCGTTATAAGTTCTTTGTTATTTTATTTATGCAGGTTCTTTCTGAAGTCTCGGTAAGTCCACGCCATGACCAACGTTGGCATGGTTGCTGTTAGTTTCTTCTCCCACGCTTTCCTCGGTATCGGCTTCACGGTGTTTGACTCGTCACTAGTTCAGTGTCATATAGGTGGTTCTTGTGTCAGGGGCATGGGTTCACGTCACTGTTCTACAAATTGCTTCCACGCCGGCGCATAAACGTCCCACTCATGATGGCACGCATGGTTGTTCACTCAGGTGACGGTGCACCCTAACGCTGTACCGTTCTAAAATAGTCAGCAATATCGCATGCGTCTGATATTGTGGAGGGTTCGATGGATGAGAATGTCACCAGGATCTCTGAAGCGGGCAGTATTCCGTCACCCCGGAGTTGGACTGTTCCTAGGCTTACTTCTGAGTTATTGAAAAGGGGTATCCCCTTCTCGGCTTCGGCTATGAAGGTGGAACTGTACTGCTTACTGGTTGCCATAACCATAGTCCCACAGCTAGAGGAGGGGTCTATGTCGACTCTACAGACTTTTCTTACCCAATTGCATGCAATGGTCAACAACTTGACGTCTTCGATTAATACCATTCAAGCGCGGTTAGAGATGGTAGAGACCCGGGAGGTCCCCGCCAGTAATCCCTTTCAGTATCTTCCAGTTGCCTCCACCTCAGCCGCAGGTTCCTCAGGTACCATACCCTCTCCCGTCATCATGCGGCTCATTTAATCCCAGCTAACATCAAGAAAGACATTCCAGAGGGCAGAGATGTGAATCTCGCATATTTATTGATTGCCACCAGGGATATCTCTGACAACAAGGTCATCGCCTGTGGTGACGTTTCCGTGGTACTCAGGAGTCGTGACCACAGGCTCAATAGGAAACTCACTATTCCTGAGTTTGTTCTGGCATTTAGTCTAAACAACTAAAAGTTAAATGCCAGTAGGGTAATATGTGTGTTAATTCAACAGAACACCCACTAAGTCTCACACATATAGTATAACTCAATCTTTATTAATGAAAAGAAAATAATACATAAATAGTACAAAAATGCAATTTCATATAATGGTAGTGATGCAGTAGGATAATGTGACAAGTACAAAAAGAGCCACCATCCATCCTCACAATGTAAATACCTATGGTAAGGTTAGGCTGAGTCACAGAGTCACACCTCAATTGATGCGATATAATTGTCACCAATTTATCATAATCATTGCAACAATGTTGCAGAGAGGTCAGTGCAAGATATGCACAGGCACCAATGTGTCAATAATATACTGACCCACATGCAACAAACAATAAATGAAAAGGGGACAAGAGACCAGTCAATACTAACCAGGAGAGGAGAGAGGATGATGGCCCTTAGCCCGACGCGCGTTTCGCCTCGCTTCTTCAGGGGTTGTGTCACTTCACCTCACCCATCAGCTTGATATAAATACCCCCCTCCTCCCTATAGACTCAGTGAGCGGCCCACAATTCTCAATGCCACACACCTGTGTATCACCCCTCCAATCTACTCCAAGCATGGCCATCGGTGTGTCCCAGTATCCTGACTAGCCGTGCCTCAGCAATGGGTAGTCTCCGCCCACAGGTCATGCTATCCCGCCCACATTCCCACGAGAGTTCAACACAGTCGCGTGACTTAAAGTCATCTGGCCAATTCCCGACACTACGGCGGATGCGCACGCCACACTCAGCGGCGCATAATCAGCCACTCATTTGGGGGGGGGGGGAGAGGGAAAATCACCTGACCCTATACGTTGGGGTAGGGATAGCAGGCCGCCTGAATGTGATCCCGACCCACCCATAACAGCAGACGTGTCATGTGATCCGCCGGGAGAGGCCGCAGGCGCCATCTTAAATCGGGGCGATACCCCTCCCATGCCCATGTCGAGATAAATATGGAATACCTCACAACCTATCATCATGGTTAAATTAAGGGACAAACGTTAGTGCAAACTTAAATACCTTAAGAAGGGGATAAAATGACATTAATATGTAAAAAGAGCAATTAGTGTTACATTCATTATGTGTAATTGAAGACCATCAATACATTCTTTACAAGACGACGGCTATAGCCCACTAGTCCAACCATCAACAAAAATAGTTTAGACACATAAATACCCACATGATATTAAAAACAGTTCATAAGGGGTCCATTGAGATGATAGCCAACAACAATTTATAGTGAAACATCCAGTAATGTAGGGTGAGCACAGTTAACCCTGCTTCAAGGGCCAGAAGCACTCACAATAATAGTGATATACGATCAAGTGAACAGTTTGACATGATAGTTTATGAAAACCAATATCTGTACAATTACAGCTTTTTATGATTGTCCCGATTAGAAATAAGTGATTAGTACATAATAATAGTGATAAAACAATAAAACAAATAAGGTGACAGTGCAAGTGAGGTGAAGGTGATGCAAACCAGTGACATGCAGTGCATAAAATCATGATAATATATATATGAGCCCTGAGCACAACCAATAGAGGCCCAAGGGCCCTATTGGAACCATAATTATAGATGTTGTATGGCAGCAGACCTAATAAAATTGTGTAATCAATAGTGTCCAAGACAACAAACTGCTCAGGCTTGTCCATTCTCTTGTAGACCGACGGATCCTCATATAGGAGAAGAGGAGAGAATAATGGAAGGGAAGGGGGGAGAAATCCCATCACGGACGACATATACAGATCCCAGGATACACAACATTGAATGAACACTAAGGGGAATCCAATGGTCCGGCAGTTCTAAAGGCAACATAATTCATAATTCATAACTGTGGGTGAGCAAAAGGACAAATGAACAGGTAAAAAGAACAGTAACAGTTAAAATCAGCTATTCAAAGAAAGGGAACAAAACTTTTCCCCTCATTAAGTCCAAGGGGGGCGTTGGTATTCAAGGTATAGATCCACCTTGTTTCTTTTTGTCCTAATATCTTTTTCCAATCACCTCCCCTCGGGGACACAATGACTCGATCAATTCCCCTAAACCTAAGGAGGGATCCATCACAGTTGTGTCGCTCCTTAAAATGCCTCGCCAATGTCTTCAACTGTGATGTATCATTCTCGTCCTTAGCAGCCTCAATGGAGAGAACATGCTCCCTGACTCTTCTCCTGAGCTCCCTGGAGGTTAGGCTGACATAAATCAAATCACATGGACACAATGCCCAGTAGATGACACCTGTCATGGTACATGTGATGGGGTGTGTTATTGTATACTCTCTCATATGGCCAGAGTCCCAAAAACTTGTGGCTCTGTCCACATACCCCACACATGGGGTGTGTTATTGTATACTCTCTCATATGGCCAGAGTCCCAAAAATTTGTGGCACACCTCATACGTTTGCCACATTCTCTGCTACCCCAGGGTATGCCTTTGGTGCCAAATAGGCTTGGAGCCTTCTGAATATAATGGCTCTGGACTAAATGGTCCCGGATGTTCTTTGCTCTCCGATATGTGATACACGGATACTGTGGAACCAAGGTTTGCAGCTGAGGATCCAACCGCAATATGCCCCAATATTTGGTCAGAGCGGCCTGTACCTCTCTCCATCTTTTGTCAAAACCTGTGATCAATCGAATCTCTTCAACAGATTCTTGTTTCTCTCTTTTGTAGAGGAGATCTGATCTCTTTGCACATCTTGCTCTCTGATATGCTCGATTTATGCAATGCTTACCATTGCCCCGTTGTTGGAATCTGTTTCGTAAATCCTTCGCCTGTAGTTCAAAGGATGAGTCTGTGGAACAGACCCTCCTGGCCCGCAGGAACTGGCCCACTGGTATACTCCTGATGAGGTTACCGGGATGTGCCGATTGTGCACAAAGAACGGAATTGACTGACGTCTCCTTCCTATACAAATCGGTCCCCAACAAGCCCTGTGAATGAAGATTTTGGCGGGGCATTTTAAGGAGCGACACAACTGTGATGGATACCTCCTAAGGTTTAGGGGGATTGATCGAGTCATTGTGTCCCCGAGGGGAGATGATTAGAAAAAGATATTAGGACAAAAAGAAACAAGGTGGATCTATACCTTGAATACCAACGCCCCCCTTGGACTTAATGAGGGGAACAGTTTTGTTCCCTTTCTTTGAATAGCTACCAGTACTCTTCTCCCCTCCAGGGCATAGGTGTCTGTTGCAGGCTTGGTCAGTGCTTCCTCTGGTCTGGTGTCCCCCAGTACCGACTTAATTTTAACAGTATAACTTGTTTTAAACAATAATTGTTGTGATTTTAACTGTTACTGTTCTTTTTAAAATGTTCATTTGTCCTTTTGCTCACCCACAGTTATGAATTATGTTCCCTTTAGAACTGCCGGACCATTGGATTCCCCTTAGCGTTCATTCGATGTCGTGTATCCTGGGATCTGTATATGTCGTCCGTGATGGGATTTCCCCCCCTCCCCCTTTCCCTTCTATTATTCTCTCCTCTTCTCCTATATGAGGATCCATCGGTCTACAAGAGAATGGACAAGCCTGAGCAGTTTGTTGTCTTGGACACTATTGATTACACAATTTTATTAGGTCTGCTGCCATACAACATCTATAATTATGGTTCCGATAGGGCCCTTGGGCCTCTATTGGTTGTGCTCAGGGCTCACATATATATTATCATGATTGTATCCACTGCATGTCACTGGTTTGCATCACCTTCACCTCAATTGCACTGTCACCTGATTTGTTTTATTGTTTTATCACTATTATTATGTACTAATCACTTTTTTTTTTCTAATCAGTACAATCATAATAAGCTGTAATTGTACAGATATTGGTTGTTTATAAACTATCATGTCAAACTGTTCACTTGATCGTATATCACTATTATTGTGAGTGCTTCTGGCCCTTGATGCAGGGTTAACTGTGCTCACCCTACATTACTGGATGTTTCACTATAAATTGTTGTTGGCTATCATCTCAATGGACCCCTTATGAATAGGGATGAGCGAACTCGAACTGTATAGTTCGGGTTCGTACCGAATTTTGGGGTGTCCGTGACACGGACCCGAACCCGGACATTTTCGTAAAAGTCCGGGTTCGGGTTCGGTGTTCGTCGCTTTCTTCGCGCTTTTGTGACGCTTTCTTGGCGCTTTTTGAAAGGCTGCAAAGCAGCCAATCAACAAGCGTCATACTACTTGCCCCAAGAGGCCATCACAGCCATGCCTACTATTGGCATGGCTGTGATTGGCCAGAGCACCATGTGACCCAGCCTCTATTTAAGCTGGAGTCACATAGCGCCGCCCGTCACTCTGCTCTGATTAGCGTAGGGAGAGGTTGCGGCTGCGACAGTAGGGCGAGATTAGGCAGATTAACTCCTCCAAAGGACTTGATTAACTGATCGATCTGCAGCTGTGGATCATTGAGCTGCTGATCCTCAATTGCTCACTGTTTTTAGGCTGCACAGACCGTTTGTCAGTCACATTTTTCTGGGGTGATCGGCGGCCATTTTGTGTCTTGTGGTGCGCCAGCACAAGCTGCGACCAAGTGCATTTAACCCTCAATGGTGTGGTTGTTTTTTGGCTAAAGCCTACATCAGGGTGAAGCTGTCACACCAAGTGCATTTAACCAGCAATAGTCTGTTCATTTTTTGGCCATATACAAAATCAGGGGCAAGCTGCGCCTGTCACCAAGTGCATTTAACCCTCAATGGTGTGGTTGTTTTTTGGCTAAAGCCTACATCAGGGTGAAGCTGTCACACCAAGTGCATTTAACCAGCAATAGTCTGTTCATTTTTTGGCCATATACTAAATCAGGGGCAAGCTGCGCCTGTCACCAAGTGCATTTAACCCTCAATGGTGTGGTTGTTTTTTGGCTAAAGCCTACATCAGGGTGAAGCTGTCACACCAAGTGCATTTAACCAGCAATAGTCTGTTTATTTTTTGGCCATATCCCAGTCTAATTCTGTCACTAAATCCATACCGGTCACCCAGCGCCTAAATACTAGGCCTCAAATTTATATCCAGCTAAATCTGTCCCTAGTGCTGTAGCTGGGCGAGTTATTTAGTGTCCGTTCAAGCACATTTCTTGTTCTGGGTTGAAATACAATTCCCAATTTAGCAATTTCATAATTTAGTGGTTTCTGCTATATCAGAGCTATTTGAAATCTATCCCTAAAAGGGTATATAATATTCAAGGTGCACATTGGGTCATTCAGAATAACTTCACACACACCCGCTACTGTGTATTTCCAAGTCTAATTCTGTCACTAAACCCATACCTGTCACGCAGCGCCTAAATACTAGGCCTCAAATTTATATCCAGCTAAATCTGTCCCTAGTGCTGTAGCTGGGCGAGTTATTTAGTGTCCGTTCAAGCACATTTCTTGTTCTGGGTTGAAATACAATTCCCAATTTAGCAATTTCATAATTTAGTGGTTTCTGCTATATCAGAGCTATTTGAAATCTATCCCTAAAAGGGTATATAATATTCAAGGTGCACATTGGGTCATTCAGAATAACTTCACACACACCCGCTACTGTGTATTTCCAAGTCTAATTCTGGCACTAAACCCATACCTGTCACCCAGCGCCTAAATACTAGGCCTCAAATTTATATCCCGCTAAATCTGTCCTTAGTGCTGTAGCTGGGCGAGTTATTTAGTGTCCGTTCAAGCACATTTCTTGTTCTGGGTTGAAATACAATTCCCAATTTAGCAATTTCATAATTTAGTGGTTTCTGCTATATCAGAGCTATTTGAAATCTATCCCTAAAAGGGTATATAATATTCAAGGTGCACATTGGGTCATTCAGAATAACTTCACACACACCCGCTACTGTGTATTTCCAAGTCTAATTCTGGCACTAAACCCATACCTGTCACCCAGCGCCTAAATACTAGGCCTCAAATTTATATCCCGCTAAATCTGTCCTTAGTGCTGTAGCTGGGCGAGTTATTTAGTGTCCGTTCAAGCACATTTCTTGTTCTGGGTTGAAATACAATTCCCAATTTAGCAATTTCATAATTTAGTGGTTTCTGCTATATCAGAGCTATTTGAAATCTATCCCTAAAAGGGTATATAATATTCAAGGTGCACATTGGGTCATTCAGAATAACTTCACACACACCCGCTACTGTGTATTTCCAAGTCTAATTCTGGCACTAAACCCATACCTGTCACCCAGCGCCTAAATACTAGGCCTCAAATTTATATCCCGCTAAATCTGTCCTTAGTGCTGTAGCTGGGCGAGTTATTTAGTGTCCGTTCAAGCACATTTCTTGTTCTGGGTTGAAATACAATTCCCAATTTAGCAATTTCATAATTTAGTGGTTTCTGCTATATCAGAGCTATTTGAAATCTATCCCTAAAAGGGTATATAATATTCAAGGTGCACATTGGGTCATTCAGAATAACTTCACACACACCCGCTACTGTGTATTTCCAAGTCTAATTCTGGCACTAAACCCATACCTGTCACCCAGCGCCTAAATACTAGGCCTCAAATTTATATCCCGCTAAATCTGTCCTTAGTGCTGTAGCTGGGCGAGTTATTTAGTGTCCGTTCAAGCACATTTCTTGTTCTGGGTTGAAATACAATTCCCAATTTAGCAATTTCATAATTTAGTGGTTTCTGCTATATCAGAGCTATTTTAAATCTATCCCTAAAAGGGTATATAATATTCAAGGTGCACATAGGGTCATTCAGAATAACTTCACACACACGCTTCTGTGCATTTCCAAGTCTAATTCTGTCACTAAATCCATACCGGTCACCCAGCGCCTAAATACTAGGCCTCAAATTTATATCCAGCTAAATCTGTCCCTAGTGCTGTAGCTGGGCGAGTTATTTAGTGTCCGTTCAAGCACATTTCTTGTTCTGGGTTGAAATACAATTCCCAATTTAGCAATTTCATAATTTAGTGGTTTCTGCTATATCAGAGCTATTTGAAATCTATCCCTAAAAGGGTATATAATATTCAAGGTGCACATTGGGTCATTCAGAATAACTTCACACACACCCGCTACTGTGTATTTCCAAGTCTAATTCTGGCACTAAACCCATACCTGTCACCCAGCGCCTAAATACTAGGTCTCAAATTTATATCCCGCTAAATCTGTCCTTAGTGCTGTAGCTGGGCGAGTTATTTAGTGTCCGTTCAAGCACATTTCTTGTTCTGGGTTGAAATACAATTCCCAATTTAGCAATTTCATAATTTAGTGGTTTCTGCTATATCAGAGCTATTTGAAATCTATCCCTAAAAGGGTATATAATATTCAAGGTGCACATTGGGTCATTCAGAATAACTTCACACACACCCGCTACTGTGTATTTCTAAGTCTAATTCTGTCACTAAACCCATACCTGTCACCCAGCGCCTAAATACTAGGCCTCAAATTTATATCCTGCTAAATCTCTCGTTAACGCTGTCCTGTTGTGGCTGGGAAAGTTATTTAGTGTCCGTCAAAGCACATTTTTTGTTCTGGGTTTAAATACAATTCCCAATTTAACAATTTCATAATTTAGTGGTTTCTGCTATATCAGAGCTATTTGAAATCTATCCCTAAAAGGGTATATAATATTCAAGGTGCACATTGGGTCATTCAGAATAACTTCACACACACCCGCTACTGTGTATTTCCAAGTCTAATTCTGTCACTAAACCCATACCTGTCACCCAGCGCCTAAATACTAGGCCTCAAATTTATATCCTGCTAAATCTCTCGTTAACGCTGTCCTGTTGTGGCTGGGAAAGTTATTTAGTGTCCGTCAAAGCACATTTTTTGTTCTGGGTTGAAATACAATTCCCAATTTAGCAATTTCATAATTTAGTGGTTTCTGCTATATCAGAGCTATTTGAAATCTATCCCTAAAAGGGTATATAATATTCAAGGTGCACATAGGGTCATTCAGAATAACTTCACACACACGCTTCTGTGCATTTCCAAGTCTAATTCTGTCACTAAATCCATACCGGTCACCCAGCGCCTAAATACTAGGCCTCAAATTTATATCCAGCTAAATCTGTCCCTAGTGCTGTAGCTGGGCGAGTTATTTAGTGTCCGTTCAAGCACATTTCTTGTTCTGGGTTGAAATACAATTCCCAATTTAGCAATTTCATAATTTAGTGGTTTCTGCTATATCAGAGCTATTTGAAATCTATCCCTAAAAGGGTATATAATATTCAAGGTGCACATAGGGTCATTCAGAATAACTTCACACACACGCTTCTGTGCATTTCCAAGTCTAATTCTGTCACTAAATCCATACCGGTCACCCAGCGCCTAAATACTAGGCCTCAAATTTATATCCAGCTAAATCTGTCCCTAGTGCTGTAGCTGGGCGAGTTATTTAGTGTCCGTTCAAGCACATTTCTTGTTCTGGGTTGAAATACAATTCCCAATTTAGCAATTTCATAATTTAGTGGTTTCTGCTATATCAGAGCTATTTGAAATCTATCCCTAAAAGGGTATATAATATTCAAGGTGCACATAGGGTCATTCAGAATAACTTCACACACCCGCTACTGTGCATTTCCAAATCTAATTCTGTCACTAAACCCATACCTGTCACCCAGCGCCTAAATACTAGGCCTCAAATTTATATCCCGCTAAATCTCTCGTTACCGCTGTCCTGTTGTGGCTGGGAAAGTTATTTAGTGTCCGTCAAAGCACATTTTTTGTTCTGGGTTAAAATACAATTCCCAATTTAGCAATTTCATAATTTAGTCGTTTCTGCTATATCAGAGCTATTTGAAATCTATCCCTAAAAGGGTAGATCATATTGAAGGTGCACATAGGGTCATTCAGAATAACTTCACACACACGCTTCTGTGCATTTCCAAGTCTAATTCTGTCACTAAATCCATACCGGTCACCCAGCGCCTAAATACTAGGCCTCAAATTTATATCCCGCTGAATTTGAATACAATACATTGGGCCAAATAATATATTTGTTGTTGTGGTGAACCATAACAATGAGAAAAACATCTAGTAAGGGACGCGGACGTGGACATGGTCGTGGTGGTGTTAGTGGACCCTCTGGTGCTGGGAGAGGACGTGGCCGTTCTGCCACATCCACACGTCCTAGTGTACCAACTACCTCAGGTCCCAGTAGCCGCCAGAATTTACAGCGATATATGGTGGGGCCCAATGCCGTTCTAAGGATGGTAAGGCCTGAGCAGGTACAGGCATTAGTCAATTGGGTGGCCGACAGTGGATCCAGCACGTTCACATTATCTCCCACCCAGTCTTCTGCAGAAAGCGCACAGATGGCGCCTGAAAACCAACCCCATCAGTCTGTCACATCACCCCCATGCATACCAGGGAAACTGTCTCAGCCTCAAGTTATGCAGCAGTCTCTTATGCTGTTTGAAGACTCCGCTGGCAGGGTTTCCCAAGGGCATCCACCTAGCCCTTCCCCAGCGGTGAAAGACATAGAATGCACTGACGCACAACCACTTATGTTTCCTGATGATGAGGACATGGGAATACCACCTCAGCATGTCTCTGATGATGACGAAACACAGGTGCCAACTGCTGCGTCTTTCTGCAGTGTGCAGACTGAACAGGAGGTCAGGGATCAAGACTGGGTGGAAGACGATGCAGGGGACGATGAGGTCCTAGACCCCACATGGAATGAAGGTCGTGCCACTGACTTTCACAGTTCGGAGGAAGAGGCAGTGGTGAGACCGAGCCAACAGCGTAGCAAAAGAGGGAGCAGTGGGCAAAAGCAGAACACCCGCCGCCAAGAGACTCCGCCTGCTACTGACCGCCGCCATCTGGGACCGAGCACCCCAAAGGCAGCTTCAAGGAGTTCCCTGGCATGGCACTTCTTCAAACAATGTGCTGACGACAAGACCCGAGTGGTTTGCACGCTGTGCCATCAGAGCCTGAAGCGAGGCATTAACGTTCTGAACCTGAGCACAACCTGCATGACCAGGCACCTGCATGCAAAGCATGAACTGCAGTGGAGTAAACACCTTAAAACCAAGGAAGTCACTCAGGCTCCCCCTGCTACCTCTTCTGCTGCTGCCGCCTCGGCCTATTCTGCTGCTGCCGCCTCGGCCTCTTCCTCCGCCTCTGGAGGAACGTTGGCACCTGCCGCCCAGCAAACAGGGGATGTACCACCAACACCACCACCACCACCTCCGTCACCAAGCGTCTCAACCATGTCACACGCCAGCGTTCAGCTCTCCATCTCACAAACATTTGATAGAAAGCGTAAATTCCCACCTAGCCACCCTCGATCCCTGGCCCTGAATGCCAGCATTTCTAAACTACTGGCCTATGAAATGCTGTCATTTAGGCTGGTGGACACAGACAGCTTCAAACAGCTCATGTCGCTTGCTGTCCCACAGTATGTTGTTCCCAGCCGGCACTACTTCTCCAAGAGAGCCGTGCCTTCCCTGCACAACCAAGTATCCGATAAAATCAAGTGTGCACTGCGCAACGCCATCTGTGGCAAGGTCCACCTAACCACAGATACGTGGACCAGTAAGCACGGCCAGGGACGCTATATCTCCCTAACTGCACACTGGGTAAATGTAGTGGCAGCTGGGCCCCAGGCGGAGAGCTGTTTGGCGCACGTCCTTCCGCCGCCAAGGATCGCAGGGCAACATTCTTTGCCTCCTGTTGCCACCTCCTCCTTCTCGGCTTCCTCCTCCTCTTCTTCCACCTGCTCATCCAGTCAGCCACACACCTTCACCACCAACTTCAGCACAGCCCGGGGTAAACGTCAGCAGGCCATTCTGAAACTCATATGTTTGGGGGACAGGCCCCACACCGCACAGGAGCTGTGGCGGGGTATAGAACAACAGACCGACGAGTGGTTGCTGCCGGTGAGCCTCAAGCCCGGCCTGGTGGTGTGTGATAATGGGCGAAATCTCGTTGCAGCTCTGGGACTAGCCAATTTGACGCACATCCCTTGCTTGGCGCATGTGCTGAATTTGGTGGTGCAGAAGTTCATTCACAACTACCCCGACATGTCAGAGCTGCTGCATAAAGTGCGGGCCGTCTGTTCGCGCTTCCGGCGTTCACATCCTGCTGCTGCTCGCCTGTCTGCGCTACAGCGTAACTTCGGCCTTCCCGCTCACCGCCTCATATGCGACGTGCCCACCAGGTGGAACTCCACCTTGCACATGCTGGACAGACTGTGCGAGCAGCAGCAGGCCATAGTGGAGTTTCAGCTGCAGCACGCACGGGTCAGTCGCACTACAGAACAGCACCACTTCACCACCAATGACTGGGCCTCCATGCGAGACCTGTGTGCCCTGTTGCGCTGTTTCGAGTACTCCACCAACATGGCCAGTGGCGATGACACCGTTATCAGCGTTACAATACCACTTCTATGTCTCCTTGAGAAAACACTTAGGGCGATGATGGAAGAGGAGGTGGCCCAGGAGGAGGAGGAGGAGGAGGAGGAAGAGGGGTCATTTTTAGCACTTTCAGGCCAGTCTCTTCGAAGTGACTCAGAGGGAGGTTTTTGGCAACAGCAGAGGCCAGGTACAAATGTGGCCAGCCAGGGCCCACTACTGGAGGACGAGGAGGACGAGGATGAGGAGGAGGTGGAGGAGGATGAGGATGAAGCATGGTCACAGCGGGGTGGCACCCAACGCAGCTCGGGTCCATCACTGGTGCGTGGCTGGGGGGAAAGGCAGGACGATGACGATACGCCTCCCACAGAGGACAGCTTGTCCTTATCCCTGGGCAGCCTGGCACACATGAGCGACTACATGCTGCAGTGCCTGCGCAACGACAGCAGAGTTGCCCACATTTTAACCTGTGCGGACTACTGGGTTGCCACCCTGCTGGATCCACGCTACAAAGACAATGTGCCCACCTTACTTCCTGCACTGGAGCGTGATAGGAAGATGCGCGAGTACAAGCGCACGTTGGTAGACGCGCTACTGAGAGCATTCCCAAATGTCACAGGGGAACAAGTGGAAGCCCAAGGCCAAGGCAGAGGAGGAGCAAGAGGTCGCCAAGGCAGCTGTGTCACGGCCAGCTCCTCTGAGGGCAGGGTTAGCATGGCAGAGATGTGGAAAACTTTTGTCAACACGCCACAGCTAACTGCACCACCACCTGATACGCAACGTGTTAGCAGGAGGCAACATTTCACTAACATGGTGGAACAGTACGTGTGCACACCCCTCCACGTACTGACTGATGGTTCGGCCCCATTCAACTTCTGGGTCTCTAAATTGTCCACGTGGCCAGAGCTAGCCTTTTATGCCTTGGAGGTGCTGGCCTGCCCGGCAGCCAGCGTTTTGTCTGAACGTGTATTCAGCACGGCAGGGGGCGTCATTACAGACAAACGCAGCCGCCTGTCTACAGCCAATGTGGACAAGCTGACGTTCATAAAAATGAACCAGGCATGGATCCCACAGGACCTGTCCGTCCCTTGTCCAGATTAGACATTAACTACCTCCCCATAACCATATATTATTGGACTCCAGGGCACTTCCTCATTCAATCCTATTTTTATTTTCATTTTACCATTATATTGCGATGCTACCCAAAGTTGAATGAACCTCTCCTCTGCCTGTGTGCTAGGCCTAAATATATGCCAATGGACTGTTGCAGTGGTGGCTGACATGAAGCCTGATTCTCTGCTATGACATGCAGACTAATTCTCTGCTGACATGAAGACAGATTCTCTGTTACGGGACCTCTCTCCTCTGCCTGGGTGCCGGGGCCTAAATATCTGAGAATGGACTGTTCCAGTGGTGGGTGACGGGAAGCCAGATTCTCTGCTATGGAACCTCTCTCCAATTGATTTTGGTTAATTTTTATTTATTTAATTTTTAATTTAATTCATTTCCCTATCCACATTTGTTTGCAGGGGATTTACCTACATGTTGCTGCCTTTTGCAGCCCTCTAGCTCTTTCCTGGGCTGTTTTACAGCCTTTTTAGTGCCGAAAAGTTCGGGTCCCCATTGACTTCAATGGGGTTCGGGTTCGGGACGAAGTTCGGATCGGGTTCGGATCCCGAACCCGAACATTTCCGGGATGTTCGGCCGAACTTCTCGAACCCGAACATCCAGGTGTTCGCTCAACTCTACTTATGAACTGTTTTTAATATCATGTGGGTATTTATGTGTCTAAACTATTTTTGTTGATGGTTGGATTAGTGGGCTATATTCGTCGTCTTGTAAAGAATGTATTGATGGTCTTTAATTACACATAATGCATGTAACACTAATTGCTCTTTTTACATATTAATGTCATTTTATCCCCTTCTTAAGGTGTTGAACCCCTTAGTGACCACCCATACGTGTTTTTACGGCGGTCACTAAGGGGCCTTAGGCTGGCCCGGTCTAAGCGCTGCACGACTCCCCCGTGCAGCAGGGAGCGCAGACCCGGCTCTCACATGAGAGCCGGGGCCCTGCTCTAACAGCCCGGACCAGCAGGAGTGCCGATCCGGGCTGTTTAACCCTTTACATGCCGGGCGCAATGGCGCCCGCTGCATGTAAAGTGGTGACAGAAGGAGCGGACTCCCTCTGTCTCCCATCAGCACCCCGAAAATGCGATCGCGGGGTGCTGATGTGTTCGGAAGCTTACCTTGCTTCCGTTCAGGGCCCCGAGCCTGTCTTCCGTTATCTCCAGCAGGCTGTGCCTCTCTGGCGCAGCCTGCTGGTCAATGTTTGAAATGCATTGCTATTGAAATGTAATGCTTTATAGAGATAATGCATTACATTTTAAAAGCAATCGAAATACTGTATATTATAGTCCCCTTGTGGGACTTTTAAGTAGTAAAAAAATAGAAAAAAAATACACATTTATTAAATAAAAAAATTCCATAAAATAAAACAATATGCTTTTTTTTTCCATTGAAAATACGCTTTTCAATGAAAAAAATTGCAAAAAGAAAATATCCCCCATATGTTTGGTATTGCCGCGTCCGTAACGACCCGGACTACATAAATGTTACATAAATTATCCCCTATGGTGAACGCCGTAAAAATAAATAAAAAAAAAGACAGAATTTCTAATTTATTCTTAGTTTCCAATGAAAAAAACGTAATAACAAGCGATCAAAAAGCGCCATTTACTCCAAAATGATACCAAGGAAAAATACAAGTTGTCCCTCAAAAATCAAGCCCTCACACAAAAAAAAAGTTATGGGTCTTGTGAAGTGGCAATGCAAAATCATTTTTTGGGTTAATAAAAGGGGTTTTATTGGAAAAAAAAGTAGTAAAACGTAAAAGTATTTACTATCACTGTAATCGTACTGACCCAGAGAATAAAGATATTATGTTATTTGCACCGAAAAATGAACGCCGTAAAAATTATAATGTAAAAATGCAGTGGCAGTATTGCTATTTTTCCCCATCTCCCTCCCAGAAAGAGTTAATAAAAGTTAATCAGAAAGTTATATGTTCCCCAAAATGGTGCCATTAAAAACTACAACTTGTCCCGTAAAAAACAAGCCCTCATAAAGCTATATAGACGAAAAAATAAAAAAGTTATAGTTCTTGGAACGAGACCATGACAAAAGGAAGAAAAACGCTTGGTCATAAAGGCCCAAACAGGCTTGGTCACTAAGGGGTTAAGGAATTAAGTTTGCACTAACTTTTGTCCCTTAATTTAACCATGATGATAGGTTGTGAGGTATTCCAGATTTATCTCGACATGGGCATGGGAGGGGTATTGCCCCGATTTAAGATGGCGCCGTCGGCATCTCCCGGCGGATCACATGACACATTCAGACGGCCTGCTATCCCTACCCCTACGTATAGGGTCAGGTGATTTTCCCTCTCCCCCCCCCACATGAGTGGCCGATTATGCGCCGCTGAGTGTGGCGTGCGCATCCGCGATAGTGTCGGGAATTGGCCAGATGATTTTAGTCACGCGACTGTGTTGAACTCTCGCTGGAATGTGGGCGGGATAGCATGACCTGTGGGTGGAGGCTACCCATTGCTGCGGCATGGCTAGTCAGGATACTGGGACGCATCGGTGGCCATGCTTGGAGTAGATTGGAGGGGTGATACACAGGTGTGTGGCATTGAGAATTGTGGGCCGCTCACTGAGTCTATAGGGAGGAGGGGGGTATTTATATCAAGCTGGTGGGTGAGGTGAAGTGACACGCCCCCTGAAGAAGCGAGGCGAAACGCGCGTCGGGCTAAGGGCCATCATCCTCTCTCCTCTCCTGGTTAGTATTGACTGGTCTCTTGTCCCCTTTTCATTTATTGTTTGTTGCATGTGGGTCAGTATATTATTGACACATTGGTGCCTGTGCATATCTTGCACTGACCTCTCTGCAACATTGCTGCAATGATTATGATAATTTGGTGACATGTGGTCTGGTATATAGTTGCTTTTCCCCTGTGTGGGTATACATATGTACTTTTACAATTATATCGCATCTATTGAGGTGTGCAACTCTGTGACTCAGCCTAACCTTACCATAGGTATTTACATTGTGAGGATGGATGGTGGCTCTTTTTGTACTTGTCACATTATCCTCCTGCATCACTACCATTATATGAAATTGCATTTTTGTACTATTTATGTATTTTTCTCTTTTAATTAATAAAGATTGAGTTATACTATATGTGTGAGACTTAGTGGGTGTTCTGGCATTTAGTCTGTATCGTAATTTGCTCAGTACGCCCAGATAGAAGAGAAGTGCTAGATCTCTTTTTTTTCAGAGTGATTGAATTGGGGCATGAAACCGCATTTTATGATTACCATTGCTCTTTTTCTGCAAAAGCCGCCGCAGCCCTTAGTCAGTTCCACTTCTTCACTAACCGGGCCAATATTGACACCGAGCTCTTCTGTAGACATTTTTAAATCTATTTTTCACACCGCCGACTGGTGTTACCTGGCAGCTGGAGGTATGGACATAACACCCAGTACCTCTGCTGCTGGCCCGTCAGAGGCCAACAAGGGCTTTGGCACGGTTGACAAATTGGGTCGCCCTGTCAAATTTCTAGGTAGATCCCAAATATGTAATAATTACAATTTCTCTGCCTGTAACTATGGTCACTGTCACCTTCTCCACGTGTGCACCAATTGTTTCCGGGCTCACCCCAAGGTGGTGTGTACATTAAAACCTGATAAATCTTACCTGAGCGTAGTGGACACTGATTATTTACAGCACTGTCTGTAGGGTCATCACGACCCTGAGTTCGTTAACTTTCTCATCTCGGGGTTCAATAAGGGCTTCCATACAGGTTTGATGCACTTCCTGAGGTGACATACGAATGCAGCAACCTACAGTCGGCTAATAAAGCACCCAATGCCATAGACACATTGATTCAAACCAAGTTCGAAAAAGGTTTTCTTATAGGGCCTTTCGCGACCTCACCGTTCGATCGCTGGAGGGTCAGTCCGGTAGGGGTAGTGACGGGCAAGTTCAGCAATAAAGAAAGATTAATTTACGACCTCTCTGCCCCTCACGGTTCCCAGCCTCAATTCCCTAATCCCTTCCGAAGAAGTGAACATGAAATACTCAACCATTGACCATGCTATAGCCACCATAATGCAGTGTGGGCCCCGCACCTACTTGTCTAAAGCTGACATATCCGATGCTTTTAAACTCCTCCCTATCATGCCTTCGCTATGGCAATGGCATGGCATCAAGTGGCGGGACCTTTACTATTTCGCCACCAAGCTCACTTTTGGTTCCAAGAGGATCTGGATCTTAGAAACAGAATTCCGCTGCGATCACGTCATTCATTACCTCAACAATTTCTTATTGATCGAATCCCCTGAGAGACCTCCGCAGGCCCTTGACACCTTGTTGGCAGTCTTTTCCAAGATTGGGGTTCCTGTTTCACCTAAGAAAATCGAAAGGCCCTTCCACTGTCATCACCTTTTTAGGGATTGTGTTGGACTCCGACAACATGGTAGCTAGGTTGCCAGAAGAGAAATTAGTCAGAATTAGAGACGTCATTCACAGGTTCATGCTATCCTCAGGGGTCGCTAGGCAGAGTCACAACCAAGGCGGATCTGCAGTCACTCTTGGGCATGCTGAACTCTGCCATGTGAATCATTCCTCAGGGCAGGTCGTTCATATCTCTGTTACTAGCCCTCCTCCCTGATGCAGCCAACCAAGACAGTCCAGTTCAATTAGATGCGCAAGCCATGGCAGACTTGTCATGTGGTATTATTTCCTGTGTCATTGGAATGGAGTCTCCTTCTTTATTCCGGCCGCCAGTAATACTTCCCCTATGGTCTTTTCGGATACATCAGCCACTACAGGGTTTGCCACCATTTTTGGCACCCACTGGTTGGTCAGCTCTCTTTGAACTTTACACTATTGTAGCAGCTGCTCATGCCTGAGGTCACCTGTGGTCCCATTCCACTGTTGTCTTAATTTCCGATAACACTGCAACAGTAGACATTTTATTGAAGGGTAGGTCCAAGTCCCCACACGTCATGTCTCTCTCGCTAGACGCTTGGTCCATCTCTCTCTAACTTACAATTTCCGTTATTGCTGTCCACATATCTGTGGTACCCAGAATGTGGCGGTCGACGCCTTGTCTCTGGCTAATTTCTTCCTCTTTACCAGAGTTTGCTGGAAGCACATGCCACAGGGACCGCAGTTCCACCATTTTCAACCCTGTTTCTGGATTAACCAGCCATCTGCTCACTGCACATCGACTAGTTGCCAGATCCCTATCGGCCAATTCCTCCAGGAGCTACTCCACGGGCTGGAGTTTGTTTTGCAAGTTCCAAGAGAAGTATCTCCAGCGAGATACCAATTTCATCAACTATGTCCTGGCCTTCATTGGCTACTGCCATTCGGAGTGTAAACTATCACACAATACCGTCCGGTCCTGTGAACAAAAATGTTTATTCTGACTGATGAAAATCTTTCTGTCAGAAATGTATTAGATTCGTAATGGCAATTGCTAGAGAAGCGGCCTGAGTATTTTACTTTAGAGATCAGGTATAGATAGGGTAAAAAGGTGTAAAAAGAAAACATTTCTTGATGTTTGTGCTTTTCTGGTATGAATGCTCAGTTTGACTTTTTTGTTGTTGTGATCCAGATGCTGATAAATGTCTGGGTGATGATGTGAATAAACTAGCAATTAAGTATGGTCTCTGATTGTTAGCCTGATTAAGGTGAAGTGATACCTGACTGATCTCCTATTCCCCTATTTCACTCTCCCCCTTCCCTTTCTTCCTTGTTTTGTCTTACTTTTTATGTTTTGTTATTTTTGAATATATACCACATGATGCTACATCATGTATAGGATTTTTGTTTTTATTACAATGTTATTTCTGTATCAATTTGAGTGCTGTAACTCAACTATATTTTGATTTCTGTTGCTACCGATTGCTTGCATATATTTAAAATAGACAGAATTTACAAGTATGGTCTCTGATTGATCTGGGAGGTGGAATTGATAGCATGTACATAAATCAATGTTACCCTCCCCCTTGGGTCATGTACAGGGAGATGAGGATCTAATTCTCTGGTTTTCTACCTGGCAGCCTTTTAGTATGCTGGTCCACCTCCATGCTGACTGAGATTTCAGGGTGGGGGGGCTGCTTTATCCCAAGCTGTGTAGCAGCTATATATATATGCCAGATCTTGTTTTAAAGCTTAAGAGGGTCATTTACTATCAGAAATACCCGTGTCTTAGGCGTATTTCTAGTGCAGATTGCAGTGCAAAAGTTATTTGGGCCATAATCTGTGACTTTTCCCGCTCATGCTTGGTCTAAAAAAGGGGGTGTGGAATGGGCGGGGAAGGGGATGGGTCGGCAGGCCCATCTCATTCATCATTTTTTATGCCTGTTTTAGGCATAGAAAATGGTCTAAATGTAAGCCAGGAAGGAAGTTGACTTACAATTAGATTGGCTCTGGATATGCCGGAGTAATGTAGAGGCCGGCACCTTCACATAACTTCGGCGAATCCACCGCTAGCGCAGGGACTTATTAAGAGCAGCGTCTAAAACGCTGATCTTAATAAATGACCCGCTAAGTCTTTAAAACAATACCAGGACAAATGTGCTTGCTGCCATACAACCTAAGTTATATGCAGCTTTTCACTGGGACCTGTTTCTAACAGCTATATCTCAGGAAGTATCGCAGCCAGTACCTCGATCCCAGTCCTGTTTTAAAGCTTAGAATATCAATTTTAAAAGACCTGGCTCATATATCTAGCTGCTACTGAGATCCAACCAACAGTAGCAAGCAGTGTCAGACTGGGGTACCTAGGGCCCACCAGTAAAGTTTATTTTGGAGGCCCACCATATGGATACATTCAAATATAATAAATAATACTTTTTTTTATGTGAACATAGGCTGGTTGAGGTACTGTACACTGCCTATCTATATGTAGTGCAGTAAATTTAATGTGTTATGTGCCACTTGTGCAGGGGGTGGGAGACTAGGGACCCACCTTGCTCAGGAGCCCACCGGGGGATTCCCCTGTACACCTGTGGGCCAGTCCAAGCCTGGTAGCAAAGACTCATGAGATACTACCTTGACCACTAAAGCGCCTCCCTGCAAGGAGATATACGATTCCTTCCTAGCAGGGAAAGGGTTAAATGCTATAAACATGGCTATAGGTTTAGGCTACTTTCACACTTCCGTTTTTTGCCTGATATGGTAGGGACTGCACTGTGCATCCTAAATTGCATGGTCGGTCGTTCTCAGAAGTGTTGTGGGTGCCAGAAGTAATTAACCCTAACAAAATGCAGCAGTTCAAAGCCATATGCAAGCGATACATCACTGTCTCGGTCCAAACACGGCCTTTATGGTCCTCAATCTTCTGTATAAATTCAATGCTCCATTCCTCAGAGTTTTGTCCTCAGCATAGTTGCTTTTCTGGCAGCTTTTCACTTTTGGGAATGGTGTTTTCCTGGAGAAGAGTTATAATTCAGCCTAATTGGCTGTAGCACACTCTAAACAGGTCTTCACTCTAGCCTGACTTGCTAGGAACTCTCTAGCCAGGGGAAAATGGGACTAGCCCACCACTTGGCAACTGTTACCAAGGCTCTCAGTTTAGCTATTTTCTCCTATACATATTCTTTCTGGATCACGGGGTTCATAAATCACAGTTAGCAAAACAGTAAACATTTTAAAGTAGTGAATCAGAGTATTAACCCTTTAGCAGTTATCCAGTCACTGTATATAGCCCTTATCTTTCCTAACAGCTCATAAACACTCATTTATACTAAATTATGATCAAACAGCAATCGAGAGATAGGGGCTACATATCAAGCCATCAGAGCAGCTCTCTGATGGATTTAATGAAAAGGAGAAGTGAAAGGCTGCAGATGCAGTAAAACTGCAGGCTGTAGAGGTAAAAAAAAAAAGAAGAAAAATACTAATTGAAAAAATGATTGCAGCTTGAAATAAGTAGAATGCAATATTAAAAAGATGCCATCACACATATCCATAACCTTTAGAGGGGGTTTCCAAGGATATATATATATATATATATATATATATATATTTTTTTTTTAAATAACAGAAAAGGGTTAAAAAAAAAAAGCCATATAAGCGGAGAGCAGCCAGGAGTCGAGCAGCATCGGAATGGCAGCAGCATGAGATCAAAGATTATTGATATGAGATTATTTTTAACTTATTTTGTCCCCTTCAAAAAATGTATTTCCCTGGAAAACCCCTTTAAGAAGTAACATGTTGGCTGACAAAAGCCACCACTAGAAGGAGCATGCATATTTACTATATACTACCTTATTATTAAGTCACGTCCTGACTGATTAAACAACATATGTAGCAGAAGACTAGAGTGTATTACACCAGAAATCTACTCCAGATCCTGACTGGTGTAGATTTAAGTTCTGGCGCATGGACAGCAGATGTGGAAAATTTATTAAGAATACGGCGCCTCTTAAGTTGTTCAGATCTTCCCCCAACATGGTTTTTACTAACACTGGCATGTGAAGCGCTGCTCTTTAGTATATGACCCACTATGTGAACTTTTAGTTAAATAATACCTTCTTACAATACCTTAAAAATGTAAAAACTACCTAAATAATTTTCACCAAACTGGCATGCAGTTGGTCACATATCTGCAAACATTACTGTACTTTTTTTTCCAGCCCTTAAAACATAGTAATTGTAGAATTTTATAATCAATTCATTGCAGTGGTAAATTGTGCCCAAAGCAAGGAATTGCGATAAACCTAAACAGCTATACTCTTCCCTATTCGACTTTGTTTATTCATAGCTGCAGCCAAGTAAAAAAAAAAGCCTGTTAAGGAGAACCGTAACGGCAGCAGTGGAGTGGCAGGAGATTAAACTGGTAAGTGTAGCTTATTTTGTTATTTTATCGCAATTCCTCACTTTGAGCACATTTTTTATTATCTCTGAAAACACCTTTAACATCTGTTTTACAGTGATCAGATTGGTGATCGATCCACCTTCTTATACTTGTGTCACATTGTAACGTTGTAGTAAAGGAGAGCAACACTATATAAATATACATAAAGATGTATCCAACCACTGATCTAACTGTAGGTGAATATTTAGGGACCTCTAGTGGCTATAGAAATGAAAGCTTGTCATTACAGAAGCTTTCAAACAGTTGGAACAACGGAACACATTGGGGAGGATTTAAATGGTGCAAAATCAGATAACCAGATGCACCGGATTTATCAAAGTGGCTCAGGCTGGATGTTAAATACATTTGTCTAAGCCAGGGCTGTATTACACTGGCAGATATGGTTGACGATCAGGAGCATAATTCAGGAAGGCACCAACGGCCACTAGGCCAGGTACCATAAGTAATTGATGCTCTCAGCATTAATTATTGCTGAGAGCATCAGATCGTTATGTACCTGCCCAGCAGCCACAAGTAGGGCTTGGACGGCCCCCTGTGCATTTGCCTACTGGGAAGTTTCCATGTAGAGTATATGGCAAGTCCACCCCTGCTGACAATTGATGGGAAGGAAGCATTCGCTAACGATGATCTGGCCGACCCCAAGTTTTCCTGCAAAGTTGATCCATAGGAAGGCAAAAAGCCTTCATAAGTTAGAAGCCAAATAACTGCCTGGATCAACAACCCTTCTCCAGAAAATTGAAGCCTTTTCTGCCAATGCAACTTAGTTAGCGGAGGTGCAATGACTATCCGTCTGCTTCGGAGCCCCATACACAGTAGGATTTGTTTTAGACAAACATCTGGTGGCCCCTGGTTTATTTTGCTGGTGAGCTGCTCCACTGGAGCGTGTTGGTCTGCCCCCACGCACCTTTGTAGCTGATGTTCACCTCTCAGTGACACGTGGTGCTCCAGTTTCCACATCGCTTATTCACAATGGTGCCACCTGGCCACTCACCCTACACTTTCTACCATAGCAGTACGCGAACAGTTCACAAACTGCACAGTTGAAAAAAAAATGCCATCCTTGGCCCCAAAGCCAATAATCATCTTTTTTTGCGACTCTGAACAATGATATTATATTTACCTGATCATCAGCGGAGATGAGGGCTGCATTTACATGCAGCAATTACCTCCACTCTTGTCCTCCAATCTTGTCCTGATAGAAAATAATTGTTTCTGGGCAGCAGATCCCTGTTTACACTATCTCAGAAACAATGATTTTAGGAGGCTGGAAGACCCAATCACCTGATGAATGTGCGTTTGCTTGTTTATTAACCACTTTAACCCCGCTAGCTAAAACCCCCTTAATGACCAGACCACTTTTTACACTTCTGCACTACACTACTTTCACCGTTTATCGCTCGGTCATGCAACTTACCACCCAAATGAATTTTACCTCCTTTTCTTCTCACTAATAGAGCTCTCATTTGGTGGTATTTTATTGCTGCTGATATTTTAACTTTTTTTGTTATTAATCGAAATTTAACAATTTTTTTTGCAAAAAAATGACATTTTTCACTTTCAGCTGTAAAATTTTGCAAAAAAAAAACGACATCCATATATAAATTTTTCGCAAAATTTATTGTTCTACATGTCTTTGATAAAAAAAAAAATGTTTGGGCAAAAAAAAATTGTTTGGGTAAAAGTTATAGCGTTTACAAACTATGGTACAAAAATGTGAATTTCCGCTTTTTGAAGCAGCTCTGACTTTCTGAGCACCTGTCATGATTCCTGAGGTTCTACAATGCCCAGACAGTAGAAAAACCCCACAAATTACCCCATTTCGGAAAGTAGACACCCTAAGGTATTCGCTGATGGGCATAGTGAGTTCATAGAACTTTTTATTTTTTGTCACAAGTTCACAAGTCTCATATTCCACTAACTTGCGACAAAAAATAAAAATTTCTAGGAACTCGCCATGCCCCTCACGGAATACCTTGGGGTGTCTTCTTTCCAAAATGGGGTCACTTGTGGCGTAGTTATACTGTCCTGGCAATTTAGGGGCCCAAATGTGTGAGAAGTAGTTTGCAATCAAAATGTGTAAAAAATGGCCTGCGAAATCTGAAAGGTGCACTTTGGAATATGTGCCCCTTTGCCCACCTAGGCTGCAAAAAAGTGTCACACATCTGGTATCGCCGCACTCAGGAGAAGTTGGGGAATGTGTTTGGGAGTGTCATTTTACATATACCCATGCTGGGTGAGAGAAATATCTTGGCAAAAGACAACTTTTCCCATTTTTTTTATACAAAGTTGGCATTTGACCAAGATTATTTATCTCACCCAGCATGGGTATATGAAAAATGACACCCCAAAACACATTCCCCAACTTCTCCTGAGTACGGCGATACCACATGTGTGACACTTTTTTGCAGCCTAGATGCGCAAAGGTGCCCAAATTCCTTTTAGGAGGGCATTTTTAGACATTTGGATCCCAGACTTCTTCTCACGCTTTCGGGCCCCTAAAATGCCAGGGCAGTATAAATACCCCACATGTGACCTCATTTTGGAAAGAAGACACCCCAAGGTATTCCGTGAGGGGCATGGCGAGATCCTAGAATTTTTTTGGCACAAGTTAGCGGAAATTGATTTTTTTTGTATTTTCTCACAAAGTCTCCCTTTCCGCTAACTTTGGACAAAAATGTAAATCTTTCATGGACTCAATATGCCCCTCACGGAATACCTTGGGGTGTCTTCTTTCTGAAATGGGGTCACATGTGGGGTATTTATACTGCCCTGGCATTTTAGGGCCCTAAAGCGTGAGAAGAAGTCTGGAATATAAATGTCTAAAAAATTTTATGCATTTGGATTCCGTGAGGGGTACGGTGAGTTCATGTTAGATTATTTTTTTTGACACAAATTAGTGGAATATGAGACTTAGTAAGAAAAAACAAAAACAAAAATAAACAAAAAATTTCCGCTAACTTGGGCCCAAAAAAATGTCTGAATGGAGCCTTACAGGGGGGGTGATCAATGACGAGGGGTGATCACCCATATAGACTACCTGATCACCTCCGTCATTGAACACCCCCCTGTAAGGCTCCATTCAGACGTCCGCATGTGTTTTGCGGATCCGATCCATGTATCAGTGGATCCGTAAAAATCATACGGACGTCTGAATGGAGCCTTACAGGGGGGTGATCAATGACGGAGGTGATCAGGGAGTCTATATGGGTGATCACCCCTCTGTCATTGATCACCCCCCTGTAAGGCTCCATTCAGAGGTCCGCATGTGTTTTGCGGATCCGATCCATGTATCAGTGGATCCGTAAAAATCATACGGACGTCTGAATGGAGCCTTACAGGGGGGTGATCAATGACAGGGGGGTGATCAATGACAGGGAAGTGATCAGGAAGTCTATATGCGTGATCACCCCCTTGTCATTGATCACCCCCCTGTAAGGCTCCATTCCGACGTCCGCATGTGTTTTGCGGATCCGATCCATGTATCAGTGGATCCGTAAAAATCATACGGACGTCTGAATGGAGCTTTACAGGGGGGTGATCAATGACGGAGGTGATCAGGGAGTCTATATGGGTGATCACCCTTCTGTCATTGATCACCCCCCTGTAAGGCTCCATTCAGAGGTCCGCATGTGTTTTGCGGATCCGATCCATGTATCAGTGGATCCGTAAAAATCATACGGACGTCTGAATGGAGCCTTACAGGGGGGTGATTAATGACGGAGGTGATCAGGGAGTCTATATGGGTGATCACCCCTCTGTCATTGATCACCCCCCTGTAAGGCTCCATTCAGAGGTCCGCATGTGTTTTGCGGATCCGATCCATGTATCAGTGGATCCGTATAAATCATACGGACGTCTGAATGAAGCCTTACAGGGGGGTGATCAATGACAGGGGGGTGATCAATGACAGGGAAGTGATCAGGAAGTCTATATGCGTGATCACCCCCTTGTCATTGATCACCCCCCTGTAAGGCTCCATTCAGAGGTCCGCATGTGTTTTGCGGATCCGATCCATGTATCCGTGGATCCGTAAAAATCATACGGACCTCCGAATGGAGCCTTACAGGGGGGTGATCAATGACAGGGGGGTGATCAATGACAGGGGGGTGATCAGGGAGTCTATATGGGGTGATCAGTGGTTCATAAAGGGTTGATAAGTGACGGGGGGGGGGGGTGTAGTGTAGTGTAGTGTTTTGTGGTACTTTACAGAGCTGCCTGTGTCCTCTGGTGGTCGATCCAAACAAAAGGGACCACCAGAGGACCAGGTAGCAGGTATATTAGACGCTGTTATCAAAACAGCGTCTAATATACCTGTTAGGGGTTAAAAAAAATCACATCTCCAGCCTGCCAGCGAACGATCGCCGCTGGCAGGCTGGAGATCCACTCGCTTACCTTCCGTTCCTGTGAGCGCGCGCCTGTGTGCGCGCGTTCACAGGAAACCTCGGCTATCGCGAGATGACGCACTGATGCGTCCAGGAGGAGTAGATCAACCACCTTCCGGATGCATCCGTGCGTTAGGTGGTCCGGAGGTGGTTAAAGGGGTTGTGTCACTTCAGCAAGTGCCATTTATCATGTAGAGAAAGTTAATACAAGTCACTTATTAATTTATTGTGATTCACCATATTGCTTCCTTTGCTGGCTGGATTCATTTTTCCATCACATTATATACTGCTTGTTCACATGGTTACAACCCCCCTGCAATCCAGCAGCGGTGGCCGTCCTTGCACACTATAGGAAAAAGTGCTGGCCTCTGGTGCACAGGACCAGTAATTGACCTGATTATCAGTCCATGTAAAAGTACTGTAGGCATTGTGTACTTGCGGTGGGAGTGACAATGACAGACTCTCAGACTTCAAAAGTCCATATGGTGTTTCATTCAGCACAACACAATACAAGGCATCCAAGTTAACCATCACTTGGGTGAATCCTCAGAACACAATGCATAACACAAAATAACATAATAAAACTTGCCCATCTGGGCGCTAACCAACACAGAGAACATGTCTCTATCTACCGTATGCCTTCATTGTGTCAGGGAGATCTGGCTTTGCACAGCCACACAAACAGCCACCATGCTCTGACCCTGACCTGACCCTGACCTGGCTTTGAGGCCTCTATTTTTCCCCAGTAATGATCCCAGTAGCCACACCTGGAATCTCCTCAGGCTGGATTGGTAGGTCCGCCAAGTATGGATTGGTAGGTCCTCCTACACATCCAAAAAAAGGATACCCACAACAAAATCTGAACAACACAGCTCCAGCAAACTACCTTTACTGAAACAAATACAGCCAGCTGGATTCTTTCTATCTCACCCGACTAGTGAGACGGTTCACATCCTTTATTAATTTTGGTTCTGGTAGCTTTTCTGAAAGATTTGTCAAGTACTTTTTGTATCCAGTCTGAGGTGGTGATGTACAACTCTGGGCACCATTATTGTTTAGGACTACTGTTACAGTAACTGTGTGCTATAGTGCCTGAGAACACAAATGCGTGGGGACACCATGTTGCTTGCATGGACAGAACTATTTTTCTTAACTGGTCCAGCACAATGATAAGTTTGGTCTTTAGGACCAGAGACAGTGTAGCGTTTTTTTTGCACACATTACTTTAACAGCTATAACTCTGTATTTGTTGGACTAGTGATGTAATTTTTAATTTTAGGAATAATTTGGGTTTTTGTATATATGATTTATGCCTTTTTTTTTAGATTTTTTAGGGTTATAATTTGAAAGAATATGATTTTTTACATTTTAGCTATTTTTATAGTAATAATTAGAGATGATTTAAACAAAGTTGACTAAATGGAATTCGATCCGAATTTCAGGAAAAATTAAATTTGTCCCAAAGTCGAATATCCTTGTGCTTCGTGGTAAAGAACAGGGCTGTATTAACATAGTGGCGGATGGAGCTGCAGAAATTTGGCCCAGCAGCCCACATAGGCCACCCGGAGCTAGGCCAGCATAGGCCGCCTCGGTCCACTGGTGGATCCAGGGGGGGGGGGGCAATTGCCCCCTTCTGAGCTGGGGGCGCGGCCCTGGTGAAAAGTAGGGGGCGGCGGCAGGGCACAGGGAGAAGAGCGCTTTCATTGTGGAAGCGCTCATCTCCATAGTCATCTGTATCGCTGTTCTCAGGACAGCGATAAAGATGGATGCTGCGGCGGGGTAGGGGAGCGAGAGGCATAACATGGTTATAAGGGAAAATAATAGCATTCTGTGAATGCATAGTACAATAGGGCTGGAGGGGTTAAAAAAAAATTACAAATAATTTAACTCACCTTAATCCACTTGTTCGCGCAGCTGGCATCTCTTCTGTCTTCTTTTGTTAGGAATAGGACCTTTGATGACATCACTACGCTCATTACATGGTCCGTCACATGATCCATCACCATGGTCTCTGAAGGATATGTCGTCTGCTTGTGGCTCTGTAATGTGGCAGGAATTTATATCTTCTGCGCTATCTGTCTTCTGCTGTATTGGGGACTGACTAGCTGAGGAGGAATTTGGCTTCTCCTGGTCTCTGGACGGTACTCACAGTTGGCTCACAGCGTATGGTTCTTCCTGGAGTTTTGGAGGTGGCTGCTTGCTTTCTACCAGCTGAGGCTGAAGGGCTCAGGCTGGGAATGATGATCTTTTGTCTCAGCCGAGACAAGAGACTGGCTTGGATCCCTAGAACTGGGAGCTCCTACACACGCAGCCTTCCCCTAGCTGGGGTGGCTGGCACTCTAACTCTAACTTCCTTCCCCACCCATGAGGCAGGATGCAGGAACATTCCACACCTCCTCACAGAGGGGGGAGCTAAACTGGAATGTACTATTCCAGTTTAGAAACACTAAGGCTACTTTCACACCTGCGTTTAGGTGCGGATCCGTCTGGTATCTGCACAGACGGATCCGCACCTATAATGCAAACGCTTAGATCCGTTCAGAACGGATCCGTTTGCATTACCATGAACAACAAAAAAAACAAAAAAAAAATGATAATGATAATGCAAACGGATCCGTTTTGACTTTACATTGAAAGTCAATGGGGGACGGATCTGTTTGAAAATTGAGCCATATAGTGTCAAATTCAAACGGATCCGTCCCCATTGACTTCCATTGTAAGTCTGGACGGATCAGTTTGCCTCCGCACGGCCAGGCGGACACCCAAACGCTGCAAGCAGCGTTCAGGTGTCCGCCTGCTGAGCGGAACGGAGGCAAACGCTGCCAGACTGATGCATTCTGAGCGGATCCGCATCCACTCAGAATGCATTAGGGCTGGACGGATCCGTTCGGGGCCGCTTGTTAGAGCCTTTAAACGGAACTCACAAGCGGAGCCCCAAATGCAAATGTGAAAGTAGCCTTAACTGAACTAAGTCTCTGCTAAACACATTGCTGCCACCTGCTGGTGTACATAGAAATTACAGCAAATACATTTAACAAGGGTTTCAATGCACATTAGTGAGGATGTGAAGTTAAATTGCACAGGATGACAATGCAGAGTTTTGTAACATAACTAATTAGTGCACAAATATTAAATAGGAATCACAAAGAGCTCAGGTAATCGTTTGAATCTTTTCTTTGGGTGCAAGCTTTTAACGTTGCAGTAAATTTTTTTTGAAAAATAGTGCAATTTTATTAATGCAAGGGTAGGCTCAAAAATAATAATGTTTCGCCGTATCACGGCGTCCTCAGGGGTTAGGGCAGTGTATACACTGCCCTAACCCCTGAGGACGCCGTGATACGGCGAAACATGTCGGGGGGCAGCGTGAGGCTCGAATTTTAAAACAGCAATCACTGGGGCCTATGTATAGTAAAGAACACTAGATACAGTGCCGTTAACAAATACAGGCAAGCGCGCAGCCTGCTATGGCAACAGTGTGTCTAGGCATATGAAGTCAGTCAAGATTACTGACAACACGTCACAAGTGACAAATAAAGGCCAGTGATACTGGGAATTTTAAAACACTAAATGTATGTCGGTGCATTACCAAAAGTTTTATCTAAGAAGTATTAAAAGTTAAGTCTTAGGCAATTGGTAGGTGCAGGAATAATAGGTGTTAAAAAGTCCTAAAGGACATTAGTAGTAGGTAGCTGTTGTTTAACACACCTTATCCTAGCACTTAAAGGGAAAACGTAGGAGTTTGAAGTGCTAATGTTTAAGGCACTGCCAACATATGGAGCTATAACTACGATGAAGGACAATATATGTCCTTTACGGCCCACTGGGTAAATGTGGTTCCTGCCCAGCCACACCAGCAACTTGGACATGTGAAGGCACTGCCGTCTCTGGTTCTCAAGCTATGAGTCCTGTGCCAATGTCCTCCTCTTCTTCCTCATCCTCTATCTTGTCCTCAGCCTCCACTGCAGGCACAATTCGGAGTGCTACTCCAGCATATCACCTGTGCAGAGGATGGCGGTGTCACGCTGTTCTACACCTAGTTTGCCTGGGCAAATGGAATCACTCAAGGGAGGAACTGCTCTGCGCCTTCAAGAGGAAATCGAATCCTGGCTCCCTCCTCGCCAACTTATAATCAGAACTATGGTCACCGACAACGGGAAGAACATTGTGTCGGCGCTGCGTCACGGAGGGCTGACCCATGTGCCCTGCATGGCACACTTCTTTAATCTGGTTGTAAAGCGGTTCTTGAAGTCTTCCACCCAACTGCAAGACATCCTGAAAATGGCTAGGAAACTGTGAAAGCACTTCAGCCACTCTTGCACTGCAAAGCGCGTCCTCCTTGAGCTGAAAAGGCAGAATAGCGTCCCCCAACATCGCCTGTTATGTGATGTTTCCACTCGTTCCACCCGTTTCCAAACATTCACATGCTTGATAAAGACTCAAGTAGTCTAAACATTGCATCCATATTGGTGAATAAACCTGAATCACTGGAATCGACAGAGTGCTGGGATCCTATTATCATTGTCCCTATACTACACAAACAATTCTTCTTTGTAATTCTCGCTATTCCATTCATCGTCCCTGGCAATAGTATACAAGCTTGATTGTAATTTTTGACTGTCCCTGAGTCCCTAAGATCGTTTTTCTGGCAGACACTGTAAGTGAAAGTCCACCCTCATTCACAGCCAGACACAGAATGACATTCTGCTAGGGCACCTTCCTGTCTGCTGCACCGCTGATTAGCTCATCCAGGCTGTCTGTCAGCCTGGGAACCAATCAGGGCAAGCCCTCCCCCACTTTCTCTCAGGATCATGTGAGCACCCTTCTTCTTCCACCCTAGTGCTTTTTTCCCCCACCAACATATGAAGCAAAATGGCGCGATGCGTTGTTTTATTGGAGTCATCTGGAACAGCACTGCAATGATTAAACCCTCCATTGTATGCATATGCAGCTGCTAGACTGATTCCAATGTGCTTTATATATATATATATATATATATATATATATACATATATATTTATATGTGTGTTTGTCTGCTAGCATACCGACTTCTGCCTAATTCCCAGATTCTGACCCACTGTCACCTGACCCGTGCCTGTTTACCAGAGTGACCCTTTGCTGCCTGCCCTTACCTTTGGATTGTTTTTACAGATTTGCACTAACTCTGTCTTTTCTGACCTCGACCTGCCACTGACTGTGAGTTTTGTCTGATTCCTTGGTGTCTTGCACCAGTGTCTCTGACTCCCATGTGTCAGCTGTCAACCACACCAGGAATACTCCAGGAGTTAGCTGCCTGGTGACTCCCCCGCAGTGAAGCCCAGATCCCTGCATAGGTGTTAAAGGATGAATAGCAGGGTACTGCCAGGATAATACCCTTAGGTTTAGCCCAAAGTCACAACGATTGATTGACAGACACAGTCGTTCCAACCCAACTTCCCGTCATTGTGACAGCACTCTACTGATGGCTTTTGGAGGGTTCTTGTCTTATATCCTGTTATCACCATCAGGACACACAATCCCAAAGCACCACATACCGTACATGCCACGTGTTGGGCTTTGTATGTTTTTAGCCGTTCATCAAGCTCATCAAAGTGCACATGTGGCCAACAAACCACAAGCCCAAAATGTTGCATAATAGCATGTGGTTCATAGCTCGACTGCAGATTTTATGTACAGTACTATCTTGACTTTGGATGATATTGTCATGGTCTTACCTTCTCACTGTTCTCCTTCGTTTGACATGTGCTGGCGGCCATCTTGGTTTCTGGGTTTCTTGTAGCCTCCCACCCTGCGGCTCCTCCTTCCCACTGGGAGGAGCTGGATGCCTAGCTCATATATATAGAAGGTCTGTGGCTTCAGTTCCTTGCTTGGTCCTCCTGTGTGCACATGCTTCAAAGACTGCTGCTGCTTCTGGTTCCTGATCCTGGCCTCGTCTGACTACCCCGTTGGTTCCCGATCCTGGCTTCGTCTGACTACCCCGTTGGTTCCTGATCCTGGCTACGTCTGACTACCCTCCTGGTTCCTGACCTCCGTCTACGCAAGACCCTGCTTCAGTTTAGCCATCCGTTTGGACTTTAGCTACGGCTTGATTTTCAATAAAGCCTTCTTTCCACCTATCTCTGTTGTACGTCTGGTTCATGGTTCCATGACATTAGGACCAAGCCATGAATTCTGACGGTACAGGGCCATCCTCGCTACCTACGCTGGTTGCCAGACTTGATCAGCAGGATCACCTGTTGGGTCGGTTCGCTGTGGCGTTACAAACCCTGCTTGAACGCACGGCTCATTTAGCTTCCGTTGCCGATGGGTCGGTTGTCGCTCCTGGGCCCGCTCCTACTGCCGCTCCGGTTGTTGCGCCAGAGTCTACCCCGACACCTGTTGCTGCACCTGCGGTGTTTCGGGGTATGATCGGTTCTGCCCCCCTTCCACAGCGCTTTGGGGGAGAGCCAACTCAGTGCCGAGGTTTCCTTAACCAGGTGGCCATTTATTTCGAGTTGCTGCCACATGCCTTTCCCACTGAGAGATCAAAGGTGGGCTTCTTGATCTCGCTGCTCTCGGACAAGGCCTTGGCCTGGGCCAGCCCTTTATGGGAGAACAACAATCCGGTGGTTGCCGAGTTTTCCGGTTTTGTTGCTTCTCTTCGGAAGGTATTCGATGTGCCGGCTCGTGCTGCCTCTGCTGCGAAGCTCCTTATGTCCATCAGACAGGGTTCACGATCCGTAGCTGAATACGCCATTGAGTTTCGTACCCTGGCAGCAGAGGTGGGCTGGAATAATGAGGCTCTGGTCGCTGCTTTCTCTCATGGTCTCTCGGATGCCTTGAAGGATGAGATTGCAGCCAAGGACCTACCAGTGGAGCTCGAGTCCCTTATTTCTTTCCTGATTTTGATTGACACCAGACTCAGGGAGAGACCTTCCTTTAAGGAGAGCCTGCGGAGGCCTTCTAACAGATTGGCGCCTACGTTTGCTGTCCCACCCGTGCCTCCCTCTCCTCCCACGCCTCCTGGGGATGACTGGTCTGGGGGTCAACCCATGCAGCTGGGGGTTGCTCGCCTGTCCGAGGGGGAGAGGGTACTCCGGAGACGCGAGGGCCGATGCATGTACTGTGGTCTCGGTGGGCATTTTCGGTTGGCATGCCCGAACCGTCCGGGAAACGCTCGCACCTGAGATCCTGTCGGGGGCAGATCTTGGGTGGAGTCTCCTCGTCCCCGGTTTCCCGTGTTGACAAACCACTGATTACTGTTGTCCTCTCCTGGGTCGGGGGCTCGGTGACGACCCAGGCGTTGGTGGACTCTGGTGCTGGTGGCTTGTTCATTGATAGTGTGTTCGCCGCCGCCAATTCCATTCCTCTGCAGCCTCGAGGTTCCCCACTGGCTCTTGAGGCGATAGACGGCAGACCCCTTCTGCCGCCACACGTGACTCAGGAGACCCTTCCAGTGGGGATGGCCATTGGTGCCGTTCACAGAGAGTCGGTCTGTCTCCAGGTTATTTCGTCTCCACACTACTCGGTGGTCTTGGGGTACCCCTGGCTCCAGAAGCATAATCCGACTTTCGATTGGAGATCGGCCGAGATCCTCTCGTGGTCACCGCAGTGTGGGGCTAGTTGCATCCATGGGCCTGTCAAGTTGCTGTGTACTTCCTCGGACTCTCTGTTGCCTCCTGAATACGAGGAGTACCGGGATGTATTCGATAAGGTGCGTGCGGTTGCCCTACCTCCGCACCGCCCATACGATTGTGCCATAGAGTTACAATCTGGTGCCGTTCCTCCTCGTGGCAAAGTCTATCCACTGTCGGTAGCGGAGAATGAGGCCATGGAGGAGTACGTGAGGGAGGCGCTTTCACGCGGACACATTCGCAAATCCTCGTCCCCGGCAGGGGCTGGATTTTTCTTTGTGAAAAAGAAGGGCGGTGAGTTGAGGCCTTGCATCGACTACAGGGGTCTCAATCGCATCACGATCAAGAACGCTTACCCGATACCCTTGATTTCCGAGCTGTTCGATCGCCTCAAAGGGGCCACGGTCTTTACCAAACTCGACCTGAGGGCGGCATATAACCTGGTAAGGATCAAGGCGGGCGATGAGTGGAAGACCGCGTTTAACACCAGGACCGGTCATTATGAATCCTTGGTTATGCCCTTTGGGTTGTGCAATGCGCCCGCAGTCTTCCAGGAATTCATCAACGATGTTTTCCGTGACCTGTTGCAGCAGTGTGTGGTGGTCTATTTGGATGACATCTTGGTATATTCTGCATCCATGGAGGCCCACATTCTGGATGTCAGACGAGTGTTGCAACGCTTACGAGAGAACAAGCTGTTCGGTAAGCTTGAGAAATGCGAATTTCACCGATCCCAGGTAACCTTCTTAGGTTACATCATTTCCGCTGAGGGGTTCTCCATGGATCCTGAGAAGGTTTCGGCTGTCTTACAGTGGCCCCAGCCCAGTGGGCTTCGTGCCCTGCAGCGCTTTTTGGGCTTCGCCAATTATTATCGGAAGTTCATCAGGGACTTTTCCATGCTAGCCAAGCCTCTCACGGATCTGACCAGGAAGGGCAGTAATCCTCAGGTCTGGCCGCTCGAGGCCATCCGAGCTTTTGAGGCTCTAAAGTCCGCCTTTGTGTCGGCTCCGATTCTGTCGCATCCCAACCCTGGGTTGCCTTTTGTCCTCGAGGTGGACGCGTCTGAGACGGGAGTAGGCGCCCTCCTGTCTCAGCGTAGAACACCAGAGGGTCCTCTGCTTCCTTGTGGGTTTTACTCCCGGAAACTGTCTTCCGCGGAGTGCAACTATCAGATTGGTGACAGGGAGTTATTGGCCATCGTGCAGGCCCTTAAAGAATGGAGGCACTTGCTCGAGGGCTCGGTGGTTCCGGTTCTCATCCTGACGGACCACAAGAATCTGACCTACCTCTCTGAGGCCAAGAGATTGACACCACGTCAGGCCAGATGGGCTCTGTTCTTGTCACGTTTTAATTACGTGGTCTCCTACCTACCCGGCTCCAAGAACATCAGAGCGGATGCCTTATCACGGCAGTACTCCGAGCTGTCCGGGGAGGAGTCGATTCCGACTACGGTCATACCCCCGAATCAGATCCTGGCTGCTATTCGCACCAGCCTGACCTCTCCTCTGGGTGAGCAGATTTTGGCGGCTCAATCTGGTGCTCCCTCTGGGAGACCCAACGGCAGATGTTTTGTGCCTGAGGAGTTGCGCACTCGGTTGTTGCGAACCTACCATAACTCCAAGGCCGCGGGGCACCCTGGAAAGAATCAGCTGTCCTGGGCGGTTTCACGTCTGTTCTGGTGGCCTTCTCTACGTTCCGACATCGCCGCATATGTAGCGGCATGCTCCGTTTGTGCCCAGAGTAAGTCCCCTCGGCACCTTCCGTTGGGCCTTTTGCAACCCATAGCCACCGGGGAGCGTCCATGGTCACACCTGGGGATGGATTTCATTGTGGACCTTCCTGCATCCCGAGGCCATACGGTCATTCTCATGATTGTGGATCGGTTTTCCAAAATGTGCCACTGTGTTCCTCTCAAGAAGTTACCCTCTGCACAAGAGTTGGCCTCGATTTTTGCCAGGGAGGTCTTCCGGTTGCACGGTTTGCCCAAGGAGATTGTGTCGGATCGGGGGAGTCAGTTTGTGTCCAGGTTCTGGCGCGCCTTTTGCTCCCAGTTGGGGATTCATCTCTCTTTCTCCTCGGCCTACCACCCTCAGTCCAATGGGGCCGCAGAACGATCCAATCAGGCCTTGGAGCAATTCCTTCGTTGCTATGTCTCCGATCACCAAGACAATTGGGTTGACCTCCTGCCTTGGGCTGAGTTTGCCAGGAACACGGCGGTGAACTCTTCCTCTGGGACGTCTCCCTTCATGGCCAATTATGGGTTCCAACCTGCCGTGTTACCGGAGGTATTCTCTCCCCAGGATACTCCGGCTGTGGAGGATCACCTTTCCGTCCCACGTACTTCTTGGGTACAGATCCAGAGGTCCCTTGAGGTCTCTGCGCAACGCCAGAGACTCCAGGCTAATCGCAGACGAGCGCCCGCTCCTTCCTACCAGGTCGGAGACCGTGTATGGTTGTCCACCCGCAACCTCAACCTTCGAGTGCCCACTCCCAAGCTGGCGCCTCGCTTTGTTGGTCCCTTCCGAGTGCTTCACAGGGTAAACCCGGTAGCCTATGCCCTTGCGCTTCCTCCTGGCATGCGGATCTCCAACGTGTTTCATGTCTCCCTGTTGAAGCCATTGGTGTGTAATCGTTTCACTTCCTCGGTTCCTCGGCCCCGTCCGGTCCAAGTGGGCAATCGTGAGGAATATGAGGTGAGCAATATCCTGGACTCACGCCTGGTCCGCGGTCGGTTGCAGTTTTTGGTCTATTGGCGTGGTTATGGTCCAGAGGAGCGTTCCTGGGTTCCCTCCACAGATGTCCATGCTCCTGCGTTGCTCCGAGCCTTCCACGCACGCTTCCCTCTGAAACCGTTCCTTACTCCGCGGAGGAGGGGCCCTTGAGGGGGAGGTACTGTCATGGTCTTACCTTCTCACTGTTCTCCTTCGTTTGACATGTGCTGGCGGCCATCTTGGTTTCTGGGTTTCTTGTAGCCTCCCACCCTGCGGCTCCTCCTTCCCACTGGGAGGAGCTGGATGCCTAGCTCATATATATAGAAGGTCTGTGGCTTCAGTTCCTTGCTTGGTCCTCCTGTGTGCACATGCTTCAAAGACTGCTGCTGCTTCTGGTTCCTGATCCTGGCCTCGTCTGACTACCCCGTTGGTTCCCGATCCTGGCTTCGTCTGACTACCCCGTTGGTTCCTGATCCTGGCTACGTCTGACTACCCTCCTGGTTCCTGACCTCCGTCTACGCAAGACCCTGCTTCAGTTTAGCCATCCGTTTGGACTTTAGCTACGGCTTGATTTTCAATAAAGCCTTCTTTCCACCTATCTCTGTTGTACGTCTGGTTCATGGTTCCATGACAGATATAAGAATATGTGATGGCTGCCAAGAGACTTGCTCTTGAGTTTTTCCTTTGAAGTGAATATTATTGTTGCCTTGTTGTGTTTTGTGTTCCTCACCTTTCTTTGTTCTCCATGTCTTGACATCATCTGCAGTTTGAGTATATAAATTCATTGTTTCTTGTTTGCGTTAGCGCTTTAGTGCCCTCTGACATCTAATTTGTGTGAGCCATGTACTGTAATGTAAAGTTACAAATACAAATGTCAATATGAAAAATGTTTTCCCATTTTATTGTGCTCCTCACAATGTATGTAGCTAATCATCATAATGATGAAATTTCAGAATTTCACTTTTTTGGCAAATTTTCCATTTTAATCATTTTTTTCCGCTAACAAAACAAAGGTTAACAGCCAAATAAAACTCAATATTTATTGCCCTGATTCTTTAGTTTACAGAAACACCCCATATGTGGTAGTAAACTGTTGTATGGCCACACGGCAGGGCGCAGAAAGAAAGGAAAGCCATATGGTTTTTGGAAGGCAGATTTTTATGGACTGGTTTATTTACACCATGTCCCATTTGAAGCTCCCCTCATGCACCCCTAGAGTAGAAACTCTAAAAAAGTGACCCCATTTTAGAAACTACACCCCTCAAGGTATTCAAAACTGATTTTACAAACGTTGTTAACCCTTTAGGTGTTCAACAAGAATTAATTGAAAATGGATATGAAATTTCTGAATTTAACTTTTTCTGTCAGGTTTTCCATTTTAATATTTTTTTTCCGCAAACAAAGCCAGGATTAACAGCCAAACTAAACTGAATATTTATTGCCCATATTCTGTAGTTTACAGAAACACCCCATATGTGGTCACATATGGGGCACACGGCAGGGCGCAGAAGGAAAGGAACGCCATATGGTTTTTGAAGGGCAGATTTCACTGGGATAATTTCATGTCACATTTGAAACCCCCTGATGCACCCCTAGAGTAAAAACTACAAAAAAGTGACCCCATTTTGGAAACTACAGGGTAAGGTAGCAGTTTTGTTGGTACTATTTTAGTGTACAGATGATTTTTGGTTGCTCTATATTACACTTTTTGTGAGGCAAGGTAACAAAAAAATAGCTGTTTTGGCACTGTTTTTTTTTTTGTTATTTACAACGTTCATCTGACAGATTAGATCATGAACTATTTTTATAGAGCAGGTTGTTACAGATGCGACAATACAAAATATGACAACTTTTTTGGGTTGTTTGTTTCAGTTTAACATAATAAAGCATTTTTGAAAAGTCTTATGTAGGGGCTCATTTTTTTCCCAGTATGAGATGACTGTTTGATTTCTTGCTATTACACTTTTTGTGATGTAAGGTGACAAAATGGCTTTTTGACACCTATTTTTATGGTGTTCACCTGATGGGTTAAATCATATGATATTTTTATAGAGAAGGTTGTTATGGACGCCGCAATACCTAATATGTATACTTTTTTATTTATTTAAGTTTTATACACTAATATAATTTTTGAAACAAAAAAAAAAACATGTTTTAGTGTCACCATAGTCTGAGAGCCATTTTGGGGTGCATATGACTTTTTGATCGCTTGCTATTACACTTTTTGTGATGTAAGGTGACAAAAAAATTGCTTTTTGACATCTTTTTTTTTTTTTTTTATACACTGTTCACCTGAGGGGTTAGTTCATGTGGTATTTTTATAGAGCAGGCTGTTACGAATGCGGCGATACCGAATATGTATACTTTTTTTTATTATTTTTACATTTAACACAATAAAAGCATTTTTTTAAACCAAAAAATCATGTTTTAGTGTCTCCATAGTCAGATCCATATTTTATTTTATTTTTGGGCAATTGTCCTATGTAGAGACTCATTTTTTGGGGGATGAGGTGACGGTTAGATTGGTACTATTTTGGGGGGCATACGCCTTTTTGATAGCTTGGTGTTGCACTTTAAGTGATGCAAGGTGACAAACATGGCTTTTTTTGACACAGTTTTTATTTTTTATGGTGTCTATCGGACAGGGTGGATCATGTGATATATTTATAGAGATGGTAGTTTTTTTTCTATTTTTTATTATAAAATCAGGGGAAAGGGGCGTTTTTTATTTTATTAACTTGAAACTTTATTTTTTTTTATTCAAAACACTTTTTTTTAAACTTTTTTTTAAAACTTTATTTCTGTCCCGCTCTGGGACTTCAACTATTGGGGGTCTGATCCCCTCTGCAATGCATTACAATGCATCTGTACTGTAATGCATTGCCTTTTAGTGTACAACACTGAGTTATACACTAACAGGTTGCCTATAAGACCCAGCCTGAGGCTGGATCTCCTCGGCACCTGTAGAAGCAGGTCCCGATGCCGTGCAAGGCATTGGGCAGCCTCTGCACTGCATCGGGCTGCCTTCTGACACATCAAGTCCCCGCCACAACAGCGCGGGGACTCGATGCGCTCCCTCACCCGCCGGAAACAACTTCTTCGTTGCGGTAAGCGCGGACCGCGCATAGAAGGGGTTCATCCGCCGGCATCGCTGTAAACAGCCATGTCGGTGGATACAGCAGGGGCCCGCCCGATCAGCCCGCTGTGCATGTTCGGCAGAATGCATTCTGGCAATGCATCCCCCCGCAGTACATGCATGGCATTTTGCGTTAAGAGGTTAAGGTCTATGGCCAATCTGACCATGGACACATGTATTGCAGCCCCTTCAATCAGTTGATTTACAAGGGTTTCAGAGAGTGACCTTCTGATCTGATATTGATGGCGTATCCTGATAGGCCTATTTCACTTAAATTGGTGTTGAGGTGCAGTATGCCGGCACGGTCACTACACATTGCACAAAGCCTTCTGCTTCTGGCTGCGTCCACTGTTTTCTTTCTGGTGCTAGCAGATGTTGAAATCAGCTGTGTGATGGTTAGAGAACATAATAAAAGCCCTACATGTCATGTACAAAAAAAAGGGCAAAAAAAATATTTTGGTAGTAAATAAAGGTAGGACTGTTAAAGCACTATGTTTGTGAAATCATGAAAGAGTGTCTGGTCATTAAGGCATCTTTAAGGTTAAAATGTGAATTGTGTCATGTTTTTTCAATTGCAGTAGAGGTGTGACTGCGCACCACTATCAGCGTGTGCTGTATGAACATCACATTAGTGTGGGTCGATGTAGCCTTGGGAGATGTCTGAACTAAGATGACCTAGATCAGCTGTTCTTGTACAACATAAATCACTTTCTGTAAGATTCAGCTGGGAAGAAATGGTGCTATAAGGGAAATGTATTGTGTTATTGTGGCTATTCTGACCTTTGGGGACAATTTTATAAAATTAAAAAAATACAGACAGTAAGAAATGAAGCATCCTTAAAATAAATAACAAATAGTTAGATAGTATGACTGAAAAAAGTCCATCAAGTTAAACCGATGGATGGGAGGGGATGTGCATTAGACCTCATGCACACGACTGCATGTACTTTGAGTTCAGAAAAATGCGGATCTCTAAAATATGCATGTCCATGTGATATCTGCATTGCATCCAGGTTTTTTTTTTTTTTGCGCCTCATTGACTACATTGGGTCCATGGTCCACATTTTGGGCCAAAAATAGGACATGTTCTATCCTTTGCAGAAGGGACATACAGATGCGGAAAACACATGATTGATCCTGTAAGTGAAATTGGACGTCACATCCCATCAGTCTACGGCAGCAAACAATGTCTACACAAACCATCAGAATGCATTTGCATGACAGTGGGCTACAAGCCAGACGTGAAGTTACAGGTATTCCATTGATCTCATGCCCCCACTCTCAAAGGCTAAGATGGTGCACATGAAGATGGCAATGGAGACTGAAATGGAGGTGTGTCTTCAGCAATGAGTGCCACTTTTGTCTCGAATGCAATGATAGCAGGAAATTGGTCTGGAGACCATGTGGGCAAAACCATGAAGATGCCTTCAAAAAAGAACATCACACCAGTCCTACTCCTGGGATTATGGTATGGGGTGGCATAACGTATGATAGCCAGACCCCTCTATTCTTCATTTCAGGTACACTAACAGCACAGCGTTACATTGATTTAGCCGTGCAACCAGTGGTACGGCAATTTCCCCAAAGTATCCCAGGAGCAGTATTTCAACAGGACAACGCCAGGCCGCAAGTTGCGTGTGCTACTATGAGCAACCTGCATGGCCTAAAAAAGCTGCCACGGCCTGTAGCGTCTCCAAAATTGTCTCCATCAAGCACATCTGAGACATCATTGGTCAGCAATTGCAAAGGGAGCTGCCAGCAGCAGATCTTGATGATTTGCATGCCCAAGTGCATTCAGCACAACAAAACATTCCTCAGACAACCAATAATAACTTCATTGATAGCATACCAAGGAATGTCAGTGTGTATATTTCTATGAGTGGCACTTGTACTTGATACTGAATGAATTGAGATTTATTGAGTATTTCGTTTCCATTTATCATTTGCATATCATTAACATGTCTATTGATTCTGTGATTTCCATAATTCCACAACTTTTCTTTTTTGGTGTTGCAATGTTGAGGAGTGTATGTTATACATAAAATAGGGTGACATAAGTTTTCTTGTTTTGCCAATAGGAAAATTGTTATTGATGCTTCATTAATTACAGGCTGGCCATATAGTCTTCACAAACAAAATAAAACCCTGCAAATATCAATTCTGAAAAATATTGTCTTTATTAAAGGAAAACGTTCACACAACATTATCAGAGTATCTAAAGACTGTGTGTTTACCTCCGATAGCATGAGAGATCGCTCAAGATAAAGAGCTGAATAAAAAAAAAAATAGGCATTTTAAAGGCCCTTTACAGGTCGAGGATCAGGAAAATAATTGGGGATGAGCATTTATATAAATGCTCGCTCCTGATAATTGCCCAGTGTAAATGCTGAAAGCAGATTGTACTGTGCTTCTAGCAAAAAATGATTCTCTATGGGGATGAGTGATCGCAGTATTGATTGCTCGTCTCCATAGAGAGATGATTTCTGCATGTAAATGCAACTGCCTTCTCTGCTCAATGATCAGCCAGCGATCAGAAACGAATGTCTTGTTCCTGATGATTGCTTATACATCAGCGGGTATAAAGAGGCTTTAAGGGGTATTCCCATTACAATGATCACAGTTTAATAGGGTGCCAGTGCTGATTTTTTGTAAATATATTGTATAAGCAAATTCCCACCCTTCTTGATCAAATTCTTTCCCTCCTACCTCATTATTGTCCTTTGGTCTCCCATAGTTATGGCCACAGCTGCCTGACGATTCCACGGGCCGTGCCTGCGCAGATGAACCACATCCATCCAGTGGCCGGCCTCTCATTTTATTAATGAACGAGCATGCCGTCTGAAACAGAGCCGCGCATGCTCTGTTTGCAGGACAGACTTCGAAGACTCTGTAAGGACCTTCTGACGTCACAATATCATGTGACATCCCTAGGTCACGTGGGGCGGCAGCCGGAGCGCTCCGTTACCACAGGCACCGGACGAATGTTCACAGAGTAGTAAGGTCTGCAGCACTGAGAGGGGAGAGAGGTGACAGTGCTGGAGAGGTGGATGTAACTGCTGGGGAGGGGCTGAGAATTGTATGTAGGGGGAGGGATTCTGTGTGGGACTGTATGCTGGGGGGAGGGGACTGTGTGAGATTATATACTGGGGGGGAGATTGCTGTGTGAAATTATATTCCGGGGGGCTGCTGTGTGAGATTATATACTGGGGGGCTGCTGTGTGAGATTATATACTGGGGGCGGTTGCTGTGTGAGATTATATACTGGGGGGAGGCTGCTGTGTGATATTATATACTGGGGGGGCGGCTGCTGTGTGATATTATATACTGGGGGGCTGCTTTGTGAGATTATATGCTGGGTCTGCTGTGTGAGATTATATACTGGGGGCGGCTGCTGTGTGAGATTATATACTGGGGGGAGGCTGCTGTGTGATATTATATACTGGGGGGGCGGCTGCTGTGTGAGATTATATACTGGGGGGAGGCTGCTGTGTGATATTATATACTGGGGGGGCGGCTGCTGTGTGATATTATATACTGGGGGGCTGCTTTGTGAGATTATATGCTGGGGCTGATGTGTGAGATTATATACTGGGGGGCTGCTGTGTAAGATTATATACTGGGGGGCTGCTGTGTGAGATTATATACTGGGGGGCTGCTGTGTGAGATTATATACTGGGGGGCTGCTGTGTGAGATTATATTCTGGGGGGCGCTGTGTGAGATTATATTCTGGGGGGCGCTGTGTGAGATTATATTCTGGGGGGCGCTGTGTGAGATTATATACTGGGGGCTGCTATGTGAGATTATATTCTGGGGGGCACTGTGTGAGATTATATACTGGAGGGGTGCTGTGTGAGAATATATACTGGGGGGATGCTGTGTGAGATTATATACTTGGGGTTGCTGTGTGAGATTATATACTGGGGGGCTGCTGTGTGAGATTATATACTGGGGGTGGCCGTGTGAGATTATATACTGGGGTGGTTGCTCTGTGAGATTATATACTGGGGGTGGCTGTGTTAGATTATTTACTGGGGTGGTTGCTGTGTGAGATTATATACTGGGGGGCTTCTGTGTGAGATTACATACTGGGGGGGTATACTGGGGGGGTGCCGTGTGAGATTTTATACTGGGGGTGGGTGTGTGAGATTATATACTGGGGTGGTTGCTGTGTGGGATTGTATGCTGGGGGGCTGCTGTCTGAATGCACCCTTACCCATAGTAAACTGACTACACAGATCGGATGCACAGAAATCCAGAATTTTATTATTATGCAAATAAGTCTCAGCATACAATCCCACACACATCTCCCCCCCACAACATAATTCCACAAGACACCCCCATTCATACAATCTCACACAGCAGCCCCCCCTTCATATAATCCCACACATTTTAGCACCCCAGAAGCGGTTCAGGGAAGACAGATGTAGCAGAGCTGTATTTGAAGTGATTCAAACTCAGTGCTGGTAGTAGAGAGGAAGACAGATGTAGCAGAGCTGTATAAGAAGCGGTTCAGGAAAGACAGATGTAGGAGAGCTGTATATGAAGCGGTTCAGGGAAGACAGATGTAGCAGAGCTGTATCAGAAGGGGTTTAGCCACAGTGCTGGTAGGGGACCGGGGAAGACAGATGTAGCAGAGCTTTATGCGAAGCGGTTCAGGAAAGACAGATGTAGCAGAGCTGTATATGAAGCAGGTCAGGGAAGACGGATGTAGCAGAGCTGTAGATGAAGCGGTTCAGGGAAGACAGATGTACTAGAGCTGTATCAGAAGCGGTTTAGCCACAGTGCTGGTAGGGGACTGGGGAAAACAGATGTAGCAGAGCAGTATAAGAAGCGGTTCAGGGAAAACAGAAGTAGCAGAGCTGTATATGAAATGGTTCAGCTACAGTGCTATTGGGGGAGAGGAAGACAGATGTAGCTAAGCTGTATATGAAGCGGTTCAGGGAAGACAGATGTAGCAGTGCTATATCAGAAGCGGTTTAGCTACAGTGCTGGTAGGGGACTGGGGAAGACAGATGCTTTTGGGCTAAAGTAGATTAGTGAATTATTGTTTTGCTACACAAATTGGGTTTGTAAAAGATAAGACAGGTTCTGTGTGTAAAACTTTATTAGACTGCAGGACAGCCACATGTTACTGTCTACTGAGCTCACTTATCACAGCTCTCTGAGTGACGATTCCCCAGCAAGGGGGAGGGGCCTCACAGACACTGCAGGCTGATGGCTCATACTATCCACATGAACTAGAACGCAAAGACTGAGTTCTCAGTGTGATGTCATAAAGAGGCGTGGCCTGCCTTCACTCAAACTGCCTAAGCCCGCCCAGCCTTAGAAGCAGGAAACCAGGAAGTGAACTCCAGAGCTTGGCTGAAGGTGAGGATGAAATAGCAAGATGGGAATACCCCTTTAAGGTGGCTACACAATAGTGGAGATGGTTGTTATAGCTTCAGGTGTGCCACTGGTCTCAAGCATCAAGTTCTACGTTAGGTTCATCGTAAACCACTGCACGTTTTTTTCTGCAATGACGGGAATGCTTGACATTTAGAGCGTCACCCATTTTATCCAGCTCATGCAAGACCTGGAAAACATTCAAAGAGCAATGCAGTGAATAAGCTCCCACAATCCATAAACAAACAGAATAGTAAAACGGTTATATTGTTTATGGTATTATAGAATATAAAAAATAACAAAAATAAGGTGTTGGTGTTACCCAGTTTGTACATCTACTATATGTACTTCTATAAAATGGTATATGGTGTATAATTATTGTTGAGCGAACTTGTTTTTCAAGTTCGGCGTACAAGGTTGGGGTTCAGAATCCATAATGGAATTCTTAGATAACCCGAACCTTGTACGTCTAACTTGAAAACACAAGTTTGCTCATCCCTTTGTATAATGCATCTGTGTTAAAATAGTGAGTATCTATCCTCCGGGTGAGTTCGAGGGTCAGAATCTAGTTTAGGCCTGGGTTACATGGAGACTGTGGGTAAGGCCACATGGAGCTGCACTAGTGCAGTGGAAAACTATTGTGCCGTTCAGTTTTCAAATTGATTGATAAGTGGGGTGCGTAAGCTGTTTAAAGGGCTTTTAATATTGATGACCTATCCCCAGCCCCCCCATCAAACATCTGTATGAAGAGAACTCAGCGACGTACGCGCTTGCCGTCTCCTGTCGACATAGCAACAGCGAGCAGGAAGATCATACAGCTGATCGGTGGGGATGCCAGGTGTTGTTCCCCCCTTGCTGATCTGATATTGATGATGATGACCTATCCTGAGGATAGGTCATAAATATTAAAAACCTGGAAAACCCATTTAAGGAAAAGTCATGCAGCCACATGACAATTTGAGAACCTCAGCGGGAGCACAACACTGCAGTTTTCAGCAACTAGACAGCCGCACCTGTATGTCTCCATCTGGCCTGAGGGTGCTGCCACACGTCGCGGCTATACTGTCTTTTGAAAAGCATATAAAAAAGCATGCGGTTTCTGCAACTATACACCTGCATTTATGGTGCTTTTTCTTCCAGCAAAGACAAAACACACAGCTAAACCGAATTACATTAATTACAAAATAGAGTTAAATTAAGGTAACTTAAGTCTGCTGTGTGTTTCCCTTATCAGAAAAAACAAAAGAAAGGAGCCAAAGCGTCAGATAATGAATGTAATAAATCCTTTATTGGAATGAGACAAGTATAAAATACATATAAAAATGCGGGGAAACAAGAAAAGAGGGGAGCAGGGAGGAGGAAAAGAGCGCCACCCTGGGAGGACCGCTCTGGTCTGGATAGTAACATATATAAGAGGTCAGCGGGATGAAAGTATATAGTAAATAAATAACCTACCCGCAGACAATTCTGATTGTACAATAAGCAGGTGGGTCAAAATGAATGACAGAGCCCAAAACCAGGCTGGATATTAGCGCCCGGCCATGCAAAAATCAAACATGAAAATGAATGAGTAAATGAATAAAGGCCGGGATAAACAATGAAACAAGACCTCACCTCAAACAGACCAGGAGTGGACCGACCAGGATGGCGCTCTTTTCCTCCTCCCTGCTCCCCTCTTTTCTTGTTTCCCCGCATTTTTATATGTATTTTATACTTGTCTCATTCCAATAAAGGATTTATTACATTCATTATCTGGCGCTTTGGCTCCTTTCTTTTGTTTTTTCTGATATGTGCACTCGGGAGCTGTTGCCGAGTTACTCTATAGGGGTGTGTTTTTGGGTATACTAGGCTGGGCATGGTCCCTTGCCCCCTCCCCTTTCTTTACTTGTGGCACCCCTTGGGTCGCCCTTTTGTTTTCTGTGTGTTTCCCTTGTTGGAAGAAAACGCACCATAACTGCAGGTATATGCAAAAACCTCATGCTTTTTTGAAAAACACATGCATTTTTTAATGATTTTTTTGCCACAGGTAAAACACAGCCGTGACGTGTGACAGCACCCTACCCTATTGCAGCCCTGCTAATTAATTTTAGCAATCGGAGGACAGCTGAACACCATGTGATTGCATGCGTCCATATGTATTCCTTTGGACTGCACCTGTAAAAGTTAAACTTAATCATTATTCCTTCTTACTGTGTAGCCCACACCTAAAACAACATGGTGCAGATTTATTAAAGGTATGTTCCCACAGAAGTAGATACGCTGCAGAATTTGTGTTCTAGAATTGTGGGCAGCATTTTATGAAATCTCATCCACAGGCTCCAGAAAAGAAATCTGTGCAGAATACGCACAGGAATTTGACCCAAAGTCCAGATTTATGCAGCGGACTTCCACCACAGATTTCATTCTTTTTAATAGCAAAAAAAAAAAAGTAGTGAGCGAACTTCAGTTTTCAAGTTCGGCATACAAGGTTTGGGTTCGGGTTATCTAAGAATTCCGTTATGGATTCCGCTACCACGGACCATACATTTTAATGTCCGTGGTAGCAGAGTCCATAATGGAATTCTTAGATAACCCAAACCTTGTATGCCAAACTTGAAAACAGTTGTTCACTCCTCCCTATCCATAAGTAACCCATATGGATTTGCCATTGTTCCACAGCAAATCCTGCAGCAGATTATCTAAGCAGAAATTACGTCCTGTTGGAATATACCCTAGAACAGTGATGGCGAACCTATGGCACGGGTGCCAGAGTAGGCACTCAGAGCCCTCTCTGTGGGCACTTGCACCCTGGAAAAGTCTATGGTGTACCAATATGCCTTAGGCCTCCTGCACACGAACCCCGTGGCCGTGCTGCGGGCCGCAATGCAAGAACACTGACCATGGCGCAGCCGCAGTGGATCACGGACCCATTCACTAATGGGTCCACGATCTGCAAAAAGATAGGACATGTTCTATCATTTTTCGGAACCGAAGTACGGGATGAAACCCCATGGAACCTCTCCGTAGGGTTCCGTTCTGTGCTTCCGTTCTGCACCATTCCGCATCTCCGGATTTGGGGGACCCATTAAAGTGAAAGCGTCCGCATCCATGATGCGGAATGCACGTGGAACGATGCCCATGTATTGCGGATCCGCAAATGCGGTCCTCAATATGGCAACGGGACACCTACAGTCATGTGCAGGAGTCCTTAGACTTTTCCTGCCATTCATCAGCGCAGGCGTACTATGAACACCACAGGCAGCGCACTGAGTGTAAACAGGCTTTTATAGCGAAATGTACATGGAAGATATACTATACTGGACTGTAGTATTCAGGGGAAATTCCCATGTTGGCACTTTGTGATAAATATGTGGGTTTTGGGGTGCAGTTTGGGCACTCGGTCTCTAAAAGGTTTGCCATCACTGCCCTAGAACTTGCATTTCATACACTGTTCTTAAACAAAACCCTGTTGGAGTAAATTGCTCCAAATGTATTAAGAGGCACTAACCTTTTAATAAATTTGGCACATCTTTAGGATGTCTTTAAAGGGATCCAATACTTTTATATTAATGGGCTATTCTCAGGTTGACCATTTATCTGACCGGCGGGAGTCTGACACCCTACACCCCCACTGAAGCTGGTTACTGCAGCCCTGCTCCCAATGAAGTGAATGGAATCATATTTCCTGACCTGTCTCTTCTTATTTGCTTAAAACAATGTGACTCTAATTACTCCCCATAATATCAGGTTTCATTGAAGTTAAAGAAAAAAGATAAAAAAAATAGCCAGAACTTGTTAACAATAAGGGTGGGTTTGCATTGGCGTCGACAGGACTCTTAAAGGCTTCCATTTTGCTTTCCGTCCTAAAATTCTGTTATATTCAATTATAACTCTGTTATAACGGAATGTCATAACGCCAATGCGAACCCGCTCTAACAAACAAACTTTAGTCACCTATTCCCCACTGCTGCCATTCCGAACCTGCTGCAGTCCCTTCTGCTCTGCACTTCCTATCCTACCTTGACCTGCTGGAAACACTAGAAAATGCCCTTTATCCAAACACTGGATCAGCCAGGTAACTGCTAAGTCCAATGAATGGCCAAGTAGGCCTTTAATAGCGTCTGCACCACGTGGAGTGGGGACAGAAAGGACAGAGTACTAGGGATCAGTGAAGCTTTGGAATGACAGTAGTAGGGGATAGGTTACTAAATCTTCTCAGAACACCCATTATAGAAGTTACTTGAGGAATAAGCTGGAGATGCCCACTCAGTGATTGGCTTAGCGGGCATATCCTGCCATTTTGAAGATGAAGATAAATAGAGTAGAAGTGGCAGAGGATCAGTGAGGTAATACATTTTCATTTTTTTCACACCATTTTGCACTTTATGTAAAAAATATTATCCCCATTTTCCACAGACAACCAATTTAAAGATAATCACCCAATTTAAGGGGCCCCAATATACCTTTGTGTGCCTTAAATTTTATTCATAGATATTTTGTTTTCTCATGGCTTCTGAATTTGTATAAAATATAATTATGGTATCCTTGCATGCTTTATTACAAAGGCAACAAACAGCAACCATAAATGCAACTTATGAATGTAGTTGATACATCCATCATAAAGGTCAATTTATAAAACTGCAGAAAATAGTGTATGATATGAGAATGGAATAACACACCTTGTCCAACATCTCCTTCGTATGTGCGGCTGACATGCAAAATCTCACTCTGGCCTCAGTGATAGGAGTTGCTGGGAAGCCAACTATAACAACGCCAATTTTCTTCTTCAGCATGTGCCGTGCAAAAGCTCTATGGATGAGAAAAAGAAACTGAAATTTAGTTTTTTCTTCTTCAAACATCAAGATAAAAAAAACTAAGAAGACCAGACTTGACTTTATTGAATCCTCTGCTGTAGAAATGTTGGGAATACTCTAGGCAAAACCTAGGCAAAACATGTACACTCTTTTAGGGGTGGTGTATGACACAGGGTTTCCAAGAATCGGCTTCAAATATTTCTTTAAAGGGGTTTTCTGACTTTTTATACTGATGACCTACCCCCTGGGGATCGTCAGGGGATCAGTGATGACCTATTGTCACGGATGTTCCCGTGACAGGTGGCAGGAGATTGTGAGACTGGCAACACGTGCTTTGATCTGACATGTTTTCTGTTTGGATCAAATGATGTCTGTGTTGTTTCTTTCCCTAGGTGTGGCTATTATGGTCAATTAAGCTTCTCTCTATGCGGTTTATAGCTTCAGTTTGAGTTGTGGATAGCTGGTGTGTAGATCTAGGCTAAGTTCCTGGTGCTGCCATAACCACTTGAACTTAAGTGTTTTATTTCCCTTTTATATTTTGTTTGGGTATTTTGTGTGTTGCATTTTACCTGTCATTTGTATTAAGGCCTAAGGGAGACTCATATTAGTCCATACTTTTGGAGGAACAGGTTGTCTCAGTCCTGACATTAGTACCAGGGTCCTATAGGGTGAGTTAGGACATTAGGTATTCCTGTGTATGAACTCACCTACCTCTGGGGTCTATTTATACCAGTAGTTAGTCAGGAATTTGATTAGGGTTTTGTCACGGCCTATGGTGTGCACTGTGACATTTTCCCTTCACTTGCGGTTGTCTGCGGCAACGTGTTGTTTGTGTGCATGTGGTGGCAGTGTCTCGGCCTTCTGGCTGATTCCCAGGACATGGTTGCCAGGCATGCCATTGCCGGTGGTAACAGGTGGAGTGTGATGTTTATGTGTGTATTTCCCTTTAAGTGGTTTCCGTTCCTTGCCTGGTGTAGGAAGGGTTAACTCCCTTCTTAGTGTGTGAACACTGGGTGTGTCTGTGTGTGGGTGTGGCTACTTGGGCTATTTAGCCTCAGTTGAGACCTGAAGCTGAGGGGTACTCCAGCCTTGTGGTAAGTGAGTGAGGGCCACCCTTGTGGTCATCATAAAACTGATGATTATGTCTGATGTTAGAAGATGTTTTATGGTCTTTCTGTTTTTTGCAGCTATGGATGTCCTGCTTACCTGTGTGATATGTGTTGTGTGCTGTGTCCCTTAATGTTGTGTGGACATCAGTAGTCATGCACGGGTTCCAGTCAGCGTGTCTGTGGCAGGTAGGTTTGGAACTGCTTTAGTTCACCTGCCATATCCATATGTTGTATTTGTTCCCCTTTCCTTGCAGCTTGGCCAGTGAGACTCCTGTTTGTCCGTATCTAGGAGGAACAGGTCGTCTTACCCTGCTCCTAGTCCAGGGCTACCCTGAGGGCTAGTAGGGACCCTAGGTTACGGAGTATGAGTCCTCCTACCATCAGGGTTGGATCATAAAGCTAGGAGTCAGGGTCAGAATTAGGGATGTGATAGGAGGTGACCTGCTTCCTGATTCCTGTCCTGGCCTAGCAGCGACCATTATCTTCTGTCATTGCACGGCTGAGGGTTTTCCCCATCCTCAGCCATGACATGTTTTACTAGAAGTTTATCTCCTTTTCTTAGTTTCCGGGCATTATTCCCTCACCCCTTTCCCTCCTATGTTCGGTGTGGTGTTTCCCTCCCACATTCGAACGGGACACCTTTCCTCTGCATAGGTCATCAGTATCTGAGTGGTTGTTGGTCGAACACCAAGCCAATTTTCCCCACTTTAGGGGAATAAAAAATTTCTTCCCGACTCCAATCAGGCAATTAGAATAAATCCCTGGATCAACAACCCCTCTCTAGTAGCTATAGCCTATAATATTATTACGCTCCAGAAATACATCCAGGCCCCTCTTGAATTCCTTTATTGTACTCACATCACTACCTCATCAGGCAGAGAGTTCTATAGTATCACTGCTCTTACCGTAAAGAATCCTCTTCTATGTTTGTGTACAAACCTTCTTTCCTCCAAACGCACAGGATGTCCCCTCGTCACAGTCCTGGGGATTAATAGATGATGGGATAGATCTCTGTACTGACCCCTGATATATTTATACATATTAATTAGATCTCCCCTCAGTAGTCTTTTCTAAAGTGAATAACCCTAATTTTGATAATATTTCAGGGTACTGTAGTTGCCCCATTCCAGTTACTACTTTAGTTGCCCTCCTTTGGACCCTCTCCAGCTCTGCTATGTCTGCCTTGTTTACAGGAGCCCAGAACTGTACACAGTACTCCATGTGTGGTCTGACTAGCGATTTGTAAAGTGGTAGGACTATGTTCTTATCAAGGACATCTATGCCCCTTTTGATGCAACCCATTATCTTATTGGCCTTGGCAGCACAGCAGCTGCCTGACACTGGTTTTTGCAGCTTAGTTTGCTGTTTATTAAAATTCCTAGATCCTTTTCCATGTGTTACCGAGTGTTTTACCATTTAGTATGTACTGGTGACTTGCATTATTCCTTCCCATGTGCATAACCTTACATTTGTCAGTGTTAAACCTCATCTGCCACTTATCTGCCCAAGCCTCCAATCTATCCAGATCCCTCTGTAGTAGTATACTCTCCTCTTCAGCGTTAATTACTTTACACAGTTTAGTGTCATCTGTGAAAAATTGATACTTTACTATGCAAGCCTTCTGCAAGATCATTAATAAATATATTGAAGAGAAAAGGGCCCAATACTGACCCCTGAGGTACCCCACTATTGACAGTGACCCAATCTGAGTGTGTACCGTTAATAACCACCCTCTGTTTTCTATTATTGAGCCAGTTACTTACCCACATACAGACGTTTTCTCCCAGTCCGAGCATTCTAATTTTATATACTAACCTTTTATGTGGTACAGTGTCAAATGCTTTTTGGGCAATAAAGTACCTTTTTTGCCCTGTGCTGAATTTCTGACAGTCCAATAAAACCGCCAAATACTGCAGTTACATTTTTTGTTCAAAAATTCTAATTTTTGTTGCTAGAAAGTACACTTGTAGCCTATGCTGCGTTCCTGTCAGTCAAATAAAACAAGTAAATACTGCTATTACATTTTTGGGCTTCAAATTCCCATTTTTGGGTGTAAAGTACCTCTGAGGCCTGCACATGTGACAGACAGGCACATAAATTCAGCAAATCCATCTGTTCCATTGTAGGGGTGACATATCCACAGTTTTTTTTTTTTTTTTTAAACCCCTGTACTTCATTTGTGAGAGTGCAATATAATCTCAGTTAAATCCATCTGTTTTATTTAGGGTTAAAAAAAAACTTTTTTTGGGCATTAACCCCTTAAGGACCGGGCTCATTTTCACCTTAAGGACCAGGCCATTTTTTGCAAATCTGACCAGTGTCACTTTAAGTGGTGATAACTTTAAAACGCTTTGACTTATCCAGGCCATTCAGAGATTGTTTTTTCGTCACATATTGTACTTCATGATACTAGTAAAAAAAAGTCAAAAAAATTATTTTTTTTTGCATAATAAAATACCTAATTTACCAAAAATTTGGAAAAATTAGCAAATTTCAAAGTTTCAGTTTCTCTACTTCTGTAATACATAGTAATACCCCAAAAAATTGTGATGACTTAACATTCCCCATATGTCTACTTCATGTTTGAATTATTTTGGGAATGATATTTTATTTTTTGGGGATGTTACAAGGCTTAGAAGTTTAGAAGCAAATCTTGAAATTTTTCAGAAATTTACAAAAACCCAATTTTTAGGGACCACTACAGCTCTGAAGTCACTTTGCGAGGCTTACATAATAGAAACCGCCCAAAAATGACCCCATTCTATAAACTACACCCCTCAAGGTATTCAAAACTGATTTTACAAACTCCGTTAACCCTTTAGGTGTTGCACAAGAGTTATTGGCAAATGGGGATGAAATTTGAGAATTTCATTTTTTTGCCTAATTTTCCATTTTAACCCATTTTTTCCACTAACAAAGCAAGGGTTAACAGCCAAACAAGACTGTATCTTTATTGCCCTGACTCTGCTGTTTACAGAAACACCCCATATGTGGCCATAAACTACTGTACGGCCACACAGCGGGGCGTAGAGTGAAAGGTGCGCCGTATGGTTTTTGGAAGCCAGATTTTGCTGGACAGTTTTTTTGACACCATGTCCCATTTGAAGCCCCCTGATGCACCCCTAGAGTAGAAACTCCATAAAAGTGACCCCATCTAAGAAACTACACCCCTCAAGGTATTCAAAACTGATTTTACAAACTCCGTTAACCCTTTAGGTGTTGCACAAGAGTTATTGGCAAATGGGGATGAAATTTGAGAATTTCATTTTTTTGCCTAATTTTCCATTTTAACCCATTTTTTCCACTAACAAAGCAAGGGTTAACAGCCAAACAAGACTGTATCTTTATTGCCCTGACTCTACTGTTTACAGAAACACCCCATATGTGGCCATAAACTACTGTACGGCCACACAGCGGGGCGTAGAGTGAAAGGTGCGCCGTATGGTTTTTGGAAGCCAGATTGTGCTGGACAGTTTTTTTGACACCATGTCCCATTTGAAGCCCCCCTGATGCACCCCTAGAGTAGAAACTCCATAAAAGTGACCCCATCTAAGAAACTACACCCCTCAAGGTATTCAAAACTGATTTTACAAACTTTGTTAACCCTTTAGGTGTTGCACAAGATTCAATGGAAAATAGAGATATAATTTCAAAATTTCACTTTTTTGGCAGATTTTCCATTTTAATATTTTTTTTCCAGTAACAAAGCAAGGGTTAACAGCCAAACAAAACTCATTATTTATGGCCCTGATTCTGTAGTTTACAGAAACACCCCATATGTGGTCGTAAACTACTGTACGGGCACACGGCAGGGCGCAGAAGGAAAGGAATGCCATACGGTTTTTGGAAGGCAGATTTTGCTGGACTGGTTTTTTGACACCATGTCCCATTTGGAGCCCCCCTGATGCCCCCCTAGAGTAGAAACTCCATAAAAGTGACCCCATCTAAGAAACTACACCCCTCAAGGTATTCAAAACTGATTTTACAAACTTTGTTAACCCTTTAGGTGTTGCACAAGATTCAATGGAAAATAGAGATACAATTTCAAAATTTCACTTTTTTGGCAGATTTTCCATTTTAATATTTTTTTTCCTGTAACAAAGCAAGGGTTAACAGCCAAACAAAACTCATTATTTATGGCCCTGATTCTGTAGTTTACAGAAACACCCCATATGTGGTCCTAAACTACTGTACGGGCACACGGCAGGGTGCAGAAGAAAAGGAATGCCATACGGTTTTTGGAAGGCAGATTTTGCTGGACTGTTTTTTTGACACCATGTCCCATTTGAAGCCCCCCTGATGCACCCCTAGAGTAGAAACTCCAAAAAAAGTGACCCCATTTTAGAAAGTACGGAATAGGGTGGCAGTATTGTTGGTACTAGTTTAGGGTACATATGATTTTTGGTTGCTCTATATTACACTTTTTGTGCGGCAAGGTAACAAGAAATAGCTTTTTTGGCATGTTTTTTTTTTTTGTTATTTACAACATTCATCTGACAGGTTAGATCACGTGGTAATTTTATAGAGCAGGTTGTCACGGACGCGGCGATACCTAATATGTATACAATTTTTTTTATTTATGTAAGTTTTATACAATAACTTCATTTTGAAAACCAAAAAATTGTTTAGTGTCTCCATAGTCTAAGAGCCATAGTTTTTTCAGTTTTTGGGTGATTATCTTGAGTAGGGTCTAATTTTTTGCGGGGTGAGATGACAGTTTGATTGGCACTATTTTGGGGTGCATATGACTTTTTGATCGCTTGCTATTACACTTTTTGTGACGTAAGATGGCAAAAAATTGCTTTTTTTACACAGTTTTTTTTTTTTTTTTTTTACGGTGGTCACCTGAGGGGTTAGGTCATGTGATATTTATATAGAGCCGGTCGATACGGACACGGCGATACCTAATATGTATACTTTATTTTTATTTATGTACATTTTACACAATGATTTTATTTTTGAAACCAAAAAAAATCATGTTTTAGTGTTTCCATAGTCTAAGAGCCATAGTTTTTTTTAGTTTTTGGGCGATTATCTTGAGTAGGGTCTCATTTTTTGCGGGATGAGATGACGGTTTGATTGGTACTATTTTGGCGTACATGCGACTTTTTTGATCACTTTTATTACCTTTTTTGGGAAGTAAGGTGGGCAAAATTTCAATTTTCTCATAGTTTTTATTTTTTTATTTTTATGGCGTTCACTGTGCGGGGAAAGTAACATGACCATTTTATAGATCAGGTCGTTACGGACGCGGCGATACCTAATATGTGTAGTGTATTTTATTTTTTTAATTTTTATTCAGTGATAAATGTTTTTTTTTTTTATCTTAACTTTTTTCACTTTTTATTTGATTTTTTTGACCCAGACCCACTTGGTTCTTGAAGATCCAGTGGGTCTGATGTCTGTAAAATACAGAACAGAACCTATATAGGTTTCTGCACTGTATTTTACTTACACTGAACAGGTCTATGCTTTCAGCACAGATCTGTTCAGCACCATGGACAGCAGGACGCCTGATCAGGCGTCCTGTTGCCATGGGAACCTTCCCCGTCTGCTCAGTTATGGTCAGAACTTCGCAGACGGGGAAGGGTAAGGACGGGGTTCTGGGGGGGCTGTCTGGGGGCTCTCTCCTTCTCCCATCGGGGGGCTGCAAAGGCACAGCAGCCCCCCGATCGGAGAGGGAGGGAGCTCCCTCTTACTGTTAACCTTTTCCATACAGCGGTCCGTACGGACCGCTGTATGGAAAGGGTTAAACGGCTGACATCGCATCAACGATGTCAGCCGTTTATACCAGGGTGCCAGCAATGTGCTGGCACCCTGGTATACCCACTGTACACCAACGATTATGCAATGGGAGGCGGGCGGGGGATCGCGATCCCGCCTGCCGCACCGCCCGCCTCCCGCAACGCCCCCACTGCATGCGACACCCCCCCTGCACCACCCGCCGCCATCAAATCGTGCAGGGGTGCAGGGGGGGGTTAACAATATTGATTTCGGGCACTCTGAAGTTTCTGATCCCCGCGGTCAGGGACCGCGGGGATCAGAAACGGCAAAAAGCGCAGCAAACCGCAGGTCTGAATTGACCTGCGGTTTTCTGCGATCGCCGATACGGGGGGGTCAAATGACCCCCCCCTGCGTTGTTACGGGATGCCGGCTGAATGATTTCAGCCGAAATCCCGTTCCGATTAACCCCAGCGGCGCCGGAATTAAGATTTTAAGTTAGGACGTACCGGTACGCCCTTGGTCCTTAAGGACTCGGGAAATAGGGCGTACCGGTACGCCCTATGTCCTTAAGGGGTTAAAGTACCTTTTTGCCCTGTGCTGCATTTCTGGTAGGTAAAGAAATACAGTTAAATCCATCTGTTTCATTGTGTGTGAGAAAAAAACCTTTTTGGGCAATAAAATACCTTTGCTGCCTGCACTGCATAGCAGACCAGGCAATAAGTTTAAAAAATGTGTCCGTTCCATTGTTGGGTGACATTAACCCATTTTGGCCGTAAAAAAAAACTCTGCTCTGCATTGTTCACAAGGAACTTAATTTAGTAAAAACGTTTGTTACTTGGATGACTGCAAAAAATGAGGAGAGCGTCAAAAAAGGGAAGTGGCTTTCGTTGTGGTGCTGCTAGTGTTGGTGGAGCTCCTGTTGCAGGGAGAGGAAGTGGTCGATCTGTGACAGCTACACGCCCAAGTGAAACATCTTCCTCAGGTGCGAGTAGGCGACAGAACCCGTTATTTGGCAGGGGCGAATTCGGCTCTACGAATGGTGAGGCCAGAACAAATACAGGCGAAAGTAGATTGGGTGGCTGACAGTGCCTCCAGTTCCTTCACATTGTCTCCCACCCAGTCCCCTGCTAAAAATCTCAGAGTTGGCACCTACAGCCCATGGCCATCTGTCTTTCAACTCACCCCCTTGCAAATCAGGCAAGCAGTCTGAGTCCCAAGTCATGCAGCAGTCTCTTATGCTCTTTGATGACTCTGCTGGCAAGATTTCCATGGGCCATCCACATAGCCCTGCCCCAGAAGTGGAAGAGATTGAGTGCACTGATGCCCAACCACTTATGTTTCAGGATGAGAACATGAGACCACTGCAGCATGTCTCTGATGATGACAAAACACAGCTGTGGCTTTCTGCAGTCTGCATACTGACAAGGAGGGCAGGGGTAAAGAGTGGGTGGAAGATGATGTAGAGGATGATGAGGTACTAGACCCCACATGAACTCAAGGTCATGCGAGTGACGTGTGCAGTTTGGAGGAAGAGGCACCAGCACAGAGGCACCAGCACAGCAAAAGAGGGAGCAGCGTGCAAAAGCGTCTGTTACATTCTTGAGTGACATTTTACAATTTTTGCAGTGAATAAACCCCTGCTCTACATAGGTGACAGGGACCTAAATTTTGTAAAATTGTGTGTTACATTCTAGGGGGACATTTTACCATTTTTTATCGTATACAAACCCCTGCTCTGCATAGGTGACCGGGACCTAAATTTCCAAAAATTGTCTGTTACATTTTTGGGTGACATTTTACCATTTTTGCCTAATACAAACCCCTGCTCTGCCTAGGTGACAGGGACCTAAATTTCTAAAAATCGTCTGTTACATTCTCGGGTGACAGTTTACAATTTTTGCCGTATCCAAACCCCTGCTCTGCATAGGTGACAGGGACCTAAATTTTGTAAAATCATCTCTTCCATTGGTGGGTGATATGGACCCAGTTTTGCCATGAATAAACCCCTGGTCTGCATAGGTGACAGGGACCTAAATTTCAAAAAATTCTGTTACATTTTCGGGTGCCATTTTACCATTTTTGCTGTATACAAACCCCTGCTCTGCATAGGTGACCAGGACCTAAATTTCCAAAAACTGTCTGTTACATTCTCGGGTAACATTTTACCATTTTTGCTGTATACAAACCCCTGCTCTGCATAGGTGACAGGGACCTAAATTTAGTAAAATCGTTTCTTCCATTAGTGGGTGACATGGACCCAGTTTTGCCATGAATAAACCCCTGCTCTGCAAAGGTGACAGGGACCTAAATTTCAATAAATTGTCTGTTACATTCTCGGGTGACATTTACCATTTTTGCCATAAAAAAACCCTGCTCTGCATAGGTGACAGGGACCTAAATTTCTAAAAATCGTCTGTTACATTGATAGTTGACATTAACCCATTTTTGCAGGTGAAAAACCCCTGCTCTGCATTGCTGACAGGGAACAAAATTTTGTAAAAACGTCTGTTACTGATGGGAAGATGCGCGACTACAAGCGCACGCTGGTAGACGGGGCTGCTGTTGCCATTCCCACCTGACAGTGGGGGCTCAGTGGAAGCACAAGGCGAAGGCTGAGGAGGAGGAAGAGGTCGCCAACGCAGCTGGGGCACTGCCAGCACCACAGAAGGCAGGGTTAGCATGGCCGAATTGTGGAAAAGTTTTGTCAGCACGCCACAACAAACAGCACCACCAGCTGATATGGAACGTCTTAGCAGGAGGCAGCATTTCAGCAACATGGTGGAGCAGTATGTGTGCACACGCCTACATGTACTAACTGATGGGTCTTCCCCCTTCAACTTCTGGGTCTCCAAATTGGGCACATGGCCTGAGCTTGCCCTTTATGCCTTGGAGTTGCTAGGCTGTCTTTCCCGCGACCCGCGCGTTATACACATTTTAGACAACACAGATTACTGGGTGTTCACCCTTCTCGACCACCGCTACAAAGAAAACTTCTCATCTCTTATTCCCCAGGTGGAAAGGATGAGCAAAACGGTACAATACCAGAAGGTCCTTGTTGAAAAATGGCTCCAAAAATTTCCATCTGACAACGCTGGCAGCAGAGTCCGTACTTCCTTAGGAAACCAAGGAGGGGAGACAAGGGGAACACACAGCAGTTCCAACATAGGCAGGGCAACACTCTCCAAGGCCTGGGACAGTTTCATTACACCCCGCCAGCATCCTCACCTTGATGCGTGGCCTAGGGTCACAAGGAGGGAAAAGTTTTGGAAGATGATGAAGGAGTACGTAGCAGACTGTGTCAGCGTCCTCAGTGATCCCTCAGTGCCTTACAACTACTGGGTATCCAAGCTTGACACGTTGCACGAACTGGCGCTCTACGCCTTGGAGTAGTGATGTCCCGAACTATTCGCCGGCGAATAGTTAACAGCGAACATAGCTTGTTCGCGTTTGCTGCTGCGGGCGAACATATGCGATGTTCGGTCCGCCCCCTATACATCATCATTGAGTAAACTGTCAGCAGACACATCCAGCCAATCAGCAGCAGACCCTCCCTCCTCCTGGACAGCATCCATTTTAGATTCATTCGGAAACTGCATTCACAGTGAGAGGAGGGAGAGTGTAGCTGCTGCTAATTCAATAGGGAAAGCGTTAGCTAGGGCATTGTTCTGTGTCCACAGACTCATCTGCTGTAAGGACAGCGTCCTGACAGCACCCCAAAAAAACCTTTTCAGGGCTGGTACATCAGTGTGCTTTTTTTTTTTTATATATATATATATATATATATATATATATATTGCAGTTGCCTGGCTGCCCGTGTGTGAGAGGCTATACCCGGGGTCAGGAAGTCGCAGCGGGTGGCTGCGCGCTCTATGTCTAAAGATCATGCTGTTTCTTAATGATAGTTTTCTGTATTGTCTGTCCTCCCCTTGGTGTTTTCCTTTAGAGTTAGTGGTGCGGACTAGTGTTCCCACCGCCCTATTCACTATCTAGGGCTCATCTTAGGGAAAGCCAGGGTTTTAGGCACGCGATCGGCGTACGGGTGAGGAACCCGTCTAGGGACGTCAGGGCAGTCAGGTGCCAGCCTCAAGGTGAGAGAGGGGTCACCACCTTTCCCTCTCCCTTGGACAGAGCCTTCCCTTTTCCCTCCCTTTGTGTCACGTATGTGATAGGCACGCCGGTCGTGATACTTGCAGATAAAAAAAAAATCTATTTAATATTTTTCTGTGATCTAATCACATTTGCAAGCCCGTGTGTGTCAGGCCCACACATACTGTATTGTGCCCACTGGCTAGTAGCTAGGCCTGCACTCATACCGTTACAGGGTGTCATTCACCCAAATACCTTGCAGAAAAAAATAATTCTATTTAAAAAAATTCTGTGATCTAATCACATTTGCAAGCCCGTGTGCGTCAGGCCCACACATTCTGTATTGTGCCCACTGGCTAGTGGCTAGGCCTGCACTCATACCGTTACTGTGTGTCATTCACCCAAATACCTTGCAGAAAAAAAAAATATTAAAATTGTTCTGTGATCTAATCACATTTGCAAGCCCGTGTGTGTCAGGCCAACACAGACTGTACTGTGCCCACTGCCCACCACTTATATAGGGTGGCACAGTACCTTGCACGCATAGTAACACTTATCTAATAAAAAATGACAGGCAGAGGCAGGCCACGCCGCAGGGGCCATCGTGTTCGTGGTGCTGTGATTTCCACTGGCCCTGGAATAATGCCCAGTGTTCAGAGGCCACGTACCCTGAACCCCAAAAATTCGGAGAAAATAGTTGACTGGCTTACACAGGACACCCAATCTTCAACAGCTTCCACTAAGAACCTTGACGCACCATCCTCCTCCAGCTCAGCTTTGGTCATCTGCTCTCAAGTTACCACTCTCCTGCCCACCGCCACCACCACCACTACCACCACAGCCACCACAGCCACCACAGCCGCTTCACTTGATCCCTCAGAGGAGTTATTTACACATCAGTTGCATGAAATTAGTGATGCGCAACCATTATTGCCAGGGGATGTAGATAACAGGGATATGTCTCAGTCAGGCAGCATTACACACATGGACGTACAGTGTGATGATGATTATGATGTTGTACCCGCTGCTGCTTCCTTTGCTGAGGTGTCAGATACAAGTGAAGTGGTTGATGATGACGATGTGTCCGTGGATGCCACGTGGGTGCCTGCTCGAAGAGAAGAAGAAGAGGGGGAAAGTTCAGAAGGGGAGACAGAGAGAAGGAGGAGACGAGTTGGAAGCAGGGGGAGGTCGTCGCAAGGAGCTAGTGGCACAGTCAGACAGCATGTATCGGCACCCGGGGTCAGCCAGACAGCACGCCAATCAATGCATGCTGTTGCCACCACCAGAATGCCGTCATTGCAAAGCTCAGCAGTGTGGCATTTTTTTTGTGTGTCTGCCTCTGACAACAGCGATGCCTTTTGCAACCTGTGCCAAAAGAAACTGAGTCGTGGGAAATCCAACACCCACCTAGGTACAACTGCTTTGCGAAGGCACATGATCGCACATCACAAACGCCTATGGGATCAACACATGATGACGAGTAGAAGCAGCACACAAGCTCAAAGCCACCATCCTCCTCCTGGTCCAGCATCTTCAGCCACGTCAACCACTGCTGTCCTCCTTGCCCCCTCTCAACCACCCGCCACTCCACCTCTCACCTTGAGCAGTTCCATCTCATCTGCCCACAGTCAGGTGTCTGTAAAGGAAATGTTTGAGCGTAAGAAGCCAATGTCACAGATTCACCCCCTTGCCCGGCGTCTGACAGCTGGCTTGACGGAACTCTTAGCCCACCAGCTTTTACCATACCAGCTGGTGGAGTCTGAGGCCTTCAAAAAATTTGTCGCTATTGGGACACCACAGTGGAAGGTACCCGGACAATTTTTTTTTTCTAATAAGGCAATCCCAAACCTCTACTCATTGATTGAAAAGGAAGTCATGGCATCTCTGGCATACAGTGTTGGGGCAAGGGTCCATCTGACCACTGATACCTGGTCTGCAAAGTACGGTCAGGGCAGGTATATCACCTACACTGCGCATTGGGTTAAGCTGCTGACGGCTGCCAAGCATGGAATGCGTGGCTCTGCAGCGGAGTTGGTGACACCGCCACGACTTGCAGGCAGGCCTACTGCCACCTCCTCTACTCCTCCTACTCCATCCTCTTCCATAACCTCCTCGGCTGAGTCCTCTTCTGCTGTGGCGTCTGGCTGCACATCAACTGAATCCCCCCAGCTCCCCAGGGGCTATTCCACATCCCGGATACGACAGTGTCACGCTGTCTTGGGGTTGACTTGCCTGAAAGCAGAGAGCCACACCGGACCAGCACTCCTGTCTGCCCTGAACGCACAGGTGGATCAGTGGCTGACCCCTCACCAACTGGAGATCGGCAAAGTGGTGTGTGACACTGGAAGCAATTTGTTGGCGGCATTGAATTTGGGCAAGTTGTCACATGTGCCGTGCATGGCACATGTGTTGAATCTCATCGTACAACGCTTTGTGTCTAAGTACCCAGGCTTACAGGACGTCCTCAAGCAGGCCAGGAAGGTGTGTGGCCATTTCAGGCGTTCCTACACGGCCATGGCGCACTTTTCAGACATTCAGCGCCAAAACAACATGCCAGTGAGGCGCTTAATTTGCGACAGCCCGACACGTTGGAATTCAGCACTCCTAATGTTCGACCGCCTGCTCCAACAAGAAAAAGCCGTCAACGAGTATGTCTATGACCGGGGTGCTAGGACAGCCTCTGCGGAGCTGGGAATTTTTTTGCCACATTACTGGACGCTCATGCGCAATGCCTGTAGGCTCATGCATCCTTTTGAGGAGGTGACAAACCTAGTCAGTCGCACCGAAGGCACCATCAGCGACCTCATCCCATTTGTTTTCTTCCTGGAGCGTGCCCTGCGAAGAGTGCTGGATCAGGCTGTAGATGAGTGTGAAGAGGAAGAGGAAGAGTTGTGGTCACCATCACCACCAGAAACAGCCTTGTCATCATCGCTTGCCGGACCTGCGGCAACGCTGCAAGAGGAGTATGAAGAAGAGGAGTCAGAGGAGGAATGTGGCTTTGAGGAGGAGGAAGACCAACCACAGCAGGCATCCCAGGGTGCTCGTTGTTGTCACCTATCTGGGACCCGTGGTCTTGTACGTGGCTGGGGGGAAGAACAGACCGTCAATGACATCAGTGAGGAGGAGGAACGGGAAATTAGTAGCTCGGCATTCAACCTTGTGCAAATGGGGTCTTTCATGCTGTCATGTCTGATGAGGGACTCTCGTATAAAAAGGATGAAGGAGAACGACCTGTACTGGGTGGCCACGCTACTAGACCCCCGGTATAAGCAGAAAGTGGCGGAAATGTTACCAAATTTACCGGAAGTCAGAAAGGATGCAGCAGTTCAAAACCAAACTAAATAATATGCTTTACACAGCTTATAAGGGGGATTTCACAGCACAACGGAATCTAACAGGGGAAGAGGTGAAAGTAATCCTCCTCCTACCACGGCGGCAAGGACAGGACGCTTTACAGATGTGTTGTTAATGGAGGACATGCAGAGCTTTTTCAGTCCTACACATCGCCACAGCCCTTCGGGATCCAGCCTTAGAGAACGACTCGACCGACAGGTGGCAGACTACCTCGCCTTAACTGCAGATATCAACACTCTGAGGAGTGATGAACCCCTTGACTACTGGGTGTGCAGGCTTGACCTGTGGCCTGAGCTATCCCAGTTTGCGATAGAACTTCTGGCCTGCCCCGCTTCAAGTGTCCTGTCAGAAAGGACCTTCAGTGCAGCAGGAGGCATTGTCACTGACAAAAGAAGTCGCCTCGGTCAAAAAAGTGTTGATTACCTCACCTTCATTAAGATGAATGAGGCATGGATCCCGAAGGGACTGACAGTGGGGAATACGTTTGACTAACAATAGGCCTGATGACATGCCTTGGCCTCAAAATGCTCCCCACGCTGCTGTATTTAATGTCTGCATACCGGATGACTTTCGTGAATTCTCTGCCACCAACTAGGGTTCAAGCCGCAATGTTTTAGTCACCTTTCTGCCTCGAAAACATCAATTTTTCTGGCCGCTGCTACAACAGCGGCTGCAACAATAACATTGTTTTTCAGGCATGTGTACATGCCTAATTTTTCTGGCCTCTGGGGCTGCACTGTGGCTGCAAAAACAAAACAAAAAAAAAAGGCTCATACATGTGTCAATTCCACTTTCGTGATCGTTACCTTGTTGTGGTGAAGGGGCTTGCATATCACAATGAAGCGATCATCACCTCTATGAGTGTGTTGGCAATATTGCCACACCCCAGATGATAAGGCCGTTGCTTCATTATGATCAGCCCAAAAGCGATCGGGATGGCTGGATGTTTTTTCATAGAAAAAACTTAATTTATTTTATTTTATTTTTTTAAGTTGTATGGGTGGGTTTTTAATACATAAAATAAAAAAATCATAATAAAGTCTCTTAATAGTTTATTAGAAATAATGCAGACAATTAAAAAAATCCCCAACAATTCCAATACAAATCAAGTACAAAGCTCAGAACTAAATTATTCCAGGATGTCGTAATGGTTCGTTAATTCGACAATGGTTAATCAATTCGACACACGTTCCCGGATAGGGGACGTAACAGGGATTACACTGATAGGAATAGTACTAGTTAAGAGTCGACACCATTCATATAGGGTGTCACAGCACATTGCTCCGTGCACGCGCAGTGCACCAACTTGGGAGTAAGAGGACCGACCAAGCTGCTTTTTCCATCTCCCGGTTCCTAAAATCAATTCAGTTTGGTGTATCAGAGTTTGGTCTGTCACTGTGAAGGCAGTCGAAGACACCCGGCCTAAATTTTTTTTCACAAAAGGAAATCCCACCCTGATATGGGACGTAACAAGGATTAAACTGATGAGAATAGTACTACAGAAAATAGCACTCATATCGGGTGTGACAGTAAATTGCACGGCGCAGACGCAGTGACTGTGGCGTGGATTCAAACAAAGGGGAGGGAGCCAGCAATTTTGTAACCATCTCCCCGTTCGAAAAATCTATTTAATAAATGGACCCCAGATTGGGGACATAAGAGGGATTAAACTGATGAGAAAAGAGAACTACAGGAAATACCACTCATATCGGGTGGGACAGTAAATTGCACGGCACAGACGCAGTGACCATGGCGTGGATTCAAACAAAGGGGAGGGAGCCAGCGTTTTTTTAACCATCTCCCCGTTCGAAAAATCCATTTAATAAATGGACCCCAGATTGGGGACGTAACAGGGATTAAACTGATGAGAAGAGAGAACTACAGGAAATAGCACTCATATCGGGTGTGACAGTAAATTGCACGGCACAGATGCAGTGACCATGGATTCAAACAAAGGGGAGGGAGCCAGCGTTTTTTTAACCATATCCCCATTCGAAAAATGTATTCAATTCACCTTTCCGGGACCCTTGGTGTTGTACGTGGCTGGGTGGAGGAAGAAACCTTCAATGACATCAACGGGACATGGCTAGCTTGGTATCCAACCTTGTGCAAATGGGAAGTTTGCCGTTGGGCAAATGGACTGTTTGCGGTTGTTTGCGGTGCATTAAAAGGGGAGTTTGGTCTGTCAATGTCTGTGAAGCGGGCGTAACCCTTACACTACCTGATCGATACAACATCATACCTGATCGTATACACACACTGGATGTTTTAAACCACGTTGTTAAAAAAAAAAAAAAAAATGGATTGTTAGGTGATTTATGCCCTTTATGGATTAAAATCCAACTCTGCGTCAACTATGTAATTTTCCATGGGAGTTTTGCCATGGATCCCCCTCCGGCATGCCACAGTCCAGGTGTTAGTCCCCTTGAAACAACTTTTCCATCACTATTGTGGCCAGAAAGAGTCCCTGTGGGTTTTAAAATTCGCCTGCCTATAGAAGTCAATGGCGGTTCGCCCGGTTCGCACGTTCGTGAACATTTGTAGAAATTTGCGTTCGCCGTTCGCGAACGGAAAATTTTATGTTCGCGACATCTCTACCTTGGAGGTTCTGGCCTGCCCTGCCGTCAGCGTTTTGTCTGAGCTGGTATTTAGTGCTGCTGGTGGCATTATAACAAATAAGCGTATCTGCCTATCAACTGAAAATGCTGACAGGTTTACTCTTATAAAAATGAACAAGGCCTGGATTGCCCCAGACTTCTCTACTTCACCAGAGGAAAGAGGTGAATTGGTTTTCCCCTATAAAGATCTATTCTGAATTATAGCACATGATTCTATGACTAAGACCGAGCTGGTCGAAACACGGCAGTGGTTGTGAATATTGAGATGTATGCTGTATCGTTGTGATATTCTAACATGAAGAAATAAAGCAGACTGGATTTTATTCGCTAGAGCCTGCTCTTTTTGTTGGATACATGTTACCAGATTCTGGACTGACTTGGGATCCGTGGCTGAATTGAATTATAACTCCCCCACCTGCAAAAGCTGGACTCCTTTACATATATGCTTGGTAAACCCATGCTGGTTAATATGCTTATAATATTATTTACAGTCACATACTCCTGTATATATTCCCCTAAGAGTCCTTCAAACATTTTCCCACAACAGAAGTTAAACTAACTGGTCTATATTTACCTGTGAAGGACCTAGATCCCTTTTGTAATATGGGCACCACATTTGCCTTGCGCCAGTCACTTTGCACTGTACCAGTCCCTAAAGAATCTCTAAAAATTATAAACAGGGACACAGCAATGACCTAACTGAGTTCTTTGAGAACTTTTGGGTGTAATCCATCTGGACCTAAAGCCTTGTTCAAATTTACCTAATTTAACTTAGCTTAGAATGCTGCCCTCTACCCGGGGGAATTTTTTTTTTTTTTTATTCAATATTTTTGCTATCCCAGAGTTTGCTTCTTATAGTTCAGGGGGAATATTATATTGTGGTCACTAATACCAAGTGTTTCACGAACAGTAACATTTCCAACAAGCTCTGCATCATTAGAAATTACCAGATCCGGCCTAACCTCTGAGCAGTATGGAGGTCTGAGACAGAGCTCCCACTTCACAAACCTGTGCTTTCACATATACAAACGTCGGGAAACCTAAACAATGGTCAAGATCGGCAGGGAGAGATCCAGGGAGGTCCCTGCTACCCCCAAACAGAAAAAGAGCCAAGCAGAAATGTACAGCTTCCTCAAAAATAAGTTTGCGGCCTCCCTAGCGCGCTCCGACAAGATGGTTCAGCAAGCGTACACACATGACTCAGACAGAGAAGACGAGGAGGAAGGACAGTGGAGCAGTCACCATAGCCTTTTTCAAGGCCACCCTATCCCAGGCCCTCGGCCCGCTGCTATAGAAGTCAAGAACCTAAGGTAAGAACAGGGCACTGGGTCACAGGGTGGAATCTATAGAAAATAACCAAAGCCTCATCACCACACACAGCTCTGCTGTTGTCCAGGCAATGGGTGCTCAGATTAACTCCCTCAATAACTCTTACCACCTTATAGAAGATCAAGAGAATCAAAGTCGGCAAAAAAACATCAGACTCAAAGGCCTACCTGAGTCGATCTTACATTCAGAACTGCAATCCATTGCTATGGAACTGTTCTCTGATCTGTTGGGGGAGGACAGGGCCCATACTATTATCATACAAAGGATCCATAGATCCCGTCGACCTCCACCCAAACAAGGTGAGCCTCCAAGAGATGTTTTTTGTGGCCTTTTTAGTTTCAGGGACACTGCTGCTCTTCTGCAAGCAGTGAGAGAGAAAAAGGCCATCACAATGGGGGATGCCCACACACTTCTTTTCCAAGACCTGGCACCTTCTACCCTATCTAAACGGAGGGATCTCAAACCCCTTTCAGATTACCTCCGCAGCCAGAAAGTAACTTATCAGTGGCTGTTTCCATTCGGGATCACGTTTAGCAAGGAAGGAAAATGCTGCACGATCCGAATTCCATCAAACCTGCCTGCGGTCTGGTCATTCTTGGATATTGCTCCACTGTTGATTGACTCATGGCTGCCAGTGGCCTGGTCAGTGGTCTCCCCACAGCAAGAGACGCATTGAATAGTCCCTCTACCTTCTATATTGTCTTGCTATTTCCAAGATATGTTCCTGGCGGACCTGCATGTAGACCTCGCTTCAGAAACCGACCTTCTCCCAGATAAGTACTACCACCTTAATGTTATCCATACATGTACATAGGCTTCTACACAGCTTGGTGCCACTTTGCTTACTTTAGACATCCTACACTGTTGTCAGGAGAGGTCAATAGACTGTTATCCTTCAGCATTTATCATCTCAAGGCCCATTCCTCAGTTCTGGGGCTACAACACTATGATCCCCTCAGGTTTGCCATGTCTATTCCTCCAAAAATATGTTGTTAACTTTCAGCCACTGCACCCCGATGTGACAAGCACTACAAGGATGCCACACCTCAACTATGTCACTATATCCTAGTTTTCATTGGGGCAAGTGGCACCCACTTTAACTCCTTATTTTCGTCATATACATATATATGCATGTTTATAAAGAAGAAGCACGGACATGTGACACCAGGTTAGGATGAGATTTTCACCCCATCCCTGACCCTCACATCCCCTCTCCTCAGATGAGCTTCGACTGTGGAATCCCTTTCTGCAGTTGTACCCGATCCTGATTCTAAAACTGCGCAATTGTATTTTCTCTGTTCAACTTGTATTTATTTCAGTTATAGATTTATCTATTGTCTTTATATCTGCCACATCCTGGGTGCCCTTTAAGCCAAGTTTAATGGGAGAACTATTTATACCCCTATGGCGTCTATAAACATCACCTCTTTCAATGTAAGGGGCTTCCGCACCCCACAAAAGAGATCTCAGGTCCTGACTCTTTTGAAAATAAATAAAACTGATATCTGATTCTTGCAAGAGACCCATATTGAGACTAACAAGATCCCCACCCTACCTACTACCTCTATGTGTTCTTCTAGTACCATAGACTCTAGCTCCCCATTTTTCTAGCTAGACTTCTGGCATTTGTGAAAATACATTTTAAATTACCAAAACCTGTACAGTGAATATCCGGGTTTTTGGGGTTACCTTGGTTGATGTTTGTATGTAACAGGTTCCTGTTACCAGCAGTTTTATTTTTCATTGGTGTATAGTTCTTCCCAGTCTTCTCCCTACTTTTCTCACTAACCCCAGCCCCCACTAAATCCCCACTGTCCCCTCCTATGTCCCCAATTTCTATCTACACTATCTACCCCCTTTTTAGTATGACCCCCCACCCTACCCCCAGATCCTAGTTCAAAATCTCCTCCAGCCATCTAACCATTTTTTCCTCCAGGGCAGTTGCATCCTCCCCAAGTATTATTTTTTTAGAGTTTTTTTCCCTTTGTAATTCCATCCATGTGGTTTCAACATCCTCACCCTCCTCATCCACAATTGCCTCTTTCACACTCGCCTTCAAATCACTGCAACACTTTGCTTTGTCTCACTACAATATAAGGGCTCAACCACATGGACGTGTGCTGCCCATTGCCGTATTGTGGACGGCATTTGCGGATCTGCATTACACGGCACCATTCCGTGTGCATTCCGCATCACGGATGTGGACCCATTCACTTCAATGGGTCCGCAAATCCAGAGATGTGAAACGGTGCTGAACGGAATCACGGAACACTAGGGAAGCACTACGGAGTGTTTCCGTGGGGTTCTGTTCCGTACTTCCGTTCTGCAAAAAGATAGAACTTGCTCTATCTTTTTGCGGAACGGACGAATGCAGACCCATTCAAGTTAAATGGATCTGGATTCATCCCGGCGGCCGTACAGAGGTTGCCCGTGCATTGGGGACTACAAATTGCGAACGGCAATGCACGGAACGGCCCACCTACGGCCATGTGAATGAGCCCTTACAGTGAGTGATACACAACAACACATCTGGTCAGGTACACTAGTTTGTAATAGGTGGATTTTTTAAATTAAATTTGCAAAGATTTAGAACCAAATGTGCAAATATGCAATGTAACAGAGTGATGTCTGATAAAACGTCAAGCGCAGTAGTCTGTAGTAAATCACATTGATGTTAGCCAGCAAGATAGGTTCAGGAGGAGTGTCAGGAGGTTAAAACGCACAAAAGATTTGAGACAAAGCATCAGCTTTCACATTCTTACTTCCTGGCCTGAAAGTAATAGAGAAGTTAAAACGCGTGAAGAACAACGCCCATCTGGCCTAACGAGGATTCAGGCATTTCTTGGATTCGAGAAATATATATTTTTTAATGATCAGTAAGAACAGTGATGCAATGTTTGGCCCCCTCCAAAAAATGTCTCCACTCCTCAAATGCCCATTTAATGGCTAACAATTCACGATTGCCAATATCATAATTTCTCTCAGTAGGAGAGAATTTTCGTGAAAAAAAAAAGCACAAGGTCTTAGACTAGGGAAGTAAGAGGGTCCCTGAGAAAGAATCGCCCCACCCCATCCTCAGAAGCATCAACCTCCATTACAAAAGGTTTCTCTTGATCCGGCTGAATCAAGACTGGGTGTCACGGAATGTGTACAGGTAACAAGGCAAAGCAACATGTATAAACGACTCGCTGGATCCAAAAACTAAGGAACCAAGGGAGACCCCTGCAGAAGACCTGGCACTTTCCCTGGCTGCTCAGCCTATGCAAAGATCCTAATGGTGGAGGTTTGCATATCCACGAACCTTGACTATAAAGCCCTGAGCACCCTACTATAGTGAGGGGACACGACCACCGGCTCCCTACACAAGACACGGAGGGAGTCAGGGTCATCTGGGATCCAGCAAACAGATATAAACATATAAAAGTACACTTAGCTTTGAAGCAAACAGGAGGACAGATCAGCGTGCACACACACTCCAGGAGGAAATATAAGCCGCCCAGAAAAGCATTCTGAGGAGGCATTTAAAGGGAAGCAATTAAGACATGACAGCTGAGAGAGGCTGACGAGAGGAGGAGCTGAATACCACAACACAGAAATTCAAGGAGGAGGTTCTGAAAGGCCTCTGTCAGAGCTTCTCAGCTGTCTGGTTGTGACAGTACCCCTCCCTCTACGAGTGGACTCCGGACACTCAGAGCCCACCTTCTCAGGATGGGACCTATGGAATGCCCTGATGAGACGAGAGGCCTTAATGTCCGTCACTGGGACCCACATCCTCTCCTCAGGACCATACCCCTCCCACTGAACAAGGTACTGAAGAGAACCGCGGACAAGACGAGAATCCACAATCCTAGAGACCTGGAATTCAAGATTCCCATCAACCATAATCGGAGGAGGAGGCAAAGGCGAGGGTACAATGGGTTGAACATAAGGTTTCAATAAGGACTTATGAAAAACATTATGGATCTTCCAAGTCTGAGGAAGATCAAGACGGTATGCAACAGGATTGATGACAGACAGGATTTTGTAAGGCCCAATAAACCTAGGACCCAACTTCCAGGAGGGAACCTTCAATTTGATATTCTTGGTAGACAACCACACCAGATCACCAACATTCAGGTCCGGACCAAGCACACGTCTCTTATCAGCCACACGCTTATATCTCTCACTCATGCTCTTTAGATTATCTTGAATCTTTTGCCAAATAGATGACAAAGACGAGGAGAATCTGTCCTCATCAGGTAAACCAGAAGACCCCTCTCCCGAGAAAGTCCCAAACTGTGGATGAAACCCATATGCACCAAAAAATGGTGACTTATCAGAGGACTCCTGACGACGGTTATTTAAAGCAAACTCAGCAAGGGACAAAAAAGAACACCAATCCTCTTGATTCTCCGCCACAAAACAACGCAGATATGTCTCCAGATTCTGATTGACGCGCTCCGTCTGGCCATTCGACTGCGGGTGGAAAGCAGAAGAGAATGACAACCGAACCCCCAAGCGAGAACAGAAAGCCTTCCAGAATCTGGAAACAAACTGCGTGCCCCTATCAGAGACTATGTCTGAAGGAATACCGTGCAACTTGACAATGTGATCAACAAATGCCTGCGCCAGCGTCTTAGCATTGGGCAAACCAGGAAAAGGGATGAAATGCACCATTTTGCTAAAACGGTCCACCACCACCAGAATCACAGTCTTCCCCGAGGAACGAGGCAGGTCCGTGATAAAGTCCATGGACAGATGTGTCCAAGGACGGGAAGGAATGGGTAAGGGAAGGAGAGGACCTGATGGCCGTGAATGAGGGACCTTGGCACGAGCGCAAGTCTCGCAGGCTGCCACAAAACCCTCAACCGACTTACGAAGCGCAGGCCACCAGAATCTCCGAGCAATGAGATCCAGTGTGGCTCTTACCCCCGGGTGCCCAGCAAGGACCGTATCGTGGTGTTCTTTAAAAATCTTGTGTCTTAAAGCGAGAGGCACAAACAACCTCCCAGGAGGACAAAGATCAGGAGCCTCTGACTGGGCTGCATGCACCTCTGCCTCCAATTCAGGAAAAAGAGCAGAGACCACCACACCTTCAGCCAAAATGGGACCCGGGTCTTCAAAATTCCCGCCTCCCGGAAAACAACGTGACAGGGCATCTGCCTTCACATTCTTAACTCCAGGGCGGAACGTGACAACAAAATTAAACCTAGAAAAGAACAACGACCATCTGGCCTGTCTCGGGTTCAGACGCTTGGCTGACTCCAAGTAGGCCAGATTTTTATGGTCAGTAAATACGGTAATAGGGTGTCTGGCCCCCTCTAGCCAATGGCGCCATTCCTCAAAAGCCAACTTGATGGCCAACAATTCCCTATCTCCCACATCGTAATTTCTCTCTGCGGAGGAGAGTTTTCTTGAGAAAAAGGCACACGGTCGCCAATTGGCAGGAGAGGAACCCTGAGACAAGACCGCCCCCACACCCACCTCAGAAGCATCAACCTCAACTATGAAGGGTAATGAAACATCAGGTTGCACCAAGATGGGAGCGGAAGCAAAACTCTCCTTGATATCAGAAAAGGCCTTACGCGCCTCTACTGACCAAGAAGAAAAATCTACCCCCTTTCTGGTCATATCAGTGAGTGGTTTAACAATAGAAGAATAATTCAAAATGAACTTCCTGTAATAATTGGCAAAGCCCAAAAAACGCATCAGCGCCTTTTGATTCTCAGGAAGCTCCCACTCAAGCACAGCGCGGACCTTCTCGGGGTCCATGCGAAAACCAGAAGCGGAGAGAAGAAACCCCAGAAATTGAATTTCTGGAACCGCAAACACACATTTTTCCAGTTTCGCATATAGTTTATTCTCCCGCAGGATGAGCAAGACCTGACGTAAATGTTCCTTATGAGTTTTGAAATCGGGAGAAAAAATCAAAATGTCATCCAAATACACCAATACAAATTTTCCCATCAAATGATAAAAAATGCTGTTCACGAAATGCTGAAAAACGGCTGGGGCATTCATCAACCCAAAAGGCATAACCAAATTCTCAAAATGGCCCTCAGGGGTATTGAAGGCCGTCTTCCATTCGTCCCCTTCTCTGACCCTGACCAGGTTGTATGCCCCTCTTAAATCTAATTTGGAAAATACTTTAGCCCCAACAACCTGGTTAAACAGGTCCGGGATCAGAGGAAGCGGATAAGGGTCACGAATTGTGATATTGTTCAGCTCCCTGAAATCCAGACAAGGTCTTAAAGAACCATCTTTTTTCTTAACAAAGAAAAAACCAGCGGCAACAGGTGACTTTGAGGGTCGTATGTGTCCCTTTCTCAGACTCTCAGAGATATAAGTACGCATAGCGATCCTCTCAGGTTGGGAAAGATTGTATAAACGAGATTTAGGCAGCTTGGCGTCTGGGATGAGATTAATAGGGCAATCGTACTCCCTGTGCGGGGGCAAATCCTGAACTCCACTCTCAGAGAAGACATCCGAAAATTCAGAGAGAAAAGATGGTACAGTCTTAGTAGCAACCTCAGAAACAGATGTCGTGAGGCAATTCTCTCTGCAAAAGTCACTCCAACCATTTATTTGCCTTGCTTGCCAATCAATGGTGGGGTTATGTTTAGTGAGCCAGGGTAGCCCCAACACTAGAGGAGTCGGCAAACCGCTAAGGACGAAACATGACACATCCTCAACATGAGCATCACTCACAATTAAACGGATATTGTGAACTATGCCCTTTAATGACTTCTGAGAAAGTGGAGCGGAATCGATAGAAAACACAGGAATATCCTTTCTCAAAGCGCACACCTGGAAACCATGAGTTATCGCAAAGTGATTATCAATGAGATTAACCGCTGCTCCACTATCCACAAAAATCTCACAAAAAATGTTCTTGCTCTCTAGCGCCACCCTAGCCGGCAGGACAAAACGGGAACTACAAGCAAACGGAAAATCTTCAATTTCCGCCTCAATCCTGCCAATAGTAACAGACGGAACATTTTTCAAAGATTTTTTCCTCTTTGTTTCTTTATTATACCCAGAGAACTGCCTGAATCTCCTAGAGGGACAAATATTTGCCAAATGATTAATACCTCCACAACAAAAACAAACCCTCTCATGCGGGCTGAATCTTCTATTGTCAGAAGCAATCAACCCCAGCTGCATGGGCTCCTGCTCAGAAGGGGCTGACAGCGACTGAGACCCCTGCGCAGAGAATGGGACCGCTGCACAGTCCTGGGACCGAGTATGACAGGAAAGAGAGATCTCTCCTCTCTCTCTAAGACGCCTGTCAATACGAACGGCCTGAGACATAGCAGAGTCCAAAGAAATAGGCCTTTCATGAAAGGCAAATGCATCTTTCAATCCCTCTGAAAGACCATGGCAAAATTGACTTCGGAGTGCAGCATCATTCCAACCAGTATCAGCTGCCCAACTCCGAAATTCTGAGCAGTATATTTCTGCGGATTGTTTACCCTGGCATAGGAGACGTAGTCTAGACTCCGCCAGAGCAATACGATCCGGATCATCATATATCTGACCCAGGGCTAAAAAGAATTCATCCACTGAACGGAGGGGCCGTGCCCCCTCCGGCAGCGAAAAGGCCCAGGACTGAGCATTACCCCTGAGCAGTGATATAATGATCCCCACCCTCCGTTCCTCATCACCAGAAGAATGGGGAAGAAGGCGAAAATGGAGTTTGCAAGCCTCTCTAAAACGCACAAAATTCTCACTACCCCCGGAGAACGTATCCGGGAGCGAGATCTTAGGCTCAGAACAAGCTCCATGAACGCAAGCTGAACCGGTCACTTGAAGCTGAGACAAAGTCTTACGGAGGTCAGCTACCTCCAATGAAAGACCCTGGAAGCGTTCAGCCAAAAGTGAAACCGGATCCATGCTTAAGACGGTTTTGGCGGCTTATAATGTCACGGAATGTGTACAGGTAACAAGGCAAAGCAACATGTATAAACGACTCGCTGGATCCAAAAACTAAGGAACCAAGGGAGACCCCTGCAGAAGACCTGGCACTTTCCCTGGCTGCTCAGCCTATGCAAAGATCCTAATGGTGGAGGTTTGCATATCCACGAACCTTGACTATAAAGCCCTGAGCACCCTACTATAGTGAGGGGACACGACCACCGGCTCCCTACACAAGACACGGAGGGAGTCAGGGTCATCTGGGATCCAGCAAACAGATATAAACATATAAAAGTACACTTAGCTTTGAAGCAAACAGGAGGACAGATCAGCGTGCACACACACTCCAGGAGGAAATATAAGCCGCCCAGAAAAGCATTCTGAGGAGGCATTTAAAGGGAAGCAATTAAGACATGACAGCTGAGAGAGGCTGACGAGAGGAGGAGCTGAATACCACAACACAGAAATTCAAGGAGGAGGTTCTGAAAGGCCTCTGTCAGAGCTTCTCAGCTGTCTGGTTGTGACACTGGGGCGTTCCCAAAAGATTTCTTAAGAGTTTCGAAAGCTTCTATGGCCAGTTAACAAGATCCGCACCCTTCTTGGTTAAGTCGGTTAAGGGTCTAGCAATTACTGAAAAATTATTGATAAATTTAAGCTAATAATTAGAGAACCCAAGAAAGCGCTGTAATTCTTCAAGGGAAGAAGGCCTCACCCAGTCTTGAATAGCCTGTACCTTACCAGGATCCATTTTAAACGAGTGTGGAGTAAGGATATGACCAAGATATAAGATTTCTTGTACCCCAAAAATACATTTTTCTAATTTTACAGATAGTAGATTTTTTATTACAATTTCAAGCACTTGTTTGATATGAATAACATGAGAACGCCAAGTCGAGGAAAAAAATCTAAATATCATCACGATATACAGTCATAAATTTACTGATAAATTCCCTGAATATGTCATTTAAATTTTTTTGAAAAACTGCAGGAGCATTACTGAGCCCAAAAGGCATGACAGTGTATTCAAAGTGCCCCTCCGGAGTATTAAAAGCAGTCTTCTATTCGTCCCCTTCTTTGATACGGATCAAGTTATAAGCCCCTTTTAAATCAAGTTTGAGAACCATGATGCCCCCAGAACCTGATTAAACAGATCGGGGATCAAAGGGAGAGAGTATTGATTTTTAATGGTGATTTTGTTTAATTCACAATAATCAATACACGGTCTGAGATCTCCATAAAAAAAGAACCCCGCCCCCATAGGAGACACAGAGGGTCTGATATGTCCTTTATTTAGACTCTCCTTAATGTATTCCCTCATAGAATTGCGCTCTGGCCCAGATAAATTATATATCCGACCCTTAGGGAACTTGGAACCGAACACTAAATCAATAGCACAGTCATGAGATCTGGGGTGGGGGGCAGACTCCCCGGTTCAGATGAGGAGAACACATCAGCAAATTCCTTAATATATGAAGGTAATGTCTTAGATTCAGCAGAGATACCTGCCTGTACAATGAGTAAACAAGAATTACATTTGGGACCCCATTTTTCAACCTCACCTCTGGTTAAATTAATGACAGGGTTGTGTCATTGGAGCCAGGGCATACCTAAAACCATTTCAGCGGGCAACTTTTCTAAGCTCAACAAGGAGAAATTCTCAGTGTGGGTGACCCCAACAGTCAGGGTTATTTCAGGTGTACAATACTTAACTGTGCCTCCCAGCAAGGGGGTAGAGTCAATGGCTACAATGTAAATAGGATTGGGAAGGGCTAACATAGGTATCCCCAGCTGAAGAGCAAACTTAAGATCAATAAAGTTAGAGGCCGACCAAGAATCAACAAGGACACTACCTGACCCAATGTTGAAACCAAATGAAATGGTAAAAGGTACCAATAACGTCTGCTTTACCACCCCAGGGAGCACTTTATCTTTAGAACCCTCATGTTTAGGTGATCTTCTGGAAGGAGGGACCTTGGGACATTGTGGGATCTAATAATTGGAGTCGCCACAGCAAAAACATGTACCACGGCGACGACGTTGATCTCTTCTGGTCAAACCAAGCTGCATCGGTCCCTCTGTACAAGGCTCGGACTTGATCCCCATAGGACTAGTCTCTGGTTTGGACATAACCTGTGGAAAAAGCAAATGCTCCCGTTGTCTCTCCCTAATGCTTCTGTCCAGTCTCACAGCAAGAGTCATGGTTTGCTCCAAGGTCTCAGGAGAGGGATAACATACAAGCATGTCTTTGAGAGTCTCAGATAGGCCAGACCTAAACTGACTTTTAAGAGCAGGTTCATTCCAACCAGAGGGAATGCACCATTTACGAAATTGAGTACAGTAGTCTTCTACTGGTCGGTCACCGTGCACAAGAGATTTTAACTGACTTTCCGCTACAGATGCTCTGTCAGGTTCATCATACAAAACCCAGAGGGCTAGGAAAAACGCGTCGACAGATCTGAGACACAGAGTCGGGGGGTAATGAAAATGCCCAGTCTTGGGGGTCGCCTTGTAATAAGGACATAATAATGCCCACTCTTTGTTGAGCAGAACCAGAAGAGTGAGGGTGCAACCAGAAATACAGTTTGTAGCTCTCCCTAAAAGCCAAAAAACAATTGCGATCCCCCGAGAACCGATCAGGAAGCTTTGTGAGGATGACGAAGAAACAGAGAGGTTTCGGACAGATTCCTGAGCTTGAAACCTCTCCCCTAACTCCTGGACAATCTGAGCTAGGTTTTGAACATGATCCGTGAGAGTTTGCAACGGATCTATGACATGGTAGTATGGCCTGTGACTCTGTCACGAGAAGGGGATACGAAAGGTGAAAACTTACTCCACCCACTCCTCTGCCTACTTGCACTTACCCACCCTAGGCAATGGAACGCAACTGGGCGGCGATCCTTAACCTGCATAAGTGCGGAGAAACAAACAATAAGACAAACAAAGAGAGGTCAAACTAGCAAGGTCAAAACCAGGAGGTCAAGGAGGTGCCAGGGAGCAGGCAAGGACAAGTCAAAATGTCAAACAGAAATCAAATACCAGGAGAAGCAAAAGTACAAGAGGACCTAGCAAGAGAAGTAGTCCAGTAAGCCGAGATACAAATACCAGAAAAATCGGCAACCGAATATTCACTAGGAATAGGACCTTAATCACAGGCAACCTGTGGCCAGCAGGCTGCCTGTTAAATAGGGAAGCAGAGTCATGTGACGTGGCCAGCGTCACATGACTCATCCCCCTGCACATTGCTGAGTGCCGAGTGTCCAGTTCAGCGCTTAGACTTTTTGACAAACTTACGGGAGCGGAGGACGCCGGCCACGCCAAGGAGGCGTGCGCGGCCGGGTCCTCTCCGCACCCGTTGCCCTGGAGACGAGTATGCAGCACACATCCTCGCTCTGAAGTTATCGCCCTGTGACAAGTAACTTGTCCTCCTGTGTGATTAGGACAGGTTTTGTGTGTGTTATTAGGACGATAGCCATTTTGTTTCTCCTAAAACAAGCCAGTATAACTAATGAAAGGTATTTGGCAATATATTTATCATGAAGTAATATTTAAGTATTTTCATTTTCTTTGCAATAAATTATCTGTGGATCACTTCAGCTGGACAAGATGGAATAGGTGCTCTTGGTCTAAGTGGCACACCCAGCCACAAGCAAGTGATATATTATAAAAATGGATAGACCAGGCACTCAATATATGTTAATAAAGCGAGATATTTATTCACACACTGAAAAAAAAAAGGATAAAAATTGATACTGTTCAATTAGACAGTATTTTCATTTTCTTAATTCCCATAGAACCCCTTTAAGGTATGACACATGTCCACATCATCCCTCCTGATTGGAGGAGGCTGACTGAAAGGCATTATGGGCAAACCTATTGGCAAGGGCCCCTCCCAAGGCCATGTTATACTCCAATTTAATCTTCCCTGCCCTACTGTACTTGTATGTAAATGAACAGACAACATTTTTAGTGATTCGCACAAATTGAATCTTAATTTTTTTTGGAGAAATTCTAGATGAATTTGATTAAGGCTACTTTCACATTCACGTTTTGTGCGGATCCGTCATGGACGGATCCGTTCAGATAATACAGACATCTGCATTCGTTCAGAACGGATCAGTTTGTATTATCTTTAACATAGCCAAGATGGATCCGTCTTGAACACCATTGAAAGTCAGTGGAGGACGGATCCGTTTTCTATTGTGCCAGATTGTGTCAGTGAAAACGGATCCATCCCCATTGACTTTCCGCTTGGCTCAGTTTCATCAGACGGGCACCAAAACTCTGCAAGCAGCGTTTTAGTATCCGTCTCCAGAGCGGAATGAAGGTGGAACGGAGGCAAACTGGTGCATTCTGAGCGGATCCTTTTCCATTCAGAATGCAATAGAATGCAAACTGATCCGTTTTGGACCGCTTCTGAGAGCCCTGAACGGATCTCACAATTGGAAAGCCAAAACGCGAGTGTAAAAGTAGCCTAACTTAAAATTCATTATAGAAGTGATCATTCTAGTAATAATAGTTTCAGAACCAGGCATTATACCAGGCCAAAATGATGGCTATGTGAGTTGGTTGTGTTTTTATGGGCTTCATGGCCATAAATGCAGCTACTCATTCATGAAAGAATTCCTAGATATGGATTATTATGTTCCATGATGAGTTCATCATTGGGAATTTTTGTTAATTATTATGTGAAGTACTTACGCTACTTTGGTTGGCATGTACATGAGCACAGGGACAACAGGAGAGTCTTCATTTCCATAAGTAATTAAATTCAAGTCATATAATTTCTTTCTGAAGTATCTGGTGTTCTCTGCAAGTTGATTGACTCTTTGCTGGCCTAAGGGGTTTACAGTCATGATTATCATTAAAAAAAAAACCATAAAAATACTTTTTCCTCCTCCATAGCCTAGCATTTGTTACTATTAAACTATTCTGTTCTTTGGATAGCAGGCCCAATAGGTATATTATGAAATTTCATTTTTAGGAAGACACCATCGTATTAATATTAGTCCAGTGGAGAGATGGAAACCTGTCTTTGAGGACACACATAAGAGAAAATACAGTTTTACTGTTGGACTAGCTGTATGTTTGAAATAAAATCCCAGTATGTGAATATGTATGTAAGTAGGGAAGCAGTGGCCCCTCAACATACAATATTAATTGGTACCCAGTGCAGTAGCCCACAAAGAGCCAGAGCAGAGGATGGGGGTGGTAGTTGCTCTAATGATATGATGTGTTGTGGTGGTCTCCCTCAGATCGTTACTCCCCAGGGCCAGTGCAACTAATGAAGGGTACATTGGTTCTTCCCTTGGGGCACACACTGATGGTAGGGTTTCCTGCCTGATGGTAGTTGGGGTGCCTGTGATGTTAACTGTCTACGTGGGTGAAAGGCAGGGCATGCACAGTAGTACAGTGGACAGAATATGGTGTAGCAGGAATCAGGAAACCAGGCCAGAGGTAGAAGAATAAACATCTCTTTTTACTGAGTAAAAAATAGGAGTTATAGTACACCCAACAATAATCTGGACACAGTGCAAGTTCTTTCCACAGATAGAGAGGTATGGAGGCTGGCAAAGCTGCAAATCATAGCACTCTCTATATGCTAACTTGCTAAAGTCTTTCTCACTAGAATCTTTGGCTTTAAACCGTAATCTGGCAATTATGGCTGCAATTTGCAGTGCTGAGTGCAGGTTTAAATACAATTGGCTAAATCATGTCCAAGTGTGTAGGGTGTCTTAACTATAATCCCTCTATGGCAGCAAAGTCTGAATATATAGGATAAGTCAATAATAACAGATTTGTGGGAGTCGGACACTCAGCACCCCCACAATATTCAAGCTCTGTACACTGTTTACACAGGTGTCAGAGCCCCAACAATCTGACATTGGTGATCAACCCTATGGAGAGGTCATCACTCTGTTAGTCAATTAAACGCCTTTAAGACTGGATTTACTTCTTGTGTTGGTTTTTGAGGCAGCTTTTGTGCTAAAAGGGAATAAAAACAAGATTCTTGGATCCATTCCTGGCTTGGCTCACAAAACTACACCAAAAACTGTATGTGTGAATCTAGCCTAAAAATAATTTCCAGTCAAAACATAAAAATGGTCCAAAATTATGTAATCATAGTAGGTAAAGTTTAGTAACATGGTAGTAGCATTTTCCCTACAGTTGCAATGAGAGAAAGTTTAGCTATATAATTTCTTAGGAATCAATGACAAACTGGTCATCATATTGTCAGATTGTTCAATTAATAAGAAAATGACAGGTTACCATCAGTTTCCAAGAAGCTGAATAAAGTGAAAAGAACCAATATCAATTCACTTTTTTTTGGCATCTTTTGGCAAGATTTTGTGGCATCTTAAGAATCTATGTACTTGAATTATGAGCTTTCCATTTGTGTAAAACAAATTGGAATCTAATATAATTTTTTCCTTTTTTACCTTTGGCCAATTCTCGTTGAATGTTTCCTAATTCAGAATATTATGTCAACATTTTAAAATACACTAACACAAGGACATTAGAAGAAGCTGATATGGTTGTATTCTGTCTATAGTACTTGCAAATATGTGAGACCTCTATAATAAGAAATTAAGAAAATTATACAGAAGGACAAAAAATTTGGTACCTGTCAATGTCCCATCACTTCCCATGATGCACTTGATGACCCTTATGATCTGCTCAGCTATAGGTGGAGATATAGATGCTGCATAAAATGCACTGTGGGAGTGGTTTCGTAGATAATCCACAAGATCCTGTAGATGAAATTCCAATCAAAGAATACATTTAGTATGAATTATTTTTTCATATATGTTTTAAGTATAAATAGAAATTAGGGCTGCTTATCAATGATATGCTTTGTAAAAATGTTCCAGGCATGCTTATGGGTGAGGAGGAAAAACAACTGATCATTCAGCCACAACATCTAATGCCCATGGTTAACTTAGCAATGAGTTGCTTATTAACCACCTCAGCCCCCCTAGCTTAAACACCCTTAATGACCAGACCACTTTTTACAATTCTGCACTACACTACTTTCACCGTTTATTGCTCGGTCATGCAACTTACCACCCAAATGAATTTTACCTCCTTTTCTTCTCACTAATAGAGCTTTCATTTGGTGGTATTTCATTGCTGCTGACATTTTTACTTTTTTTGTTATTAATCGAAATGTACCAAATTTTTTGCAAAAAAATGATATTTTTCACTTTCAGTTGTAATTTTTTTTTTAAATGACATCTATATAACATTTTTCTCTAAATGTATTGTTCTACATGTCTGTGATAAAAAAAAATGTTTGGGTGAAAAAAAAATGGTTTGGGTAAAAGTTATAGCGTTTAGAAACCATTGTACAAAAATGTGAATTTCCGCTTTTTGAAGCAGCTCTTGCTTTCTGAGCACCTGTCATGTTTCCTGAGGTTCTACAATGCCCAGACAGTAGAAAACCCCCACAAATGACCCCATTTCGGAAAGTAAACACCCTAAGGTATTCGCTGATGGGCATAATGAGTTCATAGAACTTTTTATTTTTTGTCACAAGTAAGCGGAAAATGATGATTTATTTTATTTTATTTTTTTCTCTTACAAAGTCTCATATTCCACTAACTTGTGACAAAAAATAAAAACTTCCATGAACTCACTATGCCCATCACAAAATACCTTGGGATGTCTACTTTCCAAAATGGGGTCACTTGTGGGGTAGTTATACTGCCCTGGCTTTTTAGGGGCCCTAATGTGTGAGAAGTAGTTTGAAATCAAAATGTGTAAAAAATGCCCTGTGAAATCCTAAAGGTGCTCTTTGGAATGTGGGCCCCTTTGCCCACCTAGGCTGCAAAAAAGTGTCACACATGTGGTATCGCCGTACTCAGGAGAAGTTGGGAAATGTGTTTTGTGGTGTCATTTTACATATATCCATGCTGGGTGAGAGAAATATCTCAGCAAAAGACAACTTTTCCCATTTTTTTATACAAAGTTGGCATTTGACCGAGATATTTATCTCACCCAGCATGGGTATATGTAAAATGACACCCCAAAACACATTGCCCAACTTCTCCTGAGTACAGAGATACCACATGTGTGACACTTTTTAGCAGCCTAGGTGGGCAAAGGGGCCCACATTCCAAAGAGCACCTTAAGGATTTCACAGGGCATTTTTTACACATTTTGATTTCAAACTACTCCTCACGCATTAGGGCCCCTAAAAAGCCAGGGCAGTATAACTACCCCACAAGTGACCCCATTTTGGAAAGAAGACACCCCAAGGTAATCCATGAGGGGCATGGCGAGTTACTAGAATTTTTTATTTTTTGTCACAAGTTAGTGGAAAATTAGACTTTGTAAGAAAAAAAAAAATCATAATTTTCCGCTAACTTGTGACAAAAAATAAAAAATTCTAGGAACTCACCATTCCCCTCACGGAATACCTTGGGGTGTCTTCTTTCCAAAATGGGGTCACTTGTGGGGTAGTTATACTGCCCTGGGATTTTAGTGGCCCTAATGCGTGAGAAGTACTTTGAAATCAAAATGTGTAAAAAATGCCCTGTGAAATTCTAAAGGTGCTCTTTAGAATTTGGGCCCCTTTGCCCACCTAGGCTGCAAAAAAGTGTCACACATGTGGTATCGCCGTACTCAGGAGAAGTTGGGAAATGTGTTTTGTGGTGTCATTTTACATATATCCATGCTGGGTGAGAGAAATATCTCAGCAAAAGACAACTTTTCCCATTTTTTTATACAAAGTTGGCATTTGACCGAGATATTTATCTCACCCAGCATGGGTATATGTAAAATGACACCCCAAAACACATTGCCCAACTTCTCCTGAGTACGGCGATACCACATGTGTGACACTTTTTAGCAGTCTAGATGCGCAAAGGGGCCCAAATTCCTTTTAGGAGGGCGTTTAGACATTTGGATCCCAGACTTCTTCTCACGCTTTAGGGCCCCTAAAATGCCAGGGCAGTATAAATACCCCACATGTGACCCCATTTTGGAAAGAAGACACCCCAAGGTATTCAATGAGGGGCATGGTGAGTTCATAGAAGATTTTTGTTTTGGGCACAAGTTAGCGGAAATTGATTATTTATTTTTTTCTCACAAAGTCTCCCTTTCCGCTAACTTGGGACAAAAAGTTCAATCTTTCATGGACTCAATATGCCCCTCAGTGAATACTTTGGGGTGTCTTCTTTCCGAAATGTGGTCACATGTGAGGTATTTATACTGCCCTGGCATTTTAGGGGCCCTAAAGCGTGAGAAGAAGCCTGGAATATAAATGTCAAAAAAAAATTACGCATTTGGATTCCATGAGGGGTATGGTGAGTACATGTGATATTTTTTTTTTTTGTTTTTGACACAAGTTAGTGGAATATGAGACTTTGTAAGAAAACAGATAAATAAAATAAAAAATCAATTTCCGCTAACTTGTGCCCAAAAAAATTCTAAATGGAGCCTTACAGGCGGGTGATCAATGACAGGGGGGTGATCAGGGAGTCTATATGGGGTGATCACCACCCTGTCATTGATCACCCCCCTGTAAGGCTCCATTCAGATGTCCGTATGTGTTTTGCGGATCCACTGTGTCCGTGTTTTGCGGATCCACGGATCCGCAAAACACATACGGACGTCTGAATGGAGCCTTACAGGGGGGTGATCAATGACAGGGGGTGATCAGGGAGTGTATATGGGGTGATCACCCCCCTGTCATTGATCACCCCCCCTGTAAGGCTCCATTCAGACGTCCATATGTGTTTTGCGGATCCAATCCATGAATTCGTGGATCCTGTAAAACATGGAGGATCCACGGATCCGCAAAACACATACAGACGTCTGAATGGAGCCTTACAGGGGGGCGATCAATGACAGGGGGGTGATCAGGGAGTCTATATGGGGTGTGGGCTGCACAGGCTGGTACATTGGTCATAATGGGAGATTTTTAGTTTTCAGATAGTGTTGAGCGAACCCGAACTGTAAAGATTGGGTCCATATCAAACTTTACGATTTTTGGTACCCGGACCCGAACTTTGCCTGGAAAAGTTTGGGTTTGAGTTTGGTGTTTGGGCATTTAATAAAGCTTCTTGAAAGGCTGCAGGGCAGCCAAACAACAAGCTTTTAAGCTGTGTGCCCTTAGAAGGCATCACAGCCATGCCTACTAATGGCATGGCTGTGATTGGCCAGTGCATCATGTGACCCAGCCTCTATATAAGCTGGATCACGTGTAGCACCACCTATCAGCTCTCAGTAGTGAAGGGACAGAAAGCATGCAGCTGAAGTGAGGGACAGTGTTAGTGCGATTTTTTTGTGGGTGCAATACACCATGTTCGCACCTCTGACACAGAAAGCTAGTAATAAATCTGGCTGTTAAATCTGTGGGTGACCTACAGCGATTTTTTTTGTGGGTGCAATGCAACATTGTACTTTGTACCCCTGACACACAAATATAATAGTTAATCCGTCTGTTAGTTAGGTGCACGTCATATATCCATTTACTGCGTGAATCACACCTGCACTGCATACGTGACAGGGAAATTTATATAGTTAATCCTTCTGTTAGTTAGGTGCACATCATATACCCATTTAGAATCCATTCACAAGTCCGTAGTGTATTGCGGATCCGCAATACACCCGGCTGGCACCCCCATAGCAATTGCGGACAAGAATAGAGCATGTTCTAATTTTTTAGGGAGCCGCGGACCGGAAATCGGGGCTGCGCTCTGGAAACGCGGATGCAGATAGCAAACTGTGTGCTGCCCACATCTCTTCCGTCCCCATAGAGAATGAATAGGTCCGGATTCGTTCCTTTACGTTGCGGAACGGATCCGGACCCATTCTACGGACGTGTAAATGGACCCTTATTGCTTGAAGTGCACCTGTACTGCATATGTGACAGGGAAATTGATATAGTTAATCCGTCTGTTAGTTAGGTGCACGTCATATACCCATTTATTGCGCGAAATACACCTGCACTGCATAAGTTACAGGGAAATTGATATTGTTAATCCGTCTGTTAGTTAGGTGCGTGTCATATACCCATTTATTGCGTGAAGTACACCTGCACTGCATACGTGAGAGGGAAAATAATATAGTTAATCTGTCTGTTAGTTCTTTGGGTGACCTCACAGAATGAGGAGAGCATTAAATAAGGGACCTGTCTCTGGTCGTGGTACTGCTGGGGTTGGTGGAGCTGCTGTTGCAAGGAGAGGACGTGGTCGATCTGTGCCAGCTACACGCCCAAATGAAACACCTTCCTCAGGTCAGGTAGGCAACAGAATGTTCAGCGTTATTTTGTAGGCCCGAATACCTGTGTACGAATGGTGAGGCCAGAACAAGTAGAGGCGGTAGTAGATTGGGTGGCTGAAAGTTCCTCCAGTTCCTTCACATTGTCGCCCACCCAGTCCCCTGCTGAAAGCGCAGAATTGGCACCTGCAGCCTATAGGCATCTGTCTTTCACCTCACCGCCTTTCAAATCAGCCAACCAGTCTGAGCCCCGTCATGCGGAAGTCTCTTCTGCTTTTTGATGACTCTACTGGCAGGGTTTCCAAGGGCCGTCCACATAGCCCTGCTCCAGAAGTGGAAGAGAAGTGCACTTAAGCCCAACCACTTATGTTTTAGGATGTGGACATGGGAGGACCACTGCACCACATCTCTGATGATGATGAAACACAGGTTCCAACTGCTGCGGCTTTCCGCAGTGTGCAGACTGGCAAGAGGGCAGGGGTGAAGAGTGGGTGGAAGATGATGTGGAGGATGATGAGGTCCTAGATCCCACATCGAATCAAGGTCATGCGAGTGATGTGTGCAGTTCGGAGGAAGAGGTGGTGGTCACACAGCACCAGCCGCACAGCAAAAGAGGGAGCAGTGTGCAAAAGCAGAGTGGTCATCCCCTAGCCAGTACGCTTGCTACTGCCCACTGCACCCAGGGACTGAGCACACCAAAGCCAGCTCCAAGGAGTTCCCTGGCATGGCAGTTCTTCAGACAATGTGCTGATGACAAAACACGAGTTCTAAATGTTCTAAACCTGAGCACCACCTGCATGACCAGGCACCGTCTGTCACCGTCACCAAGCATCTCCACAATGTCCCATGGAAGCGTTCAGCTGTCCATCTCCCAAACACTGGCAAGAAAGAGGAAGTACCCATCTACCCACCCGTGATCCCTGGCCCTGAATGCCAGCATTTCAAAATTCCTGTCCTTTGAAATGCTGTCATTCTGTCTGGTGGAGACAGAGACTTTTCAAAAACTTTTGGTGGTGGCTTTCCCACCATATGCAGTTCCCAGCCGCCACAACTTTTCCAGACAAGCCATCCCTGCCCTGCACAACCAAGTGGCGGAAAAAATTAGGTGTGCACTGCGCAACGCTATCTGTGGCAAGGTCCACATAACCACCGATACGTGGACCAGTAAGCACGGGCATGGATGTTATATCTCCCTAACTGCACACTGGGTAAATGCAGTGGCGGCTGGGCCTGAGGCGGATAGCAGACTGGCGCATGTCCTTCCGCCACCAAGGATTGCAGGACGTTTCTCTTTGCCTCCTGTTACCTCCTCCTCCTACTCCGCTTTCTCCTCTACTGCCTCCTCATCAGCGTAATACCTTCACCACCAACTTCAGCACTAGGGTTGAGCGATCCCGAACTGTAAAGTTCGGGTTCGTACCGAACTTTAGGATTTTTGGACCCCGGACCCGAACATTTCAGTAAAAGTTTGGGTTCGGTGTTCGGCGCTTTCTTGGCGCTTTTTGAAAGGCTGCAGAGCAGCCAATCAACAAGCGGTTAACTGTCTGACCTTAGAAGCCATCACAGCCATGCCTACTAATGGCATTGCTGTGATTGGCCAGTGTAGCATGTGACCCAGCCTCTATATAAGCTGGAGTCACGTAGCGCTGTGCGTCACTCTGCTGTGCTTACTGTAGGGAGAGGATGCTGCTGGTGATTTCAGGGAGAGAAGAGGAGAGACTCTTTGCTCAAAATCTGAATCTAACTCAGTGATCGACATACATTGTGTTTTGTGGGTGCAGGGCACAATCTTTTTATCCTGCCCTGAGCCCAGTGACCTAAAAAATATAACTTAGGTGGGCGGCAGCGGCCATTTTATTTAAGCTCAGTGCACCAGCACTGCATCTGAGCTTTTGGGACATTGAAAATCCCAATTTTTAGGTCAATTTACAACATCTGGTGCAATTGCAGGCTTAGTCAGTGTGCAATTTAAGCAAGAAATACAGCCATCATTTTGTGGGGTTTTAATAACACACTTTTTCCTGCCCCCAAAAAATGTATTTTCCTGATCTGCAAGTGTTAAATTCAAGTTTAATATATACAGCTTTCATATTCTGTTACCATAAAAACACTTTTTGGGCAATATACAACATCTGGATTAATCAGTTGGCAATTTAAACTAGAAATACACCCATCATTTTCTGTGGTTTTAAAAACACACTTTTTTGCCAAAAGACACTATTTTCAGGCCTTGCAGCATCAGCACGTGTGGCTTTACAGGCTTATATACTGCTGTCAAATTCAGTTGTTAAACAAACACTCGTTTGGGCAAAAAAATTTAGTTGGCAGCCTTTCATGCAGCTGTCATTGTGAGATACACCCTTAATACATTTGGGTTAGATTCAGAGATTTGAAATACCTCCGTTTGGTGCTCCAATCTTTAATTCAGGCCTACTGTGGGTCAGGCCGTGTGAGATACACCCTGTATATACAGGGCTTATATTCTTCTTTTATTAATAAAACACCCTTTTTGGGGCAAAATACACAATATTTCAGGCCTTGCAGCATAAGCACGTTTGGAATTCCTGGGTTATATACTGCTGCCATATTGAGTTATTAAACAAACACCTGTTTTGGCAAAAAAGTTTATTTGGCAGCCTTTGCTGCATATGTCATTGTGAGATACAGCCTTAATACATTTTGGTTAGATTAAGAAATTTTAAATACCGCCATTTGGTGTACAAATCTTTAATTCAGGCCTACTGCGGGTCAGGCCGTGTAAGATACACCCTGTATATACAGGCCTTATATTCTTTCATTAATAAAACACCCTTTTTGGGGCAAAATACACAATATTTCAGGCCTTGCAGCATAAGCACGTTTGAAATTCCTGGGTTATATACTGCTGCCATATTGCGTTATTAAACAAACACCTGTTTTGGCAAAAAAAGTTTATTTGGCAGCCTTTGCTGCATATGTCATTGTGAGATACACCCTTAATATATTTGGGTTAGATTCAGAGATTTGAAATACCGCCATTTGGTGCACCAATATTTAATTCAGGCCTACAGTGGTTCAGGCCGTGTGAGATACACCCTTTACATACAGGGGTTTGATTCAGGCATGTGAAATACAGCCATTTTGGGCAAAGACATCTTTAATTGAGGCCTAAAGTGGTTCAGGCCGTGTGAGATACACCCTTTACATACAGGGGTTTGATTCAGGCATTTGAAATACAGCCATTTTGGGCAAAGACATCTTGGGCATGGGCATCACTGGAGTGTGGCTGGGGGGATAGAGAGGACACAGACGATACACCTCCCACAGAAGACAGCTTGTTGTTGCCTCTGGGCAGCCTGGCATACATGAGCAACTACATGCTGCAGTGCCTGCGCAACTACCGCCGAGTTGCCCACATTCTAACGAGTGCTGATTACTGGGTGGCCATCTTGCTGGATCCCCGCTATAAGGACAATGTGCTGTCCTTAATTCCATCACTGGAGCGTGATCGGAAGATGCGCGAGTACAAGCGCACGCTGGTAGACGCACTGCTGTTGGCATTCCCACCTAACACCGGGGGTTCAGTGAAAGCACAAGGCGAAGGCAGAGGAGGAAGAAGAAGTCTCCAATGCAGCTGGGGCACCGCCAGCACCTCAGAAGGGAGGGCTAGCATGGCCGAAATGTGGAAAAGCTTTGTTAGCACACCACAACAACCAGCACCACCAGCTTATATGGAACGTCTTAGCAGGAGGCAGCATTTCAGCAACCTGGTGGAACAGTACGTCTGCACATGCCTACACGTACTGACAGATGGGTCTGCCCCATTCAACTTTTGGGTCTCCAAATTAGGCACATGGTCTGAGCTTGCCCTTTATGCCTTGGAGGTGCTGGCCTGCCCTGCGGCCAGTGTATTGTCCGAACGTGTGTTTAGCCCGGCAGGGAGGGGGTGATCACAGACAAGCGCAACCGCCTGTTCACAGCCAATTTGGACAAGCTCACGTTCATTAAAATGAACCAGGCATGGATCCCACAGGACTTGTCCGTACCGCAAAATAGACAAGTATACCGGCCACACCCAGCCATTGTCATACTCCAGCACACTTTCTCTTTGTTTTATTTTTTATATTTCCCAATGTTTTGTGGTCTTCCCAAATTTATAAAAAAATAAATAAAAATGTTTTATAAAATAGTGTTGGCTACCTCCTCCTCCACCACAACTTCCACCTACACCACCACATCCACTGCCTCCTCAACCTCCTACTCCACTTTGACCTCTGCCTCCTAGTTCAAGATCATTATTTTTTTTATAATTCTATGTTATTTCAATTCATTTCCCTATCCACATTTGTTTACAGGGCAATTGTCCTGCACTCATCCCTATTTTGCTTCCTTTTACAGCTCTCTAGCTCTTTCTATGACTTTTTTAGAGCCATTTTAGTACCCCAAAGTTCGGGTCCCCATTGACTGTGATTACCTTTATCGCAGTGTATGAATACACACGAACACAAAAAGCGCACACAAGCTATATGAATTGGTTTTATTTTATGAATTTATTCATATTTATTTTTATTTCACTACATGAATGTTAAATGTATTGGTTTTATAATAAATTTATATTTTTTAAAGAAGGTAGAACCGGCCATCTGTTTAATATTTTATAATTACAGCTGAGTGGTTGCAGCTGGGCAGTGTTATATTTCGGTGAGCAATTCAAATGCATTCCATGTCCATAAAATTAAAATACAAGCTGACTTGGACACGCTAAGTGATTGGCACCAACTTGGCAAATGAGGTTTAATGTTGATAATTGTAAAGTTATTGTGATTCACAATAGGTGCCAACATCGTGAGGTGTCAACATACTGGCCCAGTCACAGAGTGGGGAGGGTGGCAACAGCATGCAGAGTCAACATAGTGGCCCAGTCACAGATTGTGTGTGTGTGGGGGTTGGCAACAGCAGTGGCACTAATAGCACAAGATGGTGGCAGTAGGAGAAGATGGCAGCAGATGCAGCAGGTGTGTGTGACATCAGGCGGGTGGCAGCATCAGAATAGTGGCTGTAGCACGTGGCTAGAAGTATCAGGCCACTTTTCACAATGTTCTGGTGTGGCAGCACACTGCAGTCAAAATGATCTAGTCTGACGCATCAGGCACCGGTGTATGGAAATCCTGGCTGATCCACACCTGTTTCATCTTTAGATAAGTTAATCTCTCAACATTTTGTGTTGAAATGCGAGTTCTCTTTGGGGTAACTATGCCCCAGCCGCACTAAACAGCCTCTCTGATTCCACATTGCTGGCTGGGCAGGAAAGCTGGGCAGAGCAAACTCAGCCAGTTGCGGCCACAATTTAAGTTTGGCTGCCCAGTACTCCAGGGGATCTTGGATCTGGAGTGACAGGGTGCACTCCAAGTATGCCACTACCTGGTGGTTTAGGTTCTGCTTTATGTCTTGCTGCTGCTGGCTGGTTTCTTAAGTTGGTTGGTGAAGAAACGTGCTCATAAGAGACTCGAGACTCAAGTTGCTGCTGATGGAATGGTGATAATGCGCTGTCACTATGCAAGCAACTCGGCATGCATCTGGCCATTTGCACAAAGGACTCAGAAGGACTCCCTGCCTCCATGTCCACTGCATACTGCCATGGTCTTTCGGGGTCATCTGCCTGGTCTTCCTCATCATCCTTAAGCTCCTCATGCTCCTCCTGTTCCTCTCCTGTAGCTTGGACAGATAAACCACCTATTTCTGTATACAATTCCTGAGCTTTAATGTCCTCATCCTCCTCCTCCGCCAGTTCAGCACCCATAGGGCTTAGGTAGTTGTGAGGCCAGCCAGATTTTGTCAACATCTGCTCCAGCATGTCAAGGAGTGGAATCACATCATTCATCCTGTAGTCCTGGTGACTGACAAATAAAGTGGCCTCCTCAAAGGGCCTTAGCAATCGGCAGGTGTCACGCATGAGCTGCCAATAGCTAACATCGAAGGGAGTACCCCTGTCCACCTGCATCATCAAGAAATCGTTCATGGCCTTCCTCTGCTCATATAGTCGGTCTAACATGTGGAGGGTGGAGTTCCAACGTGTGGAAACATCATATATGAGGCAATGTGTTTTGCACAGTAAGAGTGTCTAAAGTGCATGCACAGTTTCCTGGCCATTTTCAAGATATCTTGCAGTTGGATGGAAGACTTCAGGAACCAGGTTACAACCAGATTGAAGACGTGCACCATGCAGGGGGCATGGGTCAGCCCTCCTTGAAGCAGTGCCGAGTTCTCTTCCTATTATCGGAGACCATGGTTCCGATCTTCAGTTGGCGAGGAGACAGCCAGGATTTGATTTCTTAATGAAGGACGTGGAGTAGTTCCTCCCCGGTGTGACTCAGTTTGTCTAGGCTGCACAGGTGCAGAACAGCGTGACACTGCTGTGCTCTGCAAAAGTGGCATACCGGAGGACCACTCAGAACTGTGCCTACAGTCGAGGCTGAGGACAAGGTGGAGGATGAGGAGGCAGAGGATGACATTGGCGCCGGAATCACTCCATGAGAACGTGGAAGTGGCATTGCTGTCACCTGGCCAAGTTGCTGATGTGCCTGGGCAGGAACCACATTTACCCAGTAGGCTGTAAAGGACATATATTGTCCTTGACCATAGTTACAGCTCCACATGTCTGCACTGCCATGATTTGTACCACACACTGACAGGCTCAAGGACTGGCCCACCTTAAGACGTATGTACATATGCAGGGCTGGTACCGTTTTTTTTAGAGAAGGAGTGATGGCTTTGGGCTCTCCACCTTGGCTTGCCACAAGCCATCATTTCTCTGAAATGGTCAGAGTCAAGCACATGGAAAGGGAGGGACTGTAGTACCAGCAACTTGGCCAGGAGTATGTTCAGCTTCTGCACCATTGGATGAGTGCACACATACTACTGTTTCTTTGCATTTGCCTCGGTGATCAATTGCTGGTGAAACGTGTGATGAGGAGGAGTATCAGGACAAGCAGACAATGGAAAGAAAACACAGATCCCTTCTGCTGAGGTGGTGGAGCCTTGACTGCTAGAAAAGGGGTGAGGGTCGCTGGGAGATGCGTCAAGCTGTACAGCTATATTAGCACCACGGTTTTCACAGACCACTTTTTTTATTTTTTATTAAATACATTTTTTATTAATGTACCATGATTAAAACATACCAAGAATTATTCAATAGTAAGGGCTACAACAAACACATGCCACCAGGCCGAGCTACATGATTATATGCACAATATAAAACAATGATGTATCAATACATTGTAATAAATACCCCTATAATATCTATCGTGTGAAAAAAATGCCTAGATGAATTAATAACAATGCATTTCTGAGCTGTATTCCAAAGATGTAGCAAAAAAAAAGAAGAAGAAGAAGCAATCAATGGCAGTGCCTGGCAACCTAAAATGGTATAGCTAATTTATAAAACTAAAAGACCAGGGTAGAAGGGCTACTAAGTTGTGCTAAGTAAGCATTCCACAGTGCTGCAGGCAGTGAATCCCCAACGCGCATTCCGTGCCCCAAGCCTCAAGACGAAGCCCAGAACGCGAAACGCGCACCGAGGACCCCCCACCACCATCAGCACAGCACCCCGGCACACCCACCCAGCACATCTTTTTTTTTCCGAAAAACATTACATCAGTAAAAATTTTAAACTAAACAAATGACTAATTCCCTCCCCCCCCTCCCGACACTGCTGCTAGACCATTCTAACTAATAAGTCTCACACGAGGGCCTGATATTAAAAGGTGCCTACGCTATACTCCAAAGAGATCGTCACCTAATCTCCTCATGTCACTGCTCACTAGCTATGTCCTCATAGATCTTTAACGTGTTGATTAAGGCTTTCCATTCTAGAAAGATAGTGTTTTTTTCGGATCCCCAGTATTTCACTATAAGCGCCTTTGCTACCATAAAATACTTTAGACAAATCTTTCTGGATTGAGTAGGCAGATCCGTAGTGGAGAAATCACCCAGAATTGCTTGCACTAAGTTCGGTTCCATTCTGATATTATGGATTTTTCCCAATTCTGTATAGATCCGACACCAAAGGTCCTGTATCCCCGAATAATACCTCAATAAATGTTTAAATCTGGCTCCCTCTCTACGGCACTTCCAACATCTGCCCTCTGTTGTTATTCCTATTTTCGCTAGGAGAGCTGGAGAATAGTACAGACGGTGAACGATTTTTAATTGGATAAGTCTATATTTATATGAGGATGATGCTAATTTAATGTTCTTATATATCGTTCCCCAATTCAAAATACATTCTTCCCCCAGTTCATCTCTCCATTTTAACCTACTTCTAAACTCTGTGACCCAGACTAGAGCTTGTTGGATCTTATATACCTGTGAAAGAGAAATCCTGGACCCATAAAATTTTAAATAAAAATAAACAAAAATATTTTCCCTAATATCAAATACTTTCTTATCTACTGTGTGAATGAATGCGTGATAAATTTGTGCATATCTAAACTTGCTTATGAAAAGATACTTTGGTGCCATGTATTAACTTATCTAATGGCAATATTTTTCCATCTGCTATAATGTGAGAAAGTCTATTAATTCTACTTCGATCCTAATATTCATAATCAGAAAATATAAAAAATTATTTTAAGTTTGTATTATGCCGCAAGGGCGTATATTGAGTGGAATAAGTGATCTTCAAAATACTTTGAATTTTATTCCAAACCTTGTGAAGGGTGTTGCTTAAAATGCAGTGATTCCCTCTATTCCCTAAAAATCCTGTATCCAAAATGGTGAAAATATCCCTATATGGTCCCAGGAAATCCCTCACAATAAAGGAAAGATGGTGGTCACTCCCATCGTCCATACACCAACGTATCTGTGATGCCAAGTAATTTCCGTGAAAGACGGGGAGGGATAGACCTCCATCCTTCTCTGGTAGCCATAGAAATTCTTGCTTGATTCTCACCCTTTTCCTCCCCCAGATCAAATAATTTATCGTTCTTTCCAGGAGGTGGAACAGGGAATCATCTATCCATACCGGACAGGCTGTAATTGTGTACAGAACGATTGGGAGGACCACCACGCTATCCTTTCTGCTTGTGAAATAGGCAACTAATTCAGATATGCGTTTTTCTCTAATATTGTTAATCATCGGGATGGTATTCAAGACGTTATATTGTGTTAGGTCAGCACTGATTTTGATTCTGAGATACCTTATTGAGTCATCAGGAGTAAGGATTTTGACTTTGAAGGTGCCGATGAGGGCCGGCCGGACCAGAGGTAAAAATTCTGACTTACACCAATTCACTTTATATCCTGATGCTGAACCGTATGTCTCTAGGATGCTCATCACTGAGGGGAGAGCTCTCCATCCCTCCCTCAAAAATAAAAGAACATCGTCAGCATATAAACAAAGTTTGTCTCCCAATTCCTTCCCTCCAAAACCCTTAATATTGTCATTCTGTCTAAGGTTACATGCTAAAGGTTCCAATGCTAAAGCAAACAACAATGGGGAAAGGGGGCAGCCTTGTCTAGTTCCCTGATGAGGGAGAACTGCTCCGAATCTATACCATTAACTCTTATGCTTGCCCTCGGACCCTGATATAAGAGGCGGACCCAACAGATGAAATTATATCCCAAATTCATTCTCTCCATAACTGTCCATAAGAAGGGCTACTCCACCCTGTCGAAGGCCTTCTCAGCGTCCAGCGACAAGATGGAGTGGTCCTCCCCCCACCAACATTAATGTTTAAAAAAGCTCTATGTACAGGTCCTTCTCAAAAAATTAGCATATTGTGATAAAGTTCATTATTTTCTGTAATGTACTGATAAACATTAGACTTTCATATATTTTAGATTCATTACACACCAACTGAAGTAGTTCAAGCCTTTTATTGTTTTAATATTGATGATTTTGGCATACAGCTCATGAAAACCCAAAATTCCTATCTCAAAAAATTAGCATATCATGAAAAGGTTCTCTAAACGAGCTATTAACCTAATCATCTGAATCAACTAATTAACTCTAAACACCTGCAAAAGATTCCTGAGGCTTTTAAAAACTCCCAGCCTGGTTCATTACTCAAAACCGCAATCATGGGTAAGACTGCCGACCTGACTGCTGTCCAGAAGGCCATCATTGACACCCTCAAGCAAAAGGGTAAGACACAGAAAGAAATTTCTGAACGAATAGGCTGTTCCCAGAGTGCTGTATCAAGGCCCCTCAGTGGAAAGTCTGTGGGAAGGAAAAAGTGAGGCAGAAAACGCTGCACAATGAGAAGAGGTGACCGGACCCTGAGGAAGATTGTGGAGAAGGACCGATTCCAGACCTTGGGGGACCTGGGGAAGCAGTGGACTGAGTCTGGAGTAGAAACCTCCAGAGCCCCCGTGTACAGGCGTGTGCAGGAAATGGGCTACAGGTGCCGCATTCCCCAGAAACAGCGGCAGAAGCGCCTGACCTGGGCTACAGAGAAGCAGCACTGGACTGTTGCTCAGTGGTCCAAAGTGATTTTTTCGGATGAAAGCAAATTTTGCATGTCATTCGGAAATCAAGGTGCCAGAGTCTGGAGGAAGACTGGGGAGAGGGAAATGCCAAAATGCCTGGTCCAGTGTCAAGTACCCACAGTCAGTGATGGTCTGGGATGCCATGTCAGCTGCTGGTGTTGGTCCACTTTGTTTTATCAAGGGCAGGGTCAATGCAGCTAGCTATCAGGAGATTTTGGAGCACTTCATGCTTCCATCTGCTGAAAAGCTTTATGGAGATGAAGATTTCATTTTTCAGCACGACCTGGCACCTGCTCACAGTGCCAAAACCACTGGTAAATGGTTTACTGACCATGGTATTACTGTGCTCAATTGGCCTGCCAACTCTCCTGACCTGAACCCCATAGAGAATCTGTGGGATATTGGGAAGAGAAAGTTGAGAGACGCAAGACCCAACACTCTGGATGAGCTTAAGGCCGCTATCGAAGCATCCTGGGCCTCCATAACACCTCAGCAGTGCCACAGGCTGATTGCCTCCATGCCACGCCGCATTGAAGCAGTCATTTCTGCAAAAGGATTCCCAACCAAGTATTGAGTGCAGAACTGAACATAATTATTTGAAGGTTGACTTTTTTTTGTATTAAAAACACTTTTCTTTTATTGGTCAGATGAAATATGCTAATTTTTTGAGATAGGAAATTTGGGTTTTCATGAGCTGTATGCCAAAATCATCAATATTAAAACAATAAAAGGCTTGAACTACTTCAGTTGGTGTGTAATGAATCTAAAATATATGAAAGTCTAATGTTTATCAGTACATTACAGAAAATAATGAACTTTATCACAATATGCTAATTTTTTGAGAAGGACCTGTATATTAGTTTGTATATTCCGTTTAGATATAAATCCAGTCTGGTCCGGATGTATCAGCTTATGGGTTACTTTCCTCAATCTATTAGTTAATAATTTAGCCAAGATCTTATAGTCCGTAGCAACGAAATTGGGCGGTAAGATCCGATCTCTGTATTATCTTTCCCCTTTTTAAGTGTTAAAGTAATGGAGGCCTCCATTAACCGTCCTGGAAAGACTGATTATATACCTCCAATAACAGAGGTATTAATATTTCGCGCTGTTGTCTATAGATCTCAAAGGGGAAACCATCCCTGCCAGGGGCGGAATTCCCCTTAATATTCATCAACGTTTCCTGGATCTCCTTTACTGTAATTCGGGTGTTTAAAATAGACACTGGGGGAGATCTATATTCTTCAGATAGGACATAACTATGTCCTTATCCTCCCCAAGATCCGTCTGATATAATTTAGCGAAATGTTTACGCAAAATCATTTTTCTAGTATCCAAATAGTAAGTCAAATTTGAATTCCCTGACCTAACTTAAGGCACCTTATTATTGTTTGCGTCTTTTGATTGGCCACTATAGAAGCCAGCATCCTGCCTGGTTTTCCTTTCTCATAGAACGCCTTCTGGCCAGCAAAGAGGAGCCAGTGTTGAGCTTTTTTAACTACTCAATCCTGAAGTTCTCTCTTTGCCTTTTCCAATGCCTGTAGAGTAGCCAAATCATTATTCCCTCCTAAGTCTTCTAACTTTTTCGGTTAGATTTCTTTCAGTGCTTATAAATTTTGCTCTCTTTTTAGCTATCTTTACTAAATAAAAACCTTGCAGCATAGCCTTGAAGGCATCCCAAATAAAATAAATATGAGTAGACCCTATATTTTGAGACCAGAAATCTAAAATTTCTCTACAGATAGTATCCTGTTCCTGCACAATCTGAATCCAATAAGGGTTCAATCTGAAGGCCTTCCTTATTGCTTGTTTGTTTAAAAGCTCCACATTAAGAAGTACAGGGCAATGGTCAGAGATCCCATGTGGTTTGTACCTCATTCTTTTAATCTTATCTAGGGACTCAACATCGGCGAGGGCGGTCCTGGACAGCACCCTGCAGGACCTGCTATAGCAAGAGAAGGCGATCTTGTCCCCAAAAAAAGAATGCCAAACATCTAATAATGCCATCTCTTGACAGATCCCACTAAGGGCCGTCACAGGACCCCCCGCCCCCACAGTGGATGACCTTCTGTCTTTTACGTTATACATTACAGAATTTAAATCTCCCAAAACCAATATAGGGCACCTAGCCCCTGCGTATAAATTTAGCAAGCTTTCTTAATACTTCGGAAGAGAAGGGTGGTGGGATGTATACGAATTCCATTATACACATCAGGCCCTCCCATCGACCAAACAGGAACACAATTCTACCTTCTCTATCTACTCATTGATCATATGGTTCATAGTCTACCTTTCTGTGAATATATACGCTAACCCCATGGAAATATGACAAAAGATAAGAGTGGTATTCATATCTCGCCCAACTTCTTCTCATGTATTGGCTCTTCTCTAATGAGAAATGAGTCTCAGACAGACTAACAATAGCCGGTAAATGTCTAGAGATTAAATCGAATAGCACCTTTCTCTTTTCTGTGTCCGCTAAACCGCGGACGTTTCATGCCATAATCCAAGACATTATTCCCGTGGGGTAAAGCAGTCCCAACCCTTCCCCATCCTCATCATATTCCTTGGTCCAGCAGCATTAACGTGACCAAACCCTCCCCACTCCCTACCCATCCTCCCAGCTTGGTCCAAAAGGCTAACCTACCTCCTACCTCCTGATCCTCTTACACATTGCCTATACCCCTTTCCTGCCCCCCCCCCCCCGCTCCCACCGAACCTCCAATTAATTTTAAACTTCAACTATGGAGACATTGCATATATACAATGCCCCTTGGAGTCCAGCCACAAGACTACCTCCACCAGGTTCGGCAGGTATATAACAGTATCCTCATATATTATCCTTAATTTAGCGGGATACATCATTGAATATTTTATATTAGCCTGCAAAAGACGTCTCTTAATATAGTGGTATTCCCGTCTTTTCATCTGGGTATCTTTAGAATAGTCTGGGTATATTTCAATCCGGTTCCCGTTATATTCTAATTCAGGTAGATCTCTCTTGCGCCCAAAGATCTTATCTCCATCACTAGAACAGAGAATCTTAGCGATTAAAGTGCGTAGTACTTTTAAATTCGGAATACTATGGGCCTGTTCCACTCCAAACATGGAAGACAGGGAGTCTCTGTCCATTGTATCAATTAACCATTTTTGGATAAAAAACCCTGGGTCATTCCCTTCTGCACCTTCAGGGAAACCTATTAACTGCATATTTCCTCAGCGGGATCTGTTTAAGTCTGTAATTCTGTCTCTCATAGATTTACTGTATTTTTCGCCATCATAATGCCATCCACAGATCCCCCCCACCATCATAATGCCATCCACAGACCCCCCTCATCGTTATCCCATCCACAGATTCCTAGGGAGGAACTGTAGTAGGCGGGGAGAGCGGCGGGCAGTGCAGGCACGGTACTCTGGCCCTGCCGCTCAGTATGTGCTGTTTTATACGAAATGTTAATCATCATATCTAAACTGAATAATGATCCACTCCCCCTGCTCCCCATGTGTACCGTACTTACCGGTACATCTCACGCTCCTGTAGTAAGCACTAGCAGCTAGAAGGCATGTTTGCCGGCCGTAACTCACTGATGTCACGTGCCTGCTCCTCCTCCTTTATGAATGAAGTAGGCGGAGCAGGCACATGACCTCCATGAGTTACGGCCGCTCGGCCTGCCTGCCTGCTAGCTGCTAGTGCTTGCTACAGGAGCTTGACATGTACCGGTAAGCAAAGGGGGAGTAGGGGGAGCGCATCATTATTCAATTTAGATATTATGATTATCACTACGTATAATACAGTACAAACCGAGCTGCGGAGACCGAGTACAGTGCCTGCACTGCCCGCTGCTCTCCCTGCCTCCTCACTAATACATCGCAGACTGCGATGTAAATTTCCAGCATTCGCCGCATAAGACGCAGGGGGGGGAAGTGCGTCTTATGGGGCGAAAAATACGGTATATTCGAGCTCCATATCTTCCGCTTTTTTTTTTTAGGTTAGCGACCTCATTCTTTGTTTCTCCAGTAGTTTTTTCCATTTCCTGCACCCGTACACGTATTTTGTTAATAGCATCTCTAATCAAAGAGATTTCTGACTGCAAGGAGGAAACTGTCGTGGTTAGAACACCCAGCGCATTTTTTGTAGCTTTTAACGTCTCTAAGATATCTTCCAACTTTTGATCAATAGTACCCATTCGATCTCTCGAATCATTAGATTTATAAAATTCTTCTGAAACAGGGCTGGCAATAACCCCCTCCTTACCCTCCACCCTGACATTAATTTTAGTCGCCCCTCTGGTTTTAGTAAGACAAGACTTGAGGAACTTTTCTATATTTGTCTGAGGGCTTTTAAGAACAGTTCCTTTAGGAGATGTGGGGCCGACAAACTTTCTGTTATGAACTTTAGCAGGAATGATGACACTTAAAGAGGAGAACATATGTATATCCTATAACAATAAGGGTTGGGTGCATCCCATCAAATCAGCTCATTCAAGTAATGCATGGATATATAGAAAAAAGTTTTCAAACTTGCCCGTCCTTTGCAGCAAACCATCCACACTTCCAGGGGAAGGGACGCTCATCACCTTCTTACTGCTCCTTCAATTACTTACTGCTCCTTCCAAAAAAATGCCAGGGCAGCGGAAAAATGGGGAAGGAATCCGCCATGGCAATCACAACACACAAGGGTTCTCGCTTCTCAACCGCACAGATGCATGCTGCTGGCTGCCTATCTTTCTTTCTCCCCTCTCGGTATAAAGTATAAGGCGCATCAGAGGGGCAGCGCCCGGTTCCTGTACCTCGGAAACTACCTCTGTCGACTGCAGCTTCAACTACCGAGGGGCGCAAGGTAGCCGAACAAGACGATGAAGCTACGAGTCAGGAGCAGGAAGGAGCGGAGGGGAATGGAGGGGGGCAAGCCCCGCAGCATTTCAGCGTGCTACGTCATGCTGAGCAGCTACACACTACTAGCACTACTAGTAGCTGATGTGTGAGCAGCTACACACTACTAGCACTACTAGCAGCAATACACTACTGTTTGTCCATCAGTCTCATGGCTGTGACCCTGGCAATACCTGCTCCCACACAACTGTTATTGTCGCTGCTTTCACGTCTACAGGAGAAATCAGCAGATCTCTCCTTCAAATTTGGGCTGGCCAGTAGCCGCTGACAGTCCTCAATGATATCTTCCTTGCTGAAAAGCGGAGCAAAGCTTGACAGCATACATTAGTTGCCTGGCAGAAGGAGCACCAAAGGAAAGAGACGTGTTCAGAACAGATGAGAGCACAGAGCTTGTGCCTGGGCCATGCCAACTAAGTGTGGTGTCAGAGGAACCCACAGACTCCTGGCCATGGGTGTCTGATGTCAGTTGAGATATTGTTGGTCGTAAAGACATGACCACTAGATGACAGTGGCAGCTTCGGTCTACTGCTGCAGCTGCTGATACCACCCCCCTTTTCCTGCTGCTACTTTTGATGACTCCAGCAACATTTTTATCACTGTCCGTTTCTTTGGAGGGCCCTGGCAACTGTCTGTTGGACATACTGTACTGTAACATTCACCCTAATTTGAGAATCAAGATGTAACAAAATTGCTTATCCATGAAGCAAGGTGGGCACCCCAATAACAGTAAAATTAGAAAGCTTATTCACCCCAATTTGAGATTCAAGGCCTAATAGAATTGCTAATCTATTAAACAAGGAGAACACCCCAATAACAGTAGAACTAGACAGCTTATTCACCCCAATTTGAGAATCAAGGCCTAATAGAATTGCTAATCTATTAAACAAGGAGAACACCCCAATAACAGTAGAACTAGACAGCTTATTCACCCCAATTTGAGAATCAATGTGTAATAGTATTGCTTATCTATTAAACAAGGAGGACACTGTTTAATTAGATTGATGCAAACTACACTGTCTCCTTTAGATCCCTTTAGCTTCAGATTACAGTCACTGCACTGTCCCTGCAGTCTCCATATGTTCTCCTTACAGTGTGTGAAAACTCTCCCTATAATCTCCCTACACTGTCCCTGCACTCTCCCTATCCAACATTCAACAATCAAAAGCTTTTAGCAACACTGTGCCTAGCGCTTTTCCAATCTTTACCTATGTTCAGATCACAGTGAAATGGCGGAGTCCGCATGGGATGAGACTTTTAAAGGGCTGTGACATCACAAGGGCTGGCTTGCTGCTGATTGGCTGTCTGCACAGCATTATGGGTGATATCGTGTTCCCTGGATTTTTACTTGCACTTTGTAACATATGTAGGCACCATTTTAGGAAAAAACTATTTGTTACCACAAAGGATATTCGGATTCATTGCAAATCAAATTTTTACTAAACTTTGGATCGAATTCTTCCTTGGATTCTAACAGTAACCTAATTAAATAACACTACAGGCAACTCCTTCTTAGCCTAAAAAGATAACATTCAACGGCACAGTCAGATATACTGTATTATATTGGTGTAATTCTCTTGAATAACATTGCCTGCTATTAGTTTGGATGCACACTACAGTCATTATGCCAAAATGCTCTATTTTCCAACCTACAAACCCACTTACCCTTTTTCCAGCAATATATCCTCCCATGGCTCCAAAGCTTTTGGTAAATGTCCCCATTGTCACATCAACTTCTGCAGGATCCATTCCAAAGTATTCCACCACACCTCGTCCAGTAGGCCCCACTGCTCCAATACTGTGTGCTTCATCCAAATATAGGTAAGCTTTATATTTCTTTTTTAACGCTATTACTTCTTCAAGACGGACAATTGATCCTTCCATGCTGGAAAATGGAAGAGTGTAATGTTTATTATAATAGCATTTAGCATTATCTTGCAATTAGAAATTTCCCAAAATTCATTTCAGGGCTGATTTGTTTGAATTACCCATCAGATTTTAGTCAGTCCGAATAAATTCAACTAATGATAAATTTGAAGTGCCCCGATTTCCCTGTACGGCACTCTGGGGTCTCCTGGGACTGTATCCAACTCCTTTCAAGCTCTTAACTGTCAAGACTGCATTAGTAATGTCAGGTAACAAGTGGTTAAGCCTGTTTAAAGGGTTTCTGTCACCAGAAATACCTAAATTAAAATGGTTGACATTATCGATGTGCAAATGTCAGCTGAACCTAACTAGCCTATTCATAGTTTTATTCATGCCCCGTTTGCTCCATAAATGTAACTTTTATAATATGCAAATTAGCCTCTACAAGCAGGGGGACGGTGTTGCTCCTGATCCTAGAGTCTCCGTTCTCCCACCTCTGTCACCTCCCTCCAAGTCTTGATTGACAGGTCCAGGCAGCATTCACATTCTCCTGCCGGCCCTGAGTGCACAGGTAATTCTCGCGCCTGCGCCGTGCAGTTCAGTATTCAGCACAGGCGCAGTAAGGAAGTCGGCAGCCAGTGAGCATCCTTCTTTCACTATGCCTGCGCCAAATACTAACCTCGCGCCGAATACTAACCTCGCAGGCGCGAGATTTACCATGCACTCAGGACCGGCAGGAGAATGCGAACGCTGACTGGCCCTGTCAATCAAGACTTGGAGGGAGGTGACAGAGGTGGGAGAACGGAGCCTCTAGGAGCAGGAGCAATTCCCCTGCCTGCTCTTAGAGGCTAATTTGTATATTATAAAAGTTACATTTATGGATTAACTGGGCATGGATAAAACTAGGAATAGGCTAGTTAGGTTCAGCTGACATTAGCACATCGCTAATATCAGCCAGTTTAATTTCTGTATTTCTAGTGACAACAACCCTTTAAAAAAAGGTCAATTTAAAAAAAAAAATAATGGCCCTAAAATTATATCGTGTCCTACATATATTCACTACATAATGGATACAGTACACTATAATATATACTATCTGCTAACTACAGTACGAAAACTGTCTCTAGCATAAATAATAGATGATCTCGCGAGCCACAGAGATCACACGTTCTCTTGCTAAGCCCCACCCTAAGATAGGTATAAAATTTAAGAAAAGTTACAAATTTTTGTTGCCACTTGCAAACAACTTTTAGATGCAAGAAGTCTGGCATACAGCCTTTGACATTTTCCCCCTAGAATGTTTTAAACTTTTATGCAGGCAAATACCGTATAAGGCTACTTTCACACTAGCGTTCTGCTGTCCGCTCGTGAGCTCCGTTTGAAGGAGCTCACGAGCGGAGCAGAACGCTTCCGTCCAGCCCTGATGCAGTCTGAATGGATGCGGATCTGCTCAGACTGCATCAGTCTGGCGGCGTTCAGCCTCCGCTCCGCTCGCCTTTGCACGGCCAGGCGGACAGCTGAACGCTGCTTGCAGCGTTCAGCTGTCCGCCTGGCTGTGCGGAGGCGTGCGGATCCGTCCAGACTTACAATGTAAGTCAACGGGAACGGATCCGCTTGAAGATGACACCATATGGCTCAATCTTCAAGCGGATCCGTCCCCCATTGACTTTACATTGAAAGTCTGAACGGATCCGCTCATGCTACTTTCGCACTTAGAAATTTTTCTAAGTTATTAATGCAGACGGATCCGTACTGAACGGAGCCTCCGTCTGCATTAATATGATCGGATCCGTTCAGAACGGATCCGATCAAACGCAAGTGTGAAAGTAGCCTAACACAAGCAACCACCATAATTATGAGTCACCACAACGTTAATTACCTATATACTCCTTCAACAATAATGAGAATTTTCTTCCAGGCTCTGTGAGTACGTGGCTGACCTCTCACTACTGCATCCCGCAATAATTTTTCCAGGTTCTGCATATCTTAAAGTATAAAAAACATACAATTTGAAAATAGACAAAAAGTGGTTGTAGTTCACAGTATTGAATACTCAATAGGTTTGCGTTGCTATATCAACTTTATCACAGGTAGTGTCAACACTTAAAATGAAAACAAAAAAGTCTTTATTCTTATATTGCTGATTAAAACAGGCAAAAAAATATAATGGTGAAAGAAAAAAGTGGTCAAAATAGCCTGGCAGAGCTGTATTGTGAGTCCCCAAACAGTGGTCCCCAAATTAGTTATGGGGATAACAAAAGAAACCGTAGTGGCTCCAATAATACGCCACAGGGGACATCTGAGCAGGCTTGAGCCACACACATTCAAAGCAGAGAGCACCGTATGCCCCTCTCACTGGGCTACACTGTCTCCGTGAATGTATAGCAAAGCACTAAGGGAGAGACAGACGGCTACAAAATGCCTCCACTCCGATATTTGCTACTAAACTATGTTGCAAGTCCTAATTGGTGGCTAGCTTTCCATCTAATGATTTGGCTCAACACGTTTCATTATGTAAATCATGTCTCATTGGGAGCCTAAATATTAAGGGACATTCTCGGATAGCGCTGTATTCATTCAAAGCGACATCGCGCTCGCCATCTGTATTATGGCAGCACTTCCGGCACTATTTTAGCCGCAAAGTGCACGCCGAAGTCTTGGATATTTACACCATAAGACCCGCCCCAACTTGCAACATAGTTTAGTAGCAAATATCAGCGCTCCCAGACAGGCAGTACATCCTCCCTCAGCCGCTGTATTCACGCTATGTGGAGGGAGGCGCCAGTAACCACTTCTATTAGGAAGTGGTTTATAAGTAGCCGTTTGTAGCCGTCTGTCTCTCCCTTAGTGCTTTGCGATACATTCATGGAGGCAGTGTAGCCCAGTGAGAGGGGCGTTAGGCGCTTTCTGTTTTGAATGTGTGTGGTCCAAGCCTGCTCAGCTGTCCCCTGTGTGTATATTCGGAGCCACTTCTATTGGTTTCTTTTCTTATCCCCATAACTAATTTCGGGACCACTGTTTGGGAAGTCACAATACAGCTCTGCCAGGCTATTTTCTTTCATCATTACCACTTTTTTCTTTCATCATTATTTAAATATTTTTTTCTCACCTGTTTTAATCAGCAATATAAGAAAAGACTGGTTGTACCATCAACCCCTATCATAACCTGATTTGGGCAAAATGCTTCAATTTATTTAGGAAAGCAGGTTTAGGGGAACAATATTTTTATACTATAGTACTAAACAATATGGTAATCACAGTACTAACACTAGTGTCCATCAATAGTACCTCATTAGACGTGAATAGGACTCAACACTAAACTCTCCTTTTTCACAGGCTGAGCATTTCTAGGAATGTTCTTTCCCAATAATTGCACTGTGTAAAGGTATTGCCAATAACCCAATGAACGACTCGTATAACGCACCCTTCATGGTGACACCAAAATCATAATTTCACTCATCCCCAAAAAACAGAGGTTATTGATGCATGTAACCTATACTAATATATAATGATAATTGCCTGCACAATTTGTCAGTGTAAAAGGGTTTTGACTCTTAATACAATCAGATGCCCACAGGCAGACTCGGACTGGCCCACAGGGGTACAAGTGAATCCCTCGGTGGGCCACTGAGCAAGGTGGGCCCCTAGTCTCTTACCCCCTGCACAAGTGGCACAGTAGACTTACTGCACTACATACATATATTCAATGTACAGCACCACCAGCCTATGTTCATATAAAAACTTGATAGATTATTAAAGAAACTTCCCAGTTTATTAGTATAGACCCAATCAGAGCTGAGATGACTTCTAGGTATAGAGGAAAGCTAGTCAGTGTCCTCTTCTCCCCAGGACCTACCTTCTCAAAGTTTCTGCAGGGACCCCCATATTCAATCATCTGGTAGCATATTGCTGGGCCCCCAAAATAAATTTTACTAGTGGGCCCTAGGCAGCCCAGTCCAATACTGCCCACAGGTAAATGTTCAGCCTGACATAGTGTTGTTTAATCTAGCTAATTTTTAAATACAGCCCCAACAGTATCAGTACTGAATGAGAATGACTTTGAACATATTCATAACTGAGTTGCATTCTTCAGGACAAATATACCCTGCCTTTGGGAATGCTCGCAATCCAGGCGAGTCTGCCATTTATGGGTGGTGCTTGCAGAAGCCATAATCATTTTCAATCCAAGATAGCTCGAATTTGGGACAGTCACTGCAAATTTGGGACTGTTCACAACTATGGAGTTGTAATTCATCTTCACTAATGTACAGTACCATAATAAACCCTAGTTGCTATTCAGTATGATAAAGGCAGTGATGGACCAAGATGTTTGTCTGCATTTACACCCTTCACCTTCCTGGATACTATTTCTTGGTTTTGCTGCTGATTTCTCTGTATATACAGTATGTGCTGTACCCCAGACCCGAGGTATCTCAAATTTTGTGTTATGTATTATATTGTTAATGTATGTACTCCAACTATGAAGAGGTATGGTTGGCAAGGACTGGGCAAACCACCCTGTTCTTCCCCTCTTAGTTGGAGTGGGCTGATCAAGTTTCCTGCCAGGAGGGGGAATTCTAGCTACTGTATGACAGTGAGGAGGAAGGAGACATGTCTGGTTGCTCTTACGCCAAAGGTCCAGCAAAGGAAGCCATTCTCTTGTGAGACCATCACTCTAGAGAAGGACTACAAGAACACCAGGAAACCTAAACAGCTACAGCGTTTTCAGTCAGCAGAGTGACCTGCTGCAAGTGAAGGATGACAGAAATTTGAACATGATTGTAAATAATTAAATTAAATTAAAATGTCCTAGATGAATTAGGAAACATGATTGTAAATATAGGGTGACAGTGAGGGATTTATAAATACATGATTGGTTAATAATAATTTATAATATTAATCATGAATTGGAGTATAAAAATAAGTTGTATTCGTTCATAAAATCATGAAGCATTAAAAAGTAATGAAACATATATGAATTTGTAAATTAATTGGTTCACATGATCATGTATTGGATAGCCCAATTGATGCAATCATGTATAGTTAAAATCATGTAAATAGAATCATTGGTGCGATTATAATATAATTTTTTTATAGTAGTGAGAAGTTCCAGTTAATGTCAATTAGATCTATCCTGTATGGTATTACAACAGAATTGGTTGGGGGATTAAGTCCCCAGACAGGTGCAGGAATAAAAAAGTGAAAAAGCCGAAACTCTAAGTCCTGGAGCATGCGCGGTGTCGTTAAGGTTAGAATTAAAACTCTATGTCCCGGAGCATGCGCAGACACTGCATTGGAATAAGAGCTATTCAGTTTATAAACCTGCGCAGGATTTGGTGTAAGTAACACGAGAATAGGGACAGCATCGACAATAAAGAGGTGTTAGTTATGGGAGGAGGAACAGGTACGTTAGCCCCAATGACAGTGGGAATAAGAAATAATACATATACACAAGCCATGTCGCTGGATGCAATAGGCTAATGATGATGTCATAATAGGAGACTATAAAAGATCCGTGCCACGCCCATCCAAATCTCACTGCCCGATTCCCTGAAGATGCCATAGTTGCTGGCGAAACATGCCGCGGGCCAGTGTTTTAGGGATATTTTAGAGCAGAGGTGACGCCTTATATTAGAAAGAATCAATAATTAACTCTATGTGGCAGACAGGGTGCAGTTTAAGGAGAGAAATCTGGAGCCAGCGCGCGGCTACCAGTCTCCAACTACAATTATAGCACCAAACATAATTGTGCTGATGTATAAACTGACCAGTAATGAGGCGACACAACTGATAGTTTTAACAGAAATAATGTAATGGTCAAAGATTTATTATTATGTTATATTAAAAGTTTAGTTTTATCAGGAACAATAGATATATGTTCAAATAAGGCAAACAGTCGTCTATCAGACTAATTGGAAAAATTGTTCAAGTGCCTTTACATATGTCTGGGTCAAAGACAGTTCAGACACCAATTACCTAAATAACATCCAAGCCAGACCAGCTCAAAGCCTGCATTATACAGTGGACACCTATATCCACAAGTGCCAGTTTATAGTTGTTAAACTGAAGTTCAAGAGATAGTCATCAGCAAGATAGAACATCCGAGGTGCCATTAACTGCCACTTATCAAGCCACCATACCTTATCATCTGGTCAGCGAACTTGCACTTTGTACCAACTACTGCTGGATGTATTACAAGTTATCTTTTGCACTGAGTAAAGAGAAACTGTTATACTTTAACTTCTGTCCTGAGTCTTTAAATAACCTTTCCACTGCACCAAACTATACAACATCTCATCAGGGTCAATATCTCCCTCATCCTCTGCATCGGCTCCTCGGGGATTGGCTGCAAATGATTTTCCTCTGATTTCATACTGTACAATCCACTCAATGAAGAAAACGCATTGGGTTTTATGAGAATCAGTGATACATTCCCTCATGGCTTTGACTCTTATTAATTTAGTTAGTGCTTTAGACCAAAAATTGTAACAAGCACATCTGATACATGGTAACTAGTATACAGTGCAGAGGTCCACCATACGAAAAGGTACTCACCAAGAAGACTCAGTGCGGATCACTCGGCACTGTACAGAAGTTACAGCTCTGAGCTCTCTTCTCTGTCCTTCAATGACACTTACTGTTGTGTTGAAATACTCGAATGGTAGCTCCAGAGAGTCTTGCCCCAAGAATCAGAGAAGTGTGGTTTAATTCATCACTAAGGATAAGACAGCCCTGTAAATATATATACATATATACCAAAATAGATGAGATTATGTTAAGTAAGACACTTGAACAAGATTACCATAAAACTCTAGGAACATAGAAACATACAAGGGAGACTAAACCATGTACAGTCGTGGCCAAAAGTTTTGAGAATTACATAAATATTGGAAATGAGAAAAGTTGATGTTTAAGATTTTATAATAGCATTTTGCATATACTCCAGAATGTTATGAAGAGTGATCAGATGAATTGCATAGTCCTTCTTTGCCATGAAAATTAACTTAATCCCCAAAAAAAACCTTTCCACTGCATTTCATTGCTGTCATTAAAAGACCTGCTGAGATCATTTCAGTAATCGTCTTGTTAACTCAGGTGAGAATGTTGACGAGCACAAGGCTGGAGATCATTATGTCAGGCTGATTGGGTTAAAATGGCAGACTTGACCTGTTAAAAGGAGGGTGATGTTTGAAATCATTGTTCTTCCATTGTTAACCATGGTGACCTGCAAAGAAACACGTGCAGCCATCACTGCGTTGCATAAAAATGGCTTTACAGGCAAGGATATTGTGGCTACTAAGATTGCACCTCAATCAACAATCTATAGGATCATCAAGAACTTCAAGAAAAGAGGTTCAATTCTTGTTAAGAAGGCTTCAGGGCGTCCAAGAAAGTGCAGCAAGTGCTAGGATCATCTCCTAAAGAGGATTCATCTGCGGGATCGGAGTGCCACCAGTGCAGAGCTTGCTCAGGAATGGCAGCAGGCAGGTGTGAGCGCATCTGCACACACAGTGAGGCGAAGACTTTTGGAAGATGGCCTGGTGTCAAGAAGGGCAGCAAAGAAGCCACTTCTCTCCAAAAAAAAATCAGGGACAGATTGATCTTCTGCAGAAAATATGGTGAATCGACTGCTGAGGACTGGGGCAATGTCATATTCTCCGATGAAGCCTCTTTCCGATTGTTTGGGGCATCAGGAAAAAGGCTTGTCTGGAGAAGAAAAGGTGAGTGCTACCATCAGTCCTGTGTCATGCCAACAGTAAAGTATCCTGAGACCATTCATGTGTGGGGCTGCTTCTCATCCAAGGGAGTGGGCTCACTCACAATTTTGCCCAAAAACACAGCCATGAAAAAAAAGGTACCAAAACACCCTCCAACAGCAACTTCTTCCAACAATCCAACAACAGTTTAGTGAAGAACAATGCATTTTCCAGCACGATGGAGCACCGTGCCATAAGGCAAAAGTGATAACTAAGTGGATGGGGGACCAAAATGTTGACATTTTGGGTCCATGGCCGGGAAACTCCCCAGATCTTAATCCCATTGAGAACTTGTGGTCAATCCTCAAGAGGCAGGTGGACAAACAAAAACCCACTAATTCTGACAAACTCCAAGAAGTGATTATGAAAGAATGGGTTGCTATCAGTCAGGAATTGGCCCAGAAGTTGATTGCAGAGGTCCTGAAAAAGAAGGGCCAACACTGCAAATACTGACTCTTTTGCATAAATGTAATGTAATTGTCAATAAAAGCATTTGAAACGTATGAAGAGCGTGAAATTATATTTCACTACATCACAGAAACAACTGAAACAAAGATCTAAAAGCAGGTTAGCAGCAAACTTTGTGAAAACTAATATTTGTGCCATTCTCAAAACTTTTGGCCACGACTGTATGGTCTTCAGCTTTTGCCCAATGTTTGGTAAATTGTCTGGATTTCATTTCGATGCCAGGGTTGTTGAATCAGAGTCAATTTTGGACAGAGTTGGAGATGGTGAAAATTTACCAACTCCAACTTCAGCTTCAAAATAAATTAAATTTGTATCATTAATTTGTTACATGTATATCTTGTTGAATATTTATGTTCTTAGGAACTTAGGAAAGTTTGGAAAATTTAATTATATTATATGCGATAATTAGCAGGGCTATAGAGTCAGAGTTGTGGAGTCTGAGTCAGTTTTGGGTGCATGAAGTCCAAGTCTCAGTGCAAAAAATAGAGGAGTCAATGCAGGAGAGGGAAGCTTGGCATACTGACTCTCACAGCCCTGGTCTATGCCTGTCTTTAAAATGAAGGCTAGGGCTCCACTGTGACTCTTGTTTGTGCAAAGGCAATGGGAATATCATGGGACACTGTGACTATCTTATGACGGTTGGAAATCTTGTGATTGTCTAGCCTTAGACACAATGATAAATACTGGAATGATCATGTGGTAAGTGCCTAAGGTGGCTTAGCAAGATTTTTATTGTCTTTAGCTGTAGTGCATGCATTACTTTTTTAGTGTTACATAACAATCTGGATACTTTATGCTGTTAGTAATGGACATGTTAATATATGATCAGAATTTTCCAACCTTTCCAACCAGAGCTGGAATGTTTGTTGAATTTGTGGCAAAACCCATACTGAAAACCATTGCTGCTTCTACTTTGAGGAACTTTGCAACCAAATCTTCTAGCTCTTGTAGTTTATCCATTTGTCCTAAGAAAGAATGGAAATTATTTAACAAAAAGGTAAGATAATGTATCATTTATCGTGCAGGGTCACCATGCTGTGGTACAAATACAGGACTTCTTCGTGTGGCTTAGCTGCGTGTATGAGCCCACAAGGGGGCAAATTGCAGCATTTTGTAGCAGGCATCTTCTTATCCACCTATTTTGCTTTTTCTCTATTACTAAAACTATAGATGGAATTTATCATTCCCACCTAAGCCTTTTTTGGTCTGAAAACCCTAGTTTTGAGACTTTCATTGCCATTGTAACTTTTTTTGTTATAACTGGCATGTTTACACTGCTCCTCCCAAAAGAAAGATGTAGATGGGGCCATTGGCTCTGGCACATTCATCATTATTTACCCCAGAAACAGGTGTAAATAATGACTGAAATCTTTGTAAGCTCTCAGCTGCCATAGATTTCAGACTAGCGCATGGACTGCCAGAGGACGCAATTCATTTATGATGATACCTGCTCCTTCTCATAATTTAAATGACTCCTCCGGCAGGACACAGGCCCTAACAAGACCGGCGTAGCACACTCTGGTCTTGATAAATTAGGGCCTAAATGTCTGCTGCACATTCAAAATAGAAAATACCCCAAGAGCCTGCAATTATCAAGCATTTTTAAAGAGGACCTTTCACCGGTTCTGACATTAGGGGGCGTCTCCTCCTCCATGGCTTTGAGCTGTCCAATCGCAGAGGAGAGCATCACAGCCAAAGAGGGGAAAACAAGCTCCCCTTCTCCCTGGATGTGACACACTACGCTGTGCTTGGCCAGCTCACAGCCAGGGATAAGGAGACGCCCCTTTGAGAAAACCGTCCGTCTCCCTGTACCAATTATATGGATTTACATATAGATCGGGAAACCAGAACAGTGGGCACATCGGGGGAATAGAGCAGCCCACAGAAAAAAATAAGTGATATCACATGTCAATGTCCCCCACACTGCCAGGTATTTGTATGGTAATTTCAGGACCATTAAGACTGATGGTCATTCTTCTTACCAAGTTCATGTATGGTACTGCACACTCCAACGCCATATCTCTCTAGTACATTCTTCACTGTTTCCAGTGACTCTTCATTATTTTCTGCAAAACCCAGATAGTTGTATGATCCCATATTTATCACATCCTTAATGACTTTTCCGGTGTACCTATAATAAAACCAAACCTTTAATTCGTATAACAAGCTGCAATACGCAGGCAAGGATTGCCACATTGAATTTGCATGCTATGGCATGGTCACTTTTGTCTCAGATGTGCATTATAGAAGAGAAGCTGGCTGTCAGTCCTAGCACTCAAGTTAAGAGTTTAAGGTAAGTAGATGCACCCCTCAACCTAATCAAATACAATGTCTGGTGGATTGTGCCCTACTGGCAGCTCTCCATGTGACAGTCAGGTATAAACAGATAAATAGGGATGAGCGAACTCGAACTGTATAGTTCGGGTTCGTACCGAATTTTGGGGTGTCCGTGACACGGACCCGAACCCGGACATTTTCGTAAAAGTCCGGGTTCGGGTTCGGTGTTCGTCGCTTTCTTGGCGCTTTTGTGACGCTTTCTTGGCGCTTTTTGAAAGGCTGCAAAGCAGCCAATCAACAAGCGTCATACTACTTGCCCCAAGAGGCCGTCACAGCCATGCCTACTATTGGCATGGCTGTGATTGGCCAGAGCACCATGTGACCCAGCCTCTATTTAAGCTGGAGTCACATAGCGCCGCCCGTCACTCTGCTCTGATTAGCGTAGGGAGAGGTTGCGGATGCGACAGTAGGGCGAGATTAGGCAGATTAACTCCTCCAAAGGACTTCACTTGATTAATCGATCGATCTGCAGCTGTGCATCATTGAGCTGCTGAAATTCAAATGCTCACTCACTGTTTTTAGGCTGCCCAGACCGTTTGTCAGTCACTTTTTTCTGGGGTGATCGGCGGCCATTTTGTGTCTTGTGCGGTGCTGCGACCAAGTGCATCCAAGCTGCGACCAAGTGCATTTAACCCTCAATGGTGTGGTTGTTTTTTGGCTAAAGCCTACATCAGGGTGAAGCTGTCACACCAAGTGCATTTAACCAGCAATAGTCTGTTCATTTTTTTGGCCATATACTAAATCAGGGGCAAGCTGCGCCTGTCACCAAGTGCATTTAACCCTCAATGGTGTGGTTGTTTTTTGGCTAAAGCCTACATCAGGGTGAAGCTGTCACACCAAGTGCATTTAACCAGCAATAGTCTGTTCATTTTTTGGCCATATACTACATCAGGGGCAAGCTGCGCCCGTCACCAAGTGCATTTAACCCTCAGTAGTGTGGTGCGTCAAGCTGTGACACCAAGTGCATTTAACCAGCAATAGTCTGTTCATTTTTTGGCCATATACTAAATCAGGGGCAAGCTGCGCCCGTCACCAAGTGCATTTAACCAGCAATAGTGTGGTTATTTTTTGGCCATATCCCAGTCTAATTCTGTCACTAAATCCATACCGGTCACCCAGCGCCTAAATACTAGGCCTCAAATTTATATCCCGCTAAATCTCTCGTTACCGCTGTCCTGTTGTGGCTGGGAAAGTTATTTAGTGTCCGTCAAAGCACATTTTTTGTTCTGGGTTTAAATACAATTCCCAATTTAACAATTTCATAATTTAGTGGTTTCTGCTATATCAGAGCTATTTGAAATCTATCCCTAAAAGGGTATATAATATTCAAGGTGCACATTGGGTCATTCAGAATAACTTCACACACACCCGCTACTGTGTATTTCCAAGTCTAATTCTGTCACTAAACCCATACCTGTCACCCAGCGCCTAAATACTAGGCCTCAAATTTATATCCTGCTAAATCTCTCGTTAACGCTGTCCTGTTGTGGCTGGGAAAGTTATTTAGTGTCCGTCAAAGCACATTTTTTGTTCTGGGTTTAAATACAATTCCCAATTTAACAATTTCATAATTTAGTGGTTTCTGCTATATCAGAGCTATTTGAAATCTATCCCTAAAAGGGTATATAATATTCAAGGTGCACATTGGGTCATTCAGAATAACTTCACACACACCCGCTACTGTGTATTTCCAAGTCTAATTCTGTCACTAAACCCATACCTGTCACCCAGCGCCTAAATACTAGGCCTCAAATTTATATCCTGCTAAATCTCTCGTTAACGCTGTCCTGTTGTGGCTGGGAAAGTTATTTAGTGTCCGTCAAAGCACATTTTTTGTTCTGGGTTGAAATACAATTCCCAATTTAGCAATTTCATAATTTAGTGGTTTCTGCTATATCAGAGCTATTTGAAATCTATCCCTAAAAGGGTATATAATATTCAAGGTGCACATTGGGTCATTCAGAATAACTTCACACACACCCGCTACTGTGTATTTCCAAGTCTAATTCTGTCACTAAACCCATACCTGTCACCCAGCGCCTAAATACTAGGCCTCAAATTTATATCCTGCTAAATCTCTCGTTAACGCTGTCCTGTTGTGGCTGGGAAAGTTATTTAGTGTCCGTCAAAGCACATTTTTTGTTCTGGGTTTAAATACAATTCCCAATTTAACAATTTCATAATTTAGTGGTTTCTGCTATATCAGAGCTATTTGAAATCTATCCCTAAAAGGGTATATAATATTCAAGGTGCACATTGGGTCATTCAGAATAACTTCACACACACCCGCTACTGTGTATTTCCAAGTCTAATTCTGTCACTAAACCCATACCTGTCACCCAGCGCCTAAATACTAGGCCTCAAATTTATATCCTGCTAAATCTCTCGTTAACGCTGTCCTGTTGTGGCTGGGAAAGTTATTTAGTGTCCGTCAAAGCACATTTTTTGTTCTGGGTTGAAATACAATTCCCAATTTAGCAATTTCATAATTTAGTGGTTTCTGCTATATCAGAGCTATTTGAAATCTATCCCTAAAAGGGTATATAATATTCAAGGTGCACATTGGGTCATTCAGAATAACTTCACACACACCCGCTACTGTGTATTTCCAAGTCTAATTCTGTCACTAAACCCATACCTGTCACCCAGCGCCTAAATACTAGGCCTCAAATTTATATCCTGCTAAATCTCTCGTTAACGCTGTCCTGTTGTGGCTGGGAAAGTTATTTAGTGTCCGTCAAAGCACATTTTTTGTTCTGGGTTTAAATACAATTCCCAATTTAACAATTTCATAATTTAGTGGTTTCTGCTATATCAGAGCTATTTGAAATCTATCCCTAAAAGGGTATATAATATTCAAGGTGCACATTGGGTCATTCAGAATAACTTCACACACACACGCTTCTGTGCATTTCCAAGTCTAATTCTGTCACTAAATCCATACCGGTCACCCAGCGCCTAAATACTAGGCCTCAAATTTATATCCCGCTGAATTTGAATACAATACATTGGGCCAAATAATATATTTGTTGTTGTGGTGAACCATAACAATGAGAAAAACATCTAGTAAGGGACGCGGACGTGGACATGGTCGTGGTGGTGTTAGTGGACCCTCTGGTGCTGGGAGAGGACGTGGCCGTTCTGCCACATCCACACGTCCTAGTGTACCAACTACCTCAGGTCCCAGTAGCCGCCAGAATTTACAGCGATATATGGTGGGGCCCAATGCCGTTCTAAGGATGGTAAGGCCTGAGCAGGTACAGGCATTAGTCAATTGGGTGGCCGACAGTGGATCCAGCACGTTCACATTATCTCCCACCCAGTCTTCTGCAGAAAGCGCACAGATGGCGCCTGAAAACCAACCCCATCAGTCTGTCACATCACCCCCATGCATACCAGGGAAACTGTCTCAGCCTCAAGTTATGCAGCAGTCTCTTATGCTGTTTGAAGACTCCGCTGGCAGGGTTTCCCAAGGGCATCCACCTAGCCCTTCCCCAGCGGTGAAAGACATAGAATGCACTGACGCACAACCACTTATGTTTCCTGATGATGAGGACATGGGAATACCACCTCAGCATGTCTCTGATGATGACGAAACACAGGTGCCAACTGCTGCGTCTTTCTGCAGTGTGCAGACTGAACAGGAGGTCAGGGATCAAGACTGGGTGGAAGACGATGCAGGGGACGATGAGGTCCTAGACCCCACATGGAATGAAGGTCGTGCCACTGACTTTCACAGTTCGGAGGAAGAGGCAGTGGTGAGACCGAGCCAACAGCGTAGCAAAAGAGGGAGCAGTGGGCAAAAGCAGAACACCCGCCGCCAAGAGACTCCGCCTGCTACTGACCGCCGCCATCTGGGACCGAGCACCCCAAAGGCAGCTTCAAGGAGTTCCCTGGCATGGCACTTCTTCAAACAATGTGCTGACGACAAGACCCAAATGGTTTGCACGCTGTGCCATCAGAGCCTGAAGCGAGGCATTAACGTTCTGAACCTGAGCACAACCTGCATGACCAGGCACCTGCATGCAAAGCATAAACTGCAGTGGAGTAAACACCTTAAAACCAAGAAAGTCACTCAGGCTCCCCCTGCTACCTCTTCTGCTGCTGCCGCCTCGGCCTATTCTGCTGCTGCCGCCTCGGCCTCTTCCTCCGCCTCTGGAGGAACGTTGGCACCTGCCGCCCAGCAAACAGGGGATGTACCACCAACACCACCACCACCACCTCCGTCACCAAGCGTCTCAACCATGTCACACGCCAGCGTTCAGCTCTCCATCTCACAAACATTTGATAGAAAGCGTAAATTCCCACCTAGCCACCCTCGATCCCTGGCCCTGAATGCCAGCATTTCTAAACTACTGGCCTATGAAATGCTGTCATTTAGGCTGGTGGACACAGACAGCTTCAAACAGCTCATGTCGCTTGCTGTCCCACAGTATGTTGTTCCCAGCCGGCACTACTTCTCCAAGAGAGCCGTGCCTTCCCTGCACAACCAAGTATCCGATAAAATCAAGTGTGCACTGCGCAACGCCATCTGTGGCAAGGTCCACCTAACCACAGATACGTGGACCAGTAAGCACGGCCAGGGACGCTATATCTCCCTAACTGCACACTGGGTAAATGTAGTGGCAGCTGGGCCCCAGGCGGAGAGCTGTTTGGCGCACGTCCTTCCGCCGCCAAGGATCGCAGGGCAACATTCTTTGCCTCCTGTTGCCACCTCCTCCTTCTCGGCTTCCTCCTCCTCTTCTTCCACCTGCTCATCCAGTCAGCCACACACCTTCACCACCAACTTCAGCACAGCCCGGGGTAAACGTCAGCAGGCCATTCTGAAACTCATATGTTTGGGGGACAGGCCCCACACCGCACAGGAGTTGTGGCGGGGTATTGAACAACAGACCGACGAGTGGTTGCTGCCGGTGAGCCTCAAGCCCGGCCTGGTGGTGTGTGATAATGGGCGAAATCTCGTTGCAGCTCTGGGACTAGCCAATTTGACGCACATCCCTTGCTTGGCGCATGTGCTGAATTTGGTGGTGCAGAAGTTCATTCACAACTACCCCGACATGTCAGAGCTGCTGCATAAAGTGCGGGCCGTCTGTTCGCGCTTCCGGCGTTCACATCCTGCTGCTGCTCGCCTGTCTGCGCTACAGCGTAACTTCGGCCTTCCCGCTCACCGCCTCATATGCGACGTGCCCACCAGGTGGAACTCCACCTTGCACATGCTGGACAGACTGTGCGAGCAGCAGCAGGCCATAGTGGAGTTTCAGCTGCAGCACGCACGGGTCAGTCGCACTACAGAACAGCACCACTTCACCACCAATGACTGGGCCTCCATGCGAGACCTGTGTGCCCTGTTGCGCTGTTTCGAGTACTCCACCAACATGGCCAGTGGCGATGACACCGTTATCAGCGTTACAATACCACTTCTATGTCTCCTTGAGAAAACACTTAGGGCGATGATGGAAGAGGAGGTGGCCCAGGAGGAGGAGGAGGAGGAGGAAGAGGGGTCATTTTTAGCACTTTCAGGCCAGTCTCTTCGAAGTGACTCAGAGGGAGGTTTTTGGCAACAGCAGAGGCCAGGTACAAATGTGGCCAGCCAGGGCCCACTACTGGAGGACGAGGAGGACGAGGATGAGGAGGAGGTGGAGGAGGATGAGGATGAAGCATGGTCACAGCGGGGTGGCACCCAACGCAGCTCGGGTCCATCACTGGTGCGTGGCTGGGGGGAAAGGCAGGACGATGACGATACGCCTCCCACAGAGGACAGCTTGTCCTTACCCCTGGGCAGCCTGGCACACATGAGCGACTACATGCTGCAGTGCCTGCGCAACGACAGCAGAGTTGCCCACATTTTAACCTGTGCGGACTACTGGGTTGCCACCCTGCTGGATCCACGCTACAAAGACAATGTGCCCACCTTACTTCCTGCACTGGAGCGTGATAGGAAGATGCGCGAGTACAAGCGCACGTTGGTAGACGCGCTACTGAGAGCATTCCCAAATGTCACAGGGGAACAAGTGGAAGCCCAAGGCCAAGGCAGAGGAGGAGCAAGAGGTCGCCAAGGCAGCTGTGTCACGGCCAGCTCCTCTGAGGGCAGGGTTAGCATGGCAGAGATGTGGAAAACTTTTGTCAACACGCCACAGCTAACTGCACCACCACCTGATACGCAACGTGTTAGCAGGAGGCAACATTTCACTAACATGGTGGAACAGTACGTGTGCACACCCCTCCACGTACTGACTGATGGTTCGGCCACATTCAACTTCTGGGTCTCTAAATTGTCCACGTGGCCAGAGCTAGCCTTTTATGCCTTGGAGGTGCTGGCCTGCCCGGCAGCCAGCGTTTTGTCTGAACGTGTATTCAGCACGGCAGGGGGCGTCATTACAGACAAACGCAGCCGCCTGTCTACAGCCAATGTGGACAAGCTGACGTTCATAAAAATGAACCAGGCATGGATCCCACAGGACCTGTCCGTCCCTTGTCCAGATTAGACATTAACTACCTCCCCATAACCATATATTATTGGACTCCAGGGCACTTCCTCATTCAATCCTATTTTTATTTTCATTTTACCATTATATTGCGAGGCTACCCAAAGTTGAATGAACCTCTCCTCTGCCTGTGTGCTAGGCCTAAATATATGCCAATGGACTGTTGCAGTGGTGGCTGACATGAAGCCTGATTCTCTGCTATGACATGCAGACTAATTCTCTGCTGACATGAAGCCAGATTGTCTGTTACGGGACCTCTCTGCTCTGCCTGTGTGCTAGGCCTAAATATATGCCAATGGACTGTTGCAGTGGTGGGTGACGTGAAGCCTCATTCTCTGCTATGACATGCAGACTGATTCTCTGCTGACATGAAGCCAGATTGTCTGTTACGGGACCTCTCTGCTCTGCCTGTGTGCTAGGCCTAAATATATGCCAATGGACTGTTGCAGTGGTGGGTGACGTGAAGCCTCATTCTCTGCTATGACATGCAGACTGATTCTCTGCTGACATGAAGCCAGATTGTCTGTTACGGGACCTCTCTGCTCTGCCTGTGTGCTAGGCCTAAATATATGCCAATGGACTGTTGCAGTGGTGGGTGACGTGAAGCCTCATTCTCTGCTATGACATGCAGACTGATTCTCTGCTGTCATGAAGCCAGATTGTCTGTTACGGGACCTCTCTGCTCTGCCTGTGTGCTAGGCCTAAATATATGCCAATGGACTGTTGCAGTGGTGGGTGACGTGAAGCCTCATTCTCTGCTATGACATGCAGACTGATTCTCTGCTGACATGAAGCCAGATCGTCTGTTACGGGACCTCTCTGCTCTGCCTGTGTGCTAGGCCTAAATATATGCCAATGGACTGTTGCAGTGGTGGGTGACGTGAAGCCTCATTCTCTGCTATGACATGCAGACTGATTCTCTGCTGACATGAAGCCAGATCGTCTGTTACGGGACCTCTCTGCTCTGCCTGTGTGCTAGGCCTAAATATATGCCAATGGACTGTTGCAGTGGTGGGTGACGTGAAGCCTCATTCTCTGCTATGACATGCAGACTGATTCTCTGCTGTCATGAAGCCAGATTGTCTGTTACGGGACCTCTCTGCTCTGCCTGTGTGCTAGGCCTAAATATATGCCAATGGACTGTTGCAGTGGTGGGTGACGTGAAGCCTCATTCTCTGCTATGACATGCAGACTGATTCTCTGCTGACATGAAGCCAGATCGTCTGTTACGGGACCTCTCTCCTCTGCCTGGGTGCTGGGCCTAAATTTATGACAATGGACTGTTGCAGTGGTGGCTGACGTGAAGCCTGATTCTCTGCTATGACATGCAGACTGATTCTCTGCTGACATGAAGCCAGATCCTCTGTTACGGGACCTCTCTCCTCTGCCTGGGTGCTGGGCCTAAATTTATGAAAATGGACTCTTACAGTGGTGGGTGACGTGAAGCCTGATTCTCTGCTATGACATGAAGACTGATTCTCTGCTGACATGAAGCCAGATTGTCTGTTACGGGACCTCTCTCCTCTGCCTGGGTGCCGGGGCCTAAATATCTGAGAATGGACTGTTCCAGTGGTGGGTGACGGGAAGCCAGATTCTCTGCTATGGAACCTCTCTCCAATTGATTTTGGTTAATTTTTATTTATTTAATTTTTATTTTAATTAATTTCCCTATCCACATTTGTTTGCAGGGGATTTGCCTACATGTTGCTGCCTTTTGCAGCCCTCTAGCCCTTTCCTGGGCTGTTTTACAGCCGTTTTAGTGCCGAAAAGTTCGGGTCCCCATTGACTTCAATGGGGTTCGGGTTCGGGACGAAGTTCGGATCGGGTTCGGATCCCGAACCCGAACATTTCCGGGATGTTCGGCCGAACTTCTCGAACCCGAACATCCAGGTGTTCGCTCAACTCTACAGATAAACTGTCAATTTTATTGTGTATCCATCTGTTTTTAACGTCCATTTCTCATTTGTTTTTAACATCTGTTAAAAACAGATGTTAAAAACTGATGACTTTCATTGGCTTTAGATTAAAACCCGTACACCTGCAATGCCCTCAGTATATATAATGTCACCCACAGTCCCCTCAGTATATATATAATGCCCCCTATAGTACCCCTGTATAAATAATGCCCCTTTGTAGTGCCCCCAGTAGTTATAAGGCCCCCTTATTGCCCCCAGTATCTATAATAACCCCAAATTGTGCTTCAATATATTTAATAGCCCCAAGGTGTGCCACCAGTAGAAATAATGACCCCCTTGTTGTGTCCCAAGTGAAAATAATGGCCCCTGAGTAGAAATAATGGTCCCCAGTTGTGCCCCCAGTAGAAATAATGGCCCCAGTTGTTCCCCCAGTAGAGATAATGCCCCTCTGTTCTCCCAGTAGAGATAGAGCCAGCAAAAAAAAAATAAATACCTCACGAAATGCATTCGGAAACACTTGCTCTGCAATGGAGGCAGCAGGACCTGATGCTCCAAGCATGATCATGTGATGTCACAACACTGGAAGCATCAGGTCCTGCTTCCTTCAGTGCGGAGCTAGTGTTCCTGTGTGTGCCATAGTTAAGGTGATTATTTTCTTAATTTTTTTTTTTCAACTTCCTGCTTTCCATGCTTCTCAAGTGCCCATTTTTTAAGGCCATTAGACAGGTGAATTTACAGCCATCACATGGCTGTTTTCCACTGTCGTGTGAATGTACCCTAAATCGTATAAAAATGTGCAAATTATATAATTGCCAAATACTGTAGGAAACCCTGGCCATGTGATGCAAATCATTTATAAATGTTACAAGAATAGATCATGCCCAATACTCTCTTAAAGGAACAGTGATATAAAAAATTTTCACATATGCTTGGGGAGCAGTACAATTCACACTACTTATGCAACATAAACCTGCAAGAGAAACCATACGCATATATACAATTCCCTTAAAGGGGCAATAATGCACTGCAACTTTGTGATATCATAAGAAAGAAAATATCCACACATTTTTATGGCTGGGCTCTAAAGACAACCCACAAAAGAAACCAGAATTTTCTGTAGCTGAAACGGCAGAATAATCACCTGTAAGTCCAGTTGTAGTCATCAGTCACTCGCTCCATTAGATCAAATTGAGGTCCTGGGACACTGCATATGGGTCGATTAAAAGAATCACGGATGCGCATGTAAATATTTCTTTTGTAGAAATTTTCAAAGTCTTGATAAAGAGGCACAAAATCCTTCAAAATATGACAAAATGTTTAAACACGTTACACACTTCATGGCATTTATTTGTCAAAAGAGACAATTAAACTTCTGATTTTATATTACATAATCTATCCAATTATACTCAGTGATGGCAATGGGTTATCAGAGGTAGAAGATCTCAATTTCTTTACAGACAAAAACAGAAGCAACTACATACTTTCTACAGTAATATTGAAGAAAATGTTGGGTGGTCCCTAGGTTTTCTGTCGATGCCTAGGATCATGCAAGCGTCTACATCTGGAGTAGGGCAAACATATGGTAGCCTACTGCCAGCAGGTTCTCCGTCCTCCCTTTGCTGTAGTCCTTCTGTTCCCCCAAAGTAACATAGCCTTGTTCACCCTTGAGCTGGTGAAGATCAGGTATGATGAACACACAAATCCATAGTTGCTTCTGATGAAGATGAATTGTAATGCACTATACTAAATAAATGTGTTTTTTTATTTATTATAAGTGGTATGTAGTAATTTTGTACTGTTCTACTAGGACTATACTAGTGGCTAATGTGGCTAAAGCAGGTGTTTACTAAACCTCTGAGATGTTTTTCTAGACGGAGGGCAGAGATAAAGCTTGCCTCTCCATGTCCACTGGTTTAATCTAAAGGGAATGCAAATAAGATCTTAGCAAGCTCTGCCTCTAATGATAATAGATAGAAGGTAGCTATCCTATAAGTAAACTGTTTCAGGGTGATTATCCCTCATCAGTGCAGAACATAGAGTACTGGCTTACCTGGGTGATAGGCCTAGGTCAGGATATCTCCTTATGGAGAGCACCTCAATGGCGTGAGGAGTCTTATAGGCCAGGAAATGCTCCTCTGGAATTATGGGAAGAAAGGGATGCAAAATAGTTCTTAGCAAGCTCTGCCTCTAATACCACCAGATGTAAGGTAGCTATTATATAAGTAAATTTTCAATCTTTTAAAAACAGGCCTATCAGTGGAGTGAGTTGCCTGACAGTTAATAGAGCACAATATGGCTTTGTGCAGTGGACAGTCTGTGAAGAGAAAGCATATCATCCACAGACCTCGTAGCTGTGATTGGGTTTTGGCTTCTGGCTGCCCTATCATAGTTGTCTGCAGCTTGCATTGTTGCTTGTGAATCTGTACCTTGCTGCCAGGAATTGCAGAAAATATTGGAAAATTATGCAGCAAGTTTGAGCAAACTGCATTTCAGAGGACATTGGAAATAAGAGAAACCTCCTTCAGCTCAGCAAAAACATAAACTGCTTTGCAAAGACTGTATGCCTCCATTGTGTGTGTGGACATGTTTTGCATATCTCTACTCTACTTTAAAATATTTTAAAGGCTATGCACACCTTTGTGGGGAATTTTTTATTATTGCATTTTAATCATTATGGATTAAAAATAATTTTGTCAATTGTGAGCAACACATGAGCTGTCAGATGATGGGATTCAAAGAAAAGAGAAACTGGCAGCTGGTAAACAGACTGATTTTAACCCTATATCTTAGAAATGGAAATGAATAAAATGCAGTCATAAAAAATATTTTGTCAGTCTCCTACCTATCATTTTCACCTGAACACAAAGGGCACCTTCAACCATAACACAAGGTGTGCCCCAGGGGGAACTACTGTTATCCTTGTCACTGTGCCTAACCCATGTTTTGGGGGAGGTTTGGTGGAGATAGCCCGTCACTGTGAACACACTGTGATCCAGAACTACTACCCTTGTCCTCTCCATACTTCCCCTGGGTTGCTGAAATATGCCAAACATTATGTACCTATAGGCTTCTTAAATCCAATATTAGATTTTTCTTTAATAACTACTCTTTCAACTATTTCATATGGCATTTCTTGTATACAAATATGGAGCCCATCAAATGATGAAATTAGTTGTTTTTAAAAAAAATAATGCAAATAACTATCTTTACAAATGTCTGCGTTATAAAGCATGTGCAATTGTATTACTGAAATTCCAAATCTGATTAAACTGGGATGTTAATAAATGCTCTGATAATTTATTACAGAAAGGTTCTTGAAAAAAACATCTTCTGGGCATCTACATTTATTCTTTTTTTTATTTCATGCATTTATATAGCGCTGCTATATTCTGCAGTGCTTTATAGACATTAAAGTCCAGCTAGAAAATAACCCTTCTAGAGAGATTTAATTTTAATGGTAATTACACAACAAAAAGACGTCCACTGATGTCCTGATGTATATGAATCCACCGGAAAAATAGCATGCTCATTAAATTTATGGGGGATCTCTCCCTAGATGAATGCCCTGAGGCTAGACCCTCTGCCCAGGGACGACCCCTTAAGGTGGGGACTCCCTGTCCTCGATCCTAGGCTAGCAACTTCTAGATTGCCCTATTATAAATGGGCTGATAATTATCGATCTCACAGTGGATTCATATACAAACAGACAGACAGTACAAAACAAACAATACAAGGTGCACAATGTATACAGCCCTAATGATGTGAAAACAACAAAAGGTACATGGTGCATCAGACTAACTATTAAAAGACACCCTAATGTGATAGTATTTGATATCACAGACAGTTTCTGTGGCCAACCCCATGCGATAGTATTTGATATCACAGACAGTTTCTGTGGGGTTGGCCACAGAAACTGTCTGTGATATCAAACACTATCGCATTAGGGTGTGTTTTAATAGTTAGTCTGATGTAACATGTACCTTTTGTTGTTTTCACATCATTAGGGCTGTATACATTGTGCACCTTGTATTGTTTGTTTTGTACTGTCTGTCTGTTTGTATATGAATCCACTGTGAGATCGATAATTATCAGCCCATTTATAATAGGGCAATCTAGAAGTTGCTAGCCTAGGATCGAGGACAGGGAGTCCCCACCTTAAGGGGTCGTCCCTGGGCAGAGGGTCTAGCCTCAGGGCATGCCTCTAGGGAGAGATCCCCCTTAAATTTAATGAGCATGCTATTTTTCCGGTGGATTCATATACATCAGGACATCAGTCGACGTCTATTTGTTGTGTAATTACCATTAAAATTAAATCTCTCTAGAAGGGTTATTTTCTAGCTGGACTTTAGTACTCTTTACCTCTTAACCCATTATATAAAACCTTTTCAGAATCGCTGGACTTTAACTTTATAGACATTAACATCATGCTGTCTCCAATGGGGCTCACAAACGGGCATTTATCAAATCTTTATAACAGCTATAAGCCCAGACTTCCACCTGAGACACATTGTAAGGTAAGAAAATCCCCTTAGAGTGCTGCCACACATTGCAGCTGAAAAAAAAAAAAAAAAGCATCAAAAAACACTCTTGCAACAAAACGCAATTGCCTTAATTACATTAATGTGTTTAAGTCTGGTGTTTTTTTTCCCCTTTGCTGGAAGAAAACGCACCATAACCACACGTATGTTGCTGCAAAAACTGCATGCATTTTTTAAAAACAAAGTCTTTTTTTTCTTGACACATCCAAAATGCAGCACATCCGCGACATGTGGCAGCACCCTCAAAGAGGAAAATATTACATACTGCTGGCAATTCATTCATAAACTCTAGCAGGAATAGTAGAGGAATGTCAGAATTTATTGCTATAAGAAATGATGTTCCAGAATTGTTATTTCATAGGAAATGCAAGTCGTACTGAAAAAGACATGTTGTGAGAGGCGAATGACTGGACAGCAGACACTGGACAAATTAGCTGAAACATTGGTAAAGTTACATCTGAAAGTTTGGATTATGTTTATTTATATCTGTTATGAAAACAGATGGAGCTGCTTTTAAGGTCATTATTCTGGCAGCCCTTTGGCCTTCACTCCTATACAGGAATCTGGACCACCAGAACACTACCTACTAGAATAGACTCTGTTCAGTGACTGCTAACCCACAGGGGTCAAGAGGCTCTGGTGGGGAGCACTGAGGGGTCAGACAAAACTGTAGTCAGGAAAAAGTCCAGGTAAGGGCAGGCAGAGTTTGTGTAGTCTAGTAATTCGTCTAAGTGTCAGGGTTGGCAACTCAGGGCCAATACAAGGAACAGACTAGAGGGATGGCCATACTGGACTTAGTATTAACCAATAGACCTGACAGAACAACAGACGTGCAGGTTGGGGGACACCTGGGAAATAGTGACCACAAAGTAATAACCTTCGAATTATCATTCAAGAGAGCGTTTCTACAGGGAGGAACAAAAATACCAAACTTCAAAAAAGCTAAATTTAGCCAACTAAGAGAGGCCATAGCCCAAACTAACTGGGATAAAGTCCTCAAAAATAAAAATACAGCCACAAAATGGGATATCTTTAAAAGCATCCTAAAATCTCATTGTGAGAGGTACATACCGTATGGGAATAAAAGGTTAAGGAACAAAAAGAAACCAATGTGGATAAACAGAACTGTAAAGAAAGCAATAAATGACAAAAAGAAAGCATATAAAACACAAAAACAGGAGGGTAGCACGGAAGCACTGAAAAAAATAGAACATGTAAAAAACAAATAAAAGCGGCCAAACTAGAGACTGAGAGATTAATTGCCAAAGAGAGTAAAACTAACCCTAAAATGTTCTTCAATTATATAAATGTTAAAAAGTATAAATCTGAAGGTGTCGGCCCGTTAAAGAGTAATGAGGGGGGAGTCGCAGAGAGCGACGAGGAGAAAGCAAAGCTGTTAAATATTTTTTTCTCCAATGTATTCACTGAGGAAAATAAACTGTCAGATGACATGCCGAATGTTGAAATAAATTCCCCATTAAAAGTGTCCTGTCTGACCCAGGAAGAAGTGCAACAGCGACTTAAAAAAATTAAAATAGACAAATCGCCAGGACCGGATGGCATACACCCCCGTATCCTAAGGGAATTAAGTAATGTCATAGCCAGACCCTTATTTCTGATATTTGCAGACTCTATACTGACAGGGAATGTCCCACAGGACTGGCGCATGGCAAATGTGGTGCCAATATTCAAAAAGGGTCCAAAAACAGAGCCTGGAAACTATAGGCCGGTAAGTTTAACATCTGTTGTGGGAAAACTGTTTGAAGGTTTTCTGAGAGATGCTATGTTAGAGCATCTTAACGGAAATAAGCAAATAACGCCATATCAGCATGGCTTCATGAGGGATCGGTCATGCCAGACTAATTTCATCAGTTTCTATGAGGAGGTAAGTTCTAGACTTGACAGCGGCGAATCAATGGATGTCGTGTATCTGGACTTCTCCAAAGCATTTGACACTGTACCACATAAAAGGTTAGTATATAAAATGAGAATGCTCGGACTGGGAGAAAACGTCTGTATGTGGGTAAGTAACTGGCTCAATGATAGAAAACAGAGGGTGGTTATTAATGGTAAATACTCAGATTGGGTCACTGTCACTAGTGGGGTACCTCAGGGGTCAGTATTGGGCCCTATTCTCTTCAATATATTTATTAATGATCTTGTAGAAGGCTTGCATAGTAAAATATCAATTTTTGCAGATGACACTAAACTGTGTAAAGTAATTAACACTGAAGAGGACAGTATACTACTACAGAGGGATCTGGATAGATTGGAGGCTTGGGGAGATAAGTGGCAGATGAGGTTTAACACTGACAAATGTAAAGTTATGCACATGGGAAGGAATAATACAAGTCACCCGTACTTATTAAATGGTAAAACACTCGGTAACACTGACATGGAAAAAGATCTAGGAATTTTTATAAACAGCAAACTAAGCTGCAAAAAACAGTGTCAGGCAGCTGCTGCCAAGGCAAATAAGATAATGGGTTGCATCAAAAGGGGCATAGATGCCCGTGATGAGAACATAGTCCTACCACTTTACAAATTATTAGTCAGACCACACATGGAGTACTGTGTACAGTTCTGGGCTCCAGTGAACAAAGCAGACATAGCAGAGCTGGAGAGGGTCCAGAGGAGGGCAACTAAAGTAATAACTGGAATGGGGCAACTACAGTACCCTGAAAGATTATCAAAATTAGGGTTATTCACTTTAGAAAAAAGACGACTGAGAGGAGATCTAATTAATATGTATAAATATATCAGGGGTCAGTACAGAGATCTATCCTGTCATCTATTTATCCCCAGGACTGTCACTGTGACGAGGGGACATCCTCTGCGTCTGGAGGAAAGAAGGTTTGTACACAAACATAGAAAAGGATTCTTTACGGTAAGAGCAGTGAGACTATGGAACTCTCTGCCTGAGGAGGTGGTGATGGTGAGTACAATAAAGGAATTCAAGAGGGGCCTGGATGTATTTCTGGAGCGTAATAATATTACAGGCTATAGCTACTAGAGAGATATCGTTGATCCAGGGATTTATTCTGATTGCCTGATTGGAGTCGGGAAGGAATTTTTATTCCCCTAAAGTGAGGAAAATTGGCTTCTACCTCACAGGGTTTTTTTTGCCTTCCTCTGGATCAACTTGTAGGATGACAGGCCGAACTGGATGGACAAATGTCTTTTTTCGGCCTTATGTACTATGTTACTATGTTATGTTAGACAGAGGTCAAGTGAGGCAGCAAAGGGTAAATCCAGAAACAGGCAGAGGTCTGTTTACGGGCAGGCAAACAAGACTATTTGCAGGACACGAGACAACAAGAACTTAATTGTTACAAAACCCTCCCACAGGGGAAGGTAACTTAAATACCCTTAGTTGGCTGCCTTAGGTTGAGGAAGATTAAGGTGCATACACTGGTACTTTATGAGCCAGAGGGAGGATTTGCAAGTGCCCTATGGGCAGCGAGAGGCAGGGCAGGCAAGAGACAGTCCTCAACCTGAGTGGAGTGATCAATGCAGTGCTGCTCTGACGGCCAGGACTGTCAGGAGGAAGCAACAAGATGATGGTGGCACCAGAGAGGCGGAGGTATGGACCACTGGTATAACAATATACATTTTCTATTATTTTTAAAATATTCTTACTTTTTGCTCTTCCCTTTCTTTGGCCATGTGGCATTGTTCCAATCCCCATTTTCTCATGAAATCCCGTAAGTAGCCGAATAAGATTAAAATTCCATAACAAAGGTAGGTAGACACAAGGATGTGCAAGGGGGCTTCTTCAAAAGATTCCTTGCATTCTCTCTTGTATAGACTACCATTGGCTGATCCATTTTGCTGCTGTAGGATAGAAAATGCGCATATTATATCATATTACACCAAATTATGTGAGGGAGCATGCTTCTAATATATAATTTATGGGAAGTAATCTTAATGTTTCTTGACTGAAACAACAAATAGCATACACAATGAAGTAAGATGATATCAGGACTCCGCAGAGACTGGAATGCCCTGCTATTCCTTGATGGTGGTTATTGAAGGGGTTCTCCGAGATTTTTTAACTGATGACCTGTTCTTTGGATAGGTCATCAGTATGTGATAAATGGGGGTCTGACACCCAGGACCCCCGCCAATCAGCTGCAATAGTGCCATGGCTTTCTCATAGCTTTGTCTAGGCCATGTGACATCATGGTAATCAGTCATAGGGCCTAGGCGCAGCTCAGCCTCATTTAAGTGAATAGGGGTGATATGCGATACCGAGCACAGTCGCTGTACCATTTTCCTTGGTGAACTGAGAGAAGGCCACAACACTACTGCAAGTGTCATTGCCTTCTCAAACAGCTGATCAGTGGGGTCGCATCCTCTATGTCACATTTCTCTACTGATCAAATACTGATGACATATTCAGTGGTCACAAATTCTGTAAAAAACAGCAGAGAAAAGAGTCCTGCATGCAAAACCCCTTTCTCTGCTAAAAAGTCAACTCCCAAATGGACTCCATTAAAGCCAATGGAATCTTTTGGGCTCCTTTCCAGACAGTTTTATGACAAATCCAGCACTTCCATTACTTTGCTGTTGTGCTCTTAAGGCTGTATTACACTAACCGATTGTCAGCCAGATCATCGTTAACAAGACTTTGTAGGAACGCACTTTAGCGATGATCTGGCAGTGTAATACTGCTGCCGATTATCTGATGAATGAGCAGACGCTTCTTCATCGAGCAATCAAGATTTTTAAAGGGATTCTGTCACCTCCCCTAAGCCAAAAAACGATTTTAAAGCAGCCATGAAGCACAGCTTACCTGGATTAGGCTGTGCTCTTTTATCTTGCAATCCGTCCAGCAGTTACTGCAAAAAACGACTTTTATTGATATGCAAATGTGTCCTGAAGGTGCCCAGAGGGGCGTTTTGTTCTTCTTAGAGAGCCCAGTACCGCCCCTCTTACAGTGCCCAGCCCGCCTTCCTTGCACTGTCTAACCGCCCCCAGCCTGCCACAGCCTCTCCTCCCTCTCCTCCCCCTCCCTCACGCCGAACGAACTTTCGCACAGGCGCAGTACCCATGGGGCTGCGCCTGTGCGATCAGCAGGAGACTGAGGGCAGGAGCTTCATCCTCGTCACTGGGCATGCGCCGAGCCCAGTGACGTCCGATGCTCGCTCTTCCCTGCTGACTGAGGGAAGAGCGAGCATCGGACGTCACTGGGCTCGGCGCATGCCCAGTGACGAGGAGGAAGCTCCTGCCCTCAGTCTCCTGCTGATCGCACAGGCGCAGCCCTCAGTGGGTACTGCGCCTGTGCGAGAGTTCGTTCGGCGTGAGGGAGGGGGAGGAGAGTCTGTGGCAGGCTGGGGGCGGATAGACAGTGCAAGGAAGGCGGGCTGGGCACTGTAAGAGGGGCGGTACTGGGCTCTCTAAGAAGAACAAAACGCCCCTCTGGGCACCTTCAGGACACATTTGCATATCAATAAAAGTCGTTTTTTGCAGTAACTGCTGGACGGATTGCAAGATAAAAGAGCACAGCCTAATCCAGGTAAGCTGTGCTTCATGGCTGCTTTAAAATCGTTTTTTGGCTTAGGGGAGGTGACAGAATCCCTTTAAGAATGCTTAAAAATAATTGTTTGCCGGCGGCAGATCGTGCTGTCTAATCACGATCTGCTGCCGGCACACAATGATTCTGTATGGGGATGAATGATGGCATTAGTGATCACTCTTCCCAAATTGTGGAGGAGATTGCTGCATGTAATCTCCCCCACTAACGAGCAGTCGATTGCTGGGAAGGAACGCTAATCACCTGCAAAATCTTTTTATGTAATACTGCCCTTAGATCAGAACAGCAGAAGTCAAAAGCACTGGTGTGAAAGAGGTCCAAAATGGATTGTCCAAGAATGACAACTGTTATGCTTCCACTGGTAGCATATTCAGCCAGCTAAATTATTGTATTATCAGATAATAAACCATAAAGGAGCCTGACATCATCTTATCAACCAGTATTTACTGGAACATGAAGAATTTAATTGACAAAACAAGGCAAGAGAAATCAAGAGTGAAACATGAATTAAGATACTAAACCTATCCATGTGCTCATGTTTACAATACTAATACTAAAGTAGGAAGTATGATATTATCTGATACATATCTAATACAGAACACCCTGCCCCACTACTGTAAAAGTCAACTTTTGAATGTCTGAATGGATATATGACTGGATGAAGAAAACAATTCTCACACATCCAAATAATCTGATGGGCACCTTACCCTCATGGGGTAACATCTTTCCATGCTAGTAGTGTGAAACTGATTAGATGTTGAGGTCGGTGACTGAGGAACTTCCATTTGTGATGGAAAAAATAATAATAATCAGTAGCAGATTTCAAAGGTAAATCAATACCTGACATGACAAGTACAGGCAAGGCCGGTGGGGCACAAGGTGAGGCATGCACAGGACTTGGCATATTGACATATTTTCAATGGCAGCTATTTTGTATTCCTTTAGTTGATTGATATGACACATAATGCTAGGAGAGGTTTCCATTGTGTAAGCAAGTGGACTGGTTTGTGCTAGTGATTATTTTATCAGAAGTTCTGCGATTTAATATATTTCTAAGGTTTTGCACTGTCTTTTACTACCAGCAAAAACAGTAAATTAAATAATGGACTAATGCAATTCAGACTAACCCATGTTTCCAGTGTTTGCATGCTTCTTTGTGCATGGAGCAGTGTGCTGCCACATACAGTGTTTGTTCATTTAGTCTGTTAATCCGTACAAAACCGCCATACAAAACCCGTAGCGAATGCTTTCATCTTTACCACTCCGATGTAGCCAACATGTAGCTGTTTTAATACTTGAGGTCTCAGACTTGATGAAAGAATAGCTCTGTTGCGCCACATTATATAACATTATATAACCATTGTCCAGTGTAATCACCAGTGGTAAAATGGAGCCGAGACCTGCACTTGGAACTCCCCCCCCTCCGTAGAGTAGCTAAATAAACCTTGGACTGGAGTCCGGGGCGTACATAGAAATCACTGGGCCCCATGCAAAGCCCCTGCCACTAAGTGTTCCTGGCCAGCAGTGCACTGATATGTTAGGTATGAGGTAAAAATTATACCTCATACCTCATATATCAGTACATTGCTGTATGGGGCATAGCTATAGGGATGCAGAGGTAGCAGTCTCTACCGGGCCCAGGAGCCTGAGGGGCCCAAAGAAACTTGTGCCACATAAGAAGACATCGGTATTATAGAAAGTGCATGCAGGTCAAGTTACACCTCTGGTTGGAGGGAAGGGGTTAGGTCAAGAATTTGGCATAAGAAGGAGTTGGGAGTGGGCGTTTCAATTTTTCCCTCAGGCAGCATGAAGGCAATGTGTTTCCCTGCTCCTGGCCACAAAGCACTGAGGGAGGAGGGGGGCCCAAACTGAACTGTTGAACCACGGCCTATGAGCCTTTAGCTAGGCCCCCACATGTCAGTACACTGCTGTATATACTATATATCTGTACACACTGCATCTATTATACCTCGTACCTCACAGGTCAGTACACTACTTTATATACTATATATCTGTACACACTGCATCTATTATACCTTGTACCTCACATATCAGTACACTGCTGTATATACTATATATCTGTACACACTGCATCTATTATACCTAGTACCCCACATGTCAGTACACTGCTAGGTATACTATATACCTGTACACACTGCATCTATTATAGCTCGTACCCCACATGTCAGTACACTGCTAGGTATACTATATACCTGTACACACTGCATCTATTATAGCTCGTACCCCACATGTCAGTACACTGCTGGGTATACTATATACCTGTACACACTGCATCTATGATACCTCATACCTCACATGTCAGCACACTGTTGTATAGAGCAGCATACTGGTGTGAGAAGTACAAGGTGCAATAGTTCAGTGTGAACAGATATATGTGGTCAGTTATGTATTATAGTGCCTATGTGAGGAACATGAGGTAATGGCGGTTGTAGCTGTCTGAAGTACTACATATATGAGTGAGATATAAGTAAAAATAGGGAATGGGGGGCAAATGTTTCAGCGCAGAGCTCATCTTCTATGCTGTTGGGGGTTGCAGCACCCGTGATGATGCTCTGCTCTGCAGTTCTTTTACTAGAAATACAGGACCTGTGATGATGATGATGTCATCCCAGGTCCTGGCAGATGCTTCTATCGAGCTTAGGAACTACACCATTCTTTGTGCAGTTCCTTTACCACATGTACAGGACCTGTGATGACATCATCACAGGTCCTTTAGCTTTCTCCACTGATGGTAGGGATACTATACTTGAGCAGGATGTAATTAGTGTAATTAAGGGGCAGGGCCTATCATCCACTGTGGGCCCCTTTTCCCCACAGGCCCCATAGCAGCTGCGTGGTCTGTCTCGATTAGAGGTACGCCACTGACTGTCCTTCCTAATCTCCTTCTGAATCTGTTCTGCAGACGTTGGAAGATTTTCAAACTAAGAGCAAATAACTCTTGAGATGCCATATTATCTGAGTGTTATTCTGGTTGGTGTTGTGAATTTTTAAAGGGGATGTGCAGTGGCAAATCAGCTGTTTGAAGGGGTCACGGCAACGGTGAAAGCTTATCTGTAAGCCATCTCTTTTCTAGCGGCGGGGCAGTATACTTACAGCTTCCAATCCATTCATTTGAATGGGACAAGCAGTTGCAGTTCGTATGAGCGCTACCTCCCCTTCAAAAAACTGATCGGTGGGGGTGCCAGGAGTCAGGTCATCAGTTTTATGCCACTGTACAACCCCTTTAATGTGAGGATAAGGGAACTTTCTTCCATTTCTAAATAAGCTATAAAGGGCATCTGTCAGCAGATTTGTACCCATGAAACTGGCTGACCTGTTACATGTGCGCTTGGCAGCTGAAGGCATCTGTGTTGGTCCCATGTTCATGTTTTTGCATTGCTGAGAAAAATTATATTTTATTATATGTAAACGAGCCTTTGGAGCAATGAGGATGTTGCTGTTACTCCTAGAGGCTCTGCTCTTTCTGCAACTGCATCGTCTCCACTTTGACTGACTTTAGGAGGTCAGGACCAGGCGTGATCACATTCTCACTGCCTGACCCTGCAAATCAAAGTGTAGAGGGCGCTGCAATTGCAGCTAGAGCAGAGCCTCTAGGAGTAATGGATTACTCCTAGCGGCTCATTTAAATATATTAAAACATAATTTTTCTCAGTAGTGCGGACAGATATGAACATGGGACCAACACAGATGCCTTTAGCTGCCACTTGCACATGCAGCAGGTCAGACAGTTTCATTGGTACAAATGTGCTGATATATGCCGTTTAACTGTATCAGTTTTGGTGAAAATGTTCCCCTGGAGAGGTTTAACACAATATCTTCAATTTCTGGTAATGGATATTGCTACATTTGTAACACAAGATTTATAGTGACCTTGAAATCACTACAGATCTTGACACCTCCATTTTTCTTTGTTACTGAAACCAAAAGAGTCAACTATGGAGTTCAGTCAACTTTGGACATATTGCTTTCTAACTCCATTCTATTCAACTCTTTATTAACTTTGCTGTGGAAGGAAGGGTGTTTCATTTTTCCAAAGATGTGATTTTCATATGACTTTGCTTACGCCCCGAGTCTCAGTGATGTAATAGAAGATTGGATAATATTTAGGGGTTGCACACATTGATCACTTTTAATTCCACTCACTCCTGTACCTAGGAGGTTGGTCTAAAAATGATTTCAGTTTCAGGATCCGAGGGGCTCTGCATCAAGCAAGGTGGATGGCAAAGGCAATATAGGCACTTGAAATTGTCCTCTTCACTAAACAGTTGAATATTCCTCAACGAGAATTGCACATTTTGTCAGCCTCATATATGTTCCCTTTTTGCACGAGGCTATTGTAAGTTCCGGGCTCCAAACAATGATTTGGATATGCTACAGCTTCTGAGCACTTACCCAGATGCAGACATAAAAAAAAAGTGCTCTCACAGTTGCTAAGAGACACCTTTGGTATCTGTCAGAAACAAACGTAGGATTGGACGAACGTATTACTCAGGCTGTTAAGGAAAATATGATAAAAAATTTTGAAACCAAACCTACAAAGAAAAAGGAAATGAAACAATTGGAGGGTAAAAACCTAATTTTTGAAGGAAAAGACCTGAGCCATTTTGTTACTAATAAAACAAAGACGTTCTTTGAATTGTTTGGGATCCACGACGTGACAGAATACTCCAGTGATTCTTTAAGAAGCCATGTGAACGCTCTTAAGGTGGTCAATGATACCGCAGAAAGAGGAATTGCTCTGATAAAAAAAGTTTAACGAACCGGTCAGGGACGAACAACAAAAACAATTCTTGTTGAGGGTAGTCGAGCATCACAGAAAAGTCATCACCAAGCTAACAAAATAAGGGATTGTATCGTTCAAAGTTGATTAATATAACACGTTTTGCCTATCATACTACCTATTACCGTATTTTTTGCCCCTATTAGACGCACCGGCCCATAAGACGCACCTAGGTTTTTGAGGAGGAAAATAATAAGAAAAAAAAGGTTTAACCAAAAGGTGTGCTTTTGGTGGGTTTTGAACTAATGGTGGTCTGTGCATGACACTACTATGGGGGATCTGTGGATGGCACTGTTATGGGGGGGTGATCTGTGGATGGCACTGTTATGGTGGGATCTGTGATGGCACTGTTATGGGGGGTGGATCTGTGGATGGTACGGCTATATATGTGTCACCCACAGATCCCCCACCCCATAACATTGCCATCCACATATCCCCCACCCCATAATAGTGGCATCCACAGATCACCCCCCATAACAGTGGCATCCACAGATCACCCCCCCATAACAGTGCCATCCACATATCCCCCACCCCATAATAGTGGCATCCACAGATGCCCTAATATACCAGAGCTACGGTAAACCTGTGGGAGGGGACGGTGTCATGCAAATGTGGCTGGGCCGGTGCAGTCACTGTACTCCGGCCCCAGCATTGCAGACTGCCATGTAAAATGGCAGCATTTGCCCGATAAGACGCAGGGGCATTTTCCCCCCACTTTTGGGGGGGGGGGGGGAGTGCGTCTTATGGGGCGAAAAATACGGTAATCTTAGTGTCTAGTTTTAATATTATTTTAAGCTTGTGATTTCTAGTTTTCCCAATAAAAGTAATTAACGTTGAAAAATCATATTTTTTGCCTACTTTTACAAAACTGATTAAAGTGTACAATCGTTAATTTCTAACGATAATTTGTTTTCCCTTAGTCCTAACAGCAGCACAGATGGGGTTAACTGCCCCTGTGGACTGGTAGGACCGGCGGAATTTTAATGAGCCCAAGAACCAATAAACGATCTTCAGCTCCCTGAAAGGGAGGAGATCACCCCCCAGCCCACCGTGTTTTTAACAAGCATAATGTATTTAGGGTGGGATATTTGTGTGCTGCTGTTAGGACTAAGGGAAAACAAATTATCGTTAGAAATTAACGATTCCCTTACGTCCTCAACAGCAGCACAGATGGGGAGATAGCAAGAAGAATCCCCTAGGGAGGGTCCTCATGCCTGGCAGAACTAAGAACAGTCTGCCCAAAAGCCGAAAACTCTGCCATCCTAGCATCTATCCTATAATGGGAGATGAAGGTTGACTCAGAGCTCCAGGAGGCCGCCTTACAAATCAACTCTAAGGGGAGGAGTCTTCTCTCCGCAACCGAGGTGGAGACCGCCCTAGTAGAATGGGCCCTCACAAACTCGGGAGGATCTAAGGATTGGGAGACGAAAGCTTCCATAATGGCCTCCTTGATCCAGCGACTAATGGTGGCTTTAGACGCTTTACGGCCTTTAGACTTACCGGCAAACAGGATAAGAAGATTCTCATCTATCCTGAACTCACTAGATCTATCCACATAGATCTGGAGGCATCTTGAAATATCCAGCGGGTCTCTAGCTGGAGTATCAGAGGAGGAGGCTGTAAACAAAACTGGTAAAGATATTACCTGATTGATGTTCTGGAAAGTAGGCACCTTAGGCCTGAAGTAAGGTAAAAACTTCAGGAGTACTCTATCCTGTAGAAAAATAATGTACGGGTGATTTGCGGAGAAGGCCTGCAATTCAGAAACTCTTTTGGCTGAAGCTATAGCCAGAAGAAAGACCATCTTTAAAGTCAAAAATTTAAAATTTACCTCCTCCAAGGGCTCGAAGGGGGGAGATGCTAGCCCCCTGAGCACTACTGAAAGATCCCACTGGGGGATAGGTTTCAGTATAGTAGGCTTTAGTCTTCCAGCTCCCTTCAGGAAGCGTTTGATGAGTGGGTCCCGAGAATGTGGCCTGTTGAGACAGGCCGAGATGGCATAAACCTGTACCTTCAAGGTAGCTGGAGATAGGCCTCTATCTAATCCATCCTGAAGAAATTGAAGTATCGCAGGAAGGGGCGGATCTGCAGACGCCACCTGTCTGGAATCACACCATGCCTCGAAGATTCTCATGATCCTGGAGTAGGCCTTCTTTGTAGACTCTGCTCGGGAATGCGACAAAGTTCTCAGGACCGACTCGGAAAGCCCTTCTATATTGGGAAGGGACTGATCAACCTCCAGGCTGTCAGGTTGAACCTGTGCAGATCTGGGCAGAGGTGAGTGTCCCACGACACCAGGGTCTGCTCCGGGGGGAGTCTCCAGTATTGTCCCCGACTCATCTGAATGAGCTGGGTAAACCAGGATCTTCTGGGCCAAAACGGTATGATGGCTATTACCGAGGCCTGATCCTGACGGATTTTCATCAATACCCTCGGTATCATGGAAAAGGGAGGGAAGATGTAAGCCAGCCTGAACCTCCACGGTATTGACAGAGCATCTATCGCCAGGGGGTTGTCTTCCCTGTAGAGGGAACAGAACCTCATCACCTTGGCGTTGAACCTGGTTGCCATGAGATCCACTTCTGGCATACCCCATCTGTGAACTAGCTGCCTGAAGATCTCCGGATGCAGAGACCACTCCATGGTCGGTAATCCTCGACTTAAGCGGTCCGCTATCATATTGAGGGAGCCTCGAATATGAACGGCAGATAGATGGGAAAGGTTCAGCTCTGCCCATCGAAGAATTACCCCGATCTCTGACAGAAGGGGCAATGATCTTGTGCCTCCCTGTTTGTTTATATAGAGGACTGCAGTCATATTGTCTGACTGGACTTTCACTGCTTTGCCCCGGATCTGAGGCGCAAAGTGAAGGAGGGCTAGCCGGATAGCTCGCATCTCGCGAAGATTGGAGGAAAGATGCCGCTCCAGAGGAGACCAAGATCCCTGAATTGGGGATCCGTCCAGGTGAGCGCCCCAGCCTACAAGGGACGCGTCTGTAGTCAATATGACCCAAGCTGGTTGGGTCATAGACTTCCCTGCTGGTAGCTGAAACCACCATCTGAGGGAATTTCAGGTTTGACCGGACAGGGAGCACAGGGAATCTAGCCCCGCAGGGCTGCCGTTCCATAGGTGTAAGACCTCCGACTGAAGAGGACGGAGGTGCCATAACGCCCAAGGGACCGCATCCGCAGCCGCTGACATGAGCCCCAGCATCTTCATGAGAGTCCGGATAGAGACTCGACGAGGGACATAAAGGACCTTTGCCAGGTCCTGAATCCACGCTCTCCTTTCTGGAGTCAACCAGAGGGACATCTCCACAGAGTCGACCACGAATCCTAAGTAATGGATTGAAGTCGATGGGCTCACATTCGACTTCTGCCAGTTGATAATCCAGCCTAGGCGGAAGAGAAAGGAGACTGCGACCTGAAGATGGTGGGTAAGGATCGGAACTGAAGAGGCTATGAAAAGCCAATCGTCCAGATAAGGAATAATAGTCAGACCTTGGAGTCTCAAAGCTGCCACCACTGAAACCACCACCTTGGTGAAGATGAGGGGGGCAGAAGAGATTCCGAAGGGAAGCACGGCAAACTGAAAGTGCCTGCAAACCCCTGAGATCTGGACCGCGATCCTGAGGAGTTTCCGGGAAGCGGAATGGATCGGAATGTGAAGGTACGCATCCTTGAGGTCCAGAGTAGCCATGACGTCCCCAAGATTGAGGATATGGCTGACTGACCTTATGGTTTCCATGCGAAACCTTGTTTTCCTTATAAATCGATTGAGGAATCTCAAATCGATGATCATCCGGAGATCTCCTGTCTTCTTGGGAACCAGGAACAGTGGTGAATAAATCCCTAGGCCCCTCTCCCCTGCCGGTACCTCCTCCAGGGCTCCCTTGGAAATATAGTCCTGAATGTAAGATTCTAGGACCACCTGTTTGGCAGACCCGAAGCTTCGTGTGGCGATGAATCTCTCTGGGGGGAGAGAGATAAGATCTACCCGGTACCCGGCGGAAACTATGTCCTGTACCCAGGGGTCTGCAATCAACCGGCTCCAAGAGTCTTTGAAGTGGGTAAGACGGCCCCCCACGGGAATCTGGGGGAGGGGTACGGGAAAATCTAGAGGAGACACTGCAGGGGCAGCAGGGCTTATCCAAGAGCCTCGAGGAGGCCCATAGTCAGGAGGGTTTTGCCTCCCTGGTGGGTTTGCGGGGGCGTCTCGGATATTTACGAGACGGCTCCCCCCAATCTCTGCGCCTAGACTGCTGCCCAGAACGACCTCCGCCCTTCTTTTCCTGTCTGGGGCGTCCCCGAAAGGGCTGTTGGGGGAGGCTCTTCCCTTTTTTATCGGAGAGCCCCTCCATTATTTTGTCCAATTCGGACCCGAATAACCTATCTGGTTCGAAGGGGAGCCCACAAAGGTTAAACTTGGATGCGTTATCCGCGATCCACGGTTTCAGCCAGAGTGGTCTGCGGGCAGCTGAAACTAGGGCCATAGTTTTGGCGGCCAGCTTTAGCTGCATCTGGGAGGAATCAACTAAAAAGTCCATAGCCAGGTTGGCTGACTTGAAGGCTGCCAGGATGTCGTCTCTTGATACGCTCTGGTCCACATCCGTCTGGATTTGATTAAGCCTAGAGCGTAGATAGGTGGCTACCTCAGTGGCCGCAATGGAAGTAGATGCGGAGGCAGCGGCCGCCGCGTAACCCCTCCTAAGGGTGCACTCTGCCCTCCGGTCTAGAGGGTCCTGCAGGCTAGACCCATCGTCTGCAGGGACTAGAGTGCGCCGGGACAACTTGGCTATAGCCATGTCCACCTTGGGAACGGAACCCCACGATTCCACCAAGGGTTTAGCCATCGGGTACATGAGTCTGAATTTTCTGGTAAGCACTGGACCCTTCTCAGGCTTTTTCCACTCTGTGCGCATGACAGAGAGGAGGGTCTCATCCGCTCTAAAGACACGCTGTGTCCGACCGGCGGGATCGGAGGACTCCCCCATGTCAACATCCTGGTCCCCCGACCTGATGGACTTGAGTAACTTCTGCGTCTTTTCTGGAGGAAAAAAGCAAGAAGTAGATTCTTCTTCCTCAGAAGAAGAAGACCCCACTGAACAGGGGGTAGGTCTTTCGACCGGTGCGACCACCTCCATGGGAGTCTGGGAGGGACCTGGTAGCCTCTCATTAAGTAGCTGAACTACTCCCTTGATGGAATCATCCACGTATGTCTTGGTCCATTGGAACATCTCCTGCATCGTGGGTTCCGTGGATGCCGTGCGACAACTCTCACATCTGGAGTAAGGACAGCTGTCAACTAGGGGTGTGTTACATTCGTAACATGCCAAATGCTTCCTCTTGGCCCCAGCCTTCCGCTGATCCTCCTTAGGGGAAGCCATAGTCTGTAATGGAAGAAACAAAACAGGTCATAACACCTACAACATCAGGAGGTGGAGAAAACCAGACCTTAAGGGGGCCCACCAGCACTAGAAGAAATAGAGCTGAAAGAAGAGGAAGTACAAAACCCAACAAAGCAATACTGAAGGAATATCACAAAGCACAGGAGAGCTCTGGAGCTAACTTGTGAAAGCAACGCAACCAGAGCACTGACTGATGGGCTCTGGGCGCTTAAAAGAAGGAAACCCCGCCCAATGGGCGGGTTCCTGAAACGAGATCAGAGCCTATACTGGCTCTACCTAAACGAAAAATTGTCTCCCCAGACTAATTCCTAAGTCCAGGATGTCATTCTAGGGAGCCAGTTTAAAGAAAGGTGAGTTTTATACATCACCGCATCGCTTTGGAAAACCGGAAGTGACGTAGCGCACCTAGGGCGCGTCACTTCCGGAAAATGGCGGCGCCCATAGCGCCGCACACATGCGGTAACGGAGGAACGGAGGACCGTCTACAGATGATGAAAGAAGAGGGGAGGGGACGCCCCCCTCCCCAACGGTACCCCAGACCGAAATCGCCATGATCAGGCCTAAAATAAAGGCACTGAGATCCATAGAAAGCGAGCTAAGCTTTAAGGAGGGAAAAAGGAACCCTTAAGCAATCTTCAGCTCCCAGGGAGGGAGCGACACGCCAGTTCACCTGTCCAGAGGACAGAAAAAAACACGGTGGGCTGGGGGGTGATCTCCTCCCTTTCAGGGAGCTGAAGATCGTTTATTGGTTCTTGGGCTCATTAAAATTCCGCCGGTCCTACCAGTCCACAGGGGCAGTTAACCCCATCTGTGCTGCTGTTGAGGACGTAAGGGAACCTCTAAATATTATCCAATCTTCTTGAAATTTGGCATATATATCTTTTACATCACTGAGATCAAAGTCTGCAAAAACTTTAAATTTTATTTTTTTCCTTTACAAAATGAAACACCCCAGTGGAGAGCATATATAAGAGACCTAGGTTTTGAGCTGCCTTTATGTAATATGTCTTATTTTCCAAAAACTCTTTTGAAATACATTTCTTGAATTATCTAACATTTGTTTTAGTTTATTTTTAACTGATTTACAAAGTGTGTGTGGACACATCTTGTAGATGATTAATGGAATTCCAAGCTTTATGAGGCCATCTTCACATCACCGCACTGTTTGGTTGTACGTTCTTTTGATTCATCAGAAAAAGAGGAAAAAAAGACAGATTCTTTTTTTTGAGCATCCTTTGTGCGCAGTTTACTTCAATTTTTGTCAGTTCCATCAGAGATCCGTTATTTTAGACGGTAGAAAAAGTCCTACATGGAGGAATAAAAAAATACGTGGCCTAAGCCAGTGTCCTCCTCACAAGACTAGTCCATTGGTATAAACAATGTACAATTCAAAGTTGTGGTGGTCTTCATTCTTATTACTGACTCTTGCATGTACTATAGGAACAGTCTTTTCACCAGTGTAAGTTTGCAATTGAATATGTGCTGAGAATCAGGAGAACTCTGTGGAAAGTCAGCTGACTTACTTTCACCTTCTTTCCTGACTGAAACCATGTGTTCTCTCTCTGCTGTTTCCACTGATGTCACTATCTCCAGTGCCCTCCTAAATCGAGGTCTGTTAGAAGTCTTTTCGGAATGTTTTCTTTCATAATCCCACACACTAGACAAACTCTCAATGCATCATTGAGACACGTTTCAAAATGTCAATGTTCAGACAGTCTCTTCAGTCACAATGGCTGCAAAAGATTCTCTGAAATGTTTTTTGATCACTAAAAGTTTAGTCGCCAGGTCCTCCTGCGTGATTTTACCACATCCTCAAAGTTTATTTTAACTGCACAGCAGTGACTAAGCTTCCCCCATGTCACATAGTAACGCTGGCACCCTTTCCTGAGCAGCAATGTCATTAGTATACTTACCAACCCTAATGCTGCAACCCTGAACGTACCTTTGAGGTTGTGCCACAAATCTGAAGTCCCCCTTCTCCCGTTCAGAACTTCTGCAGCTGCGCAGTTTTGAATCTGGTGGGGTCCATGAGCAGCACCTCTTTATAAATTACAGTAGGTTGCTGTGCGCAATACTCTCTAGTTGGTGGCATACTAGCCAGCTTTTTTTTCCTAGCCCTGCGGTCCTTCACATTAGAGATGGCCTTGCAGTTCGCCTGGCGGTCGTTTCGCTGCGAACCTTACGCGTTCGCCGAACATAAGAACATATGGCGATGTCCGCCGGCGCCATATTCTTTTGCATTGCGACGAACTTTGACCCATGACACATCCATCAAGTGGGACAGGACAGCCAATTGAGATGTTTCAGCACATGGACATACCCCCACCCTATCAAAGAACCCGATCTGGCAGCCTTTTTGCATTCTGTGTTTTGCCAGTGTAGGGAGAGATTGCTTTTTGGAGCAGGGACAGACTGTTAGGGACACCAAACGCAAGCCAATAGGGCCACAAAAGTCCTTTTAAGGACTGGTATAGGTGTGCTATAGATAGGTGTGATATACTGAGGGGTGTGATATACTTATACTTTCTAACATAGAAAGTATATTATAGTGCATTTGTATTGTGCAGCATTTGTGTGCGGTTCTGCTGAGATACCGCAGCTATATAGAGGGACAAACGCTATTGGAATAACTAATTGCAACTGGTGTGCTATAACTGTTGCCCCCCAAAAAACTCATTGAGGGGTGTGATATACCTATTATATACTTTTTAACATAGAAAGTATATTATAGTGCATTTGTATTATGCAGCAGTTGTGTGTGGTTCTGCTGTGATACCGCAGCTATATAAAGGGACTAACGCTATTGAAACAACTAATTGCAACGGGTGTGATATACCTGTTGCCCCCCAAAAAACGGATTGAGGGGTGTGATATACCTATAATATACTTTCTAACATAGAAAGTATATAGTGCATTTTTATAGTGCAGCAGGATACTGCCTAGCACAACTGGATCTCCATTGACTCTAATGGGGATCCAACTGCTTTCTGGCATAAATGCCGGCTTTCGGCCAGACAAAACCAAGAATTTATGCCGGAAAGTGTCCTGATATCGTCCTGGTGCTGGATATTATTTGTAACTCCTTTAATCCTATCCTCTGCCAGAACAGACCACCTGAGTTTGTGCTGTATATTAGAATGTACCCTAAGTTTACACTTACTCGCACTTACTTTTAGACACTATTAGTAAATTTGTCTCAAGATGTCTTTTGTACTCGAATGTGTCAGGAAACTGAGCAGCCGCCTTACAATTTAGGCCTCATTCACATGACAATATTTCTGGTCCGTGTCCGATTTGCATTTTTTTTTTTTTACAGATTGCACGCGGACTTACTCATTTAAAAAAATGCAGACAGCACACGGATGTCATGTGCTGTCCACATCCGTGTAGCCATGCTGCAAATGATAGTAGATGTCATATTCTTGTCCATTTTGCAGACAAGAATAGGTATTTTGACAATGGTGCCAGTGAAAAGAGTGGGATGCTCACGCATCTTGCGGATCCGTGGTTTGCGGACAGCAAATCGGATACGGCCGTGTATCCTTAATCTGAATTTGGTGAGCATTTTTTTTAGATACATTTTTACAACTCCCCCTTCATCAACGCTTCAATGCTGCTAGTTCACATAGTGAGTTGGACAAGAGCTTTCAGAGTTCATGCTACACCTAGAATACAAGGCACTATAGTTAAATACATTACTGACGTTCACATTTACTCTACAAGTAATACCTCATTACACACGTCAGTGTCATGGTCAGTGATTTCCATCAGTGATTGTGAGCCAAAACTAGGACAGTTCTGTTCAGATAGAAACAGTTCTATCATTTTCCTACATGCTGTAAGAGGTTTTTCACTTCTCTGAGATTAGTAGTACCCTACATTACTGAGTTGGATTTGATCATCGAATCTCAGATTATTCTACCGTCATTGTACATAATTCCAGGACTATCCAAGACACTTTCCTTTTACACATAGTCTTAGAAAACGTTCAGCTCACTATCCAGGTCTACGGTTCCACAGGTATCTCCTAAGGCTACTTTCACACTAGCGCTTGATCGGATCCGTTCTGAACGGATCCGATCATATTAATGCAGACGGAGGCTCCGTTCAGTACGGATCCGTCTGCATTAATAACTTAGAAAATTTTCTAAGTGCGCAAGATGCCTGAGCGGATCCGTTCAGACTTTCAATGTAAAGTCAATGGGGGACGGATCCGCTTGAAGATTGAGCCATATGGTGACATCTTCAAGCGGATCCGTTCCCATTGACTTACATTGTAAGTCTGAACGGATCCGCTCGCCTCCGCACGGCCAGGCGGACACCCGAACGCTGCAAGCAGCGTTCAGCTGTCCGCCTGTCCGTGCGGAGGCGAGCGGAGCGGAGGCTGAACGCCGCCAGACTGATGCAGTCTGAGCGGATCCGCTCCATTCAGACTGCATCAGGGCTGGACGGAGGCGTTCGGGTCCACTCGTGAGCTCCTTCAAACGGAGCTCACGAGCGGACCGACAAACGCTAGTGTGAAACTAGCCTAAGTAGTACAAACTTCAGAAACAGGGCAGGAGGTATTAGGACAAGTCTGGTTAAAATCTTCAATGCTGTCTCAGGCAACGCACCTCAGACCTTGTCATGGTCTTTTTTTTACAGTCTTAGTTTTTTGGTTGTACGTGCCCCTACCCCTGATCCTCATGTGTGAAACACACTGAAAACAACAAGCCAATGGGTATGCTAAAATCAACTAAAGCGGGAAACAATTATAAGAAAGCTATGTGATTATACATGAGTAATGCAATTTTAAATCAGGTTTTTAATAGTGTTTTGCCCTTTGTATTATGACATGATTTTACACTGAAGGAAATAAAATATTGAGGCTTTTAACCAAACTAGAGCTGGTACCTCCTTCCCTATTTCTGGAGTTTCCTTTAACATAAGTCATAGTTGTTAGTCCTCCATGACTGATTATTTGGATGAAATACACCAATGATGTAATGTCTATAGTGATGTCTAGTTTTTTTCCCTTTACTATGCCTGCAAAACTTTAACAAGCTTTCACTTTCAGTGGTGGTCACACTGGTCAGCATTAGGCTACTTTCACACTAGCGTTCGGGCGGATCCGTTCTGAACGGATCCGCTCATAATAATGCAGACGGAGGCTCCGTTCAGAACGGATCCGTCTGCATTATATTAGCAAAAAAAAGCTAAGTGTGAAAATAGCCTGGGACGGATCCGTCCAGACTTTCAATGTAAAGTCAATGGGGGACGGATCCGCTTGAAGATTGAGCCACATTGTGGCATCTTCAAACGGATCGGTCCCCATTGACTTACATTGAAAGTCTGGACGGATCCGCACGGATCCGCACGCCTCCGAACGGCCAGGCGGACACCCGAACGCTGCAAGCAGCGTTCAGCTGTCCGCCTGTCCGTGCGGAGGCGAGCGGAGCGGAGGCTGAACGCCGCCAGACTGATGCAGTCTGAGCGGATCCGCCTCCATTCAGACTGCATCAGGTCTGGACGGCTGCGTTCGGGTCCGCTCGTGAGCTCCTTCAAACGGAGCTCACGAACGGAAACTCGAACGCTAGTGTGAAAGTAGCCTTAGAGATGAGCGAATTGATTCTACACAAATCAAATTAGTTCAGAATTTCCCCCAAAATTCCAATTGAAAATTTTGTTTGGCTCAAAATGAGAGCCTAAATTTTACAGATCAGATGATAAGGAGAAAAAAGGCATCTATCCCCTAAAAGGGATAATTTTGGGATGATATTTAATAAAAAATAATATATTTGACCATGCAGTGTGTTTTTAAATGGTTGCTTATGGTCCTAGGAGACCCGAGTGTCATATGCAACTTTTCCGGGCAATTGGTGCACTTTCGATTTGGGTCACAATTATGCTGAAATCTGACTTCTGAAGTCAGACCCAAAACAATTTTTGGGGAAAATTCGCTCATCTCTAGACAATACGTTATATTGTGGGGACATCAGATGTGTTGTATGGGAATGCTGCATGCTAAAGGTCTAACCCCAAATTCCTTTTTTTTTTGTGGTGCATATGGGGCTTTTTATTATTTTAAAGTGGGACTGATATGAGTTCTTTCATTTAAAGCAATATCAAATATGGTAACATTGTGTAAAGTATGATGTTATGTATGACTAACTTTATGTGCATCCATAACTTGACACAAAATCTGTACATCAATGCTTTTTTTTAAGTAAAAACACAAAAGCACAAATTAGAACTGGCAAAATTTGGTGGCAGGGGTGATTAGTTATATGGGTAGTGCTACTTAGCTATGGCAGTAGGCACACTCATACGGAGATAGCTGTCAATCACTGAGTAGGACCACCTACATGACTACTAAAACCAGAATGAGATTTACATTAATAAATGTCAAGTTATACTAATGTATATATCAATCTGCTCAGCTCTAAAACATGCTGCCCCCAGATTGTGACAGGTCACTTTTAAAGGTCTATACCTCACTGTCAAATACATTTCTAGGGCCTCAAGCAAAGTTACTGTATGTCTGGGGGGCTCTGTTACACTGCTAATTTCTTCACAGTAGCCCTGCAAAACTTTTCCCCATCACATTGCTAATATTGGTAACCCCCAAATTGTCCCCCACACAGTATGACACCCTCTTATGTGCCTCATACACAGTAAAATGACCCTTTATGTGCCCCTCACACAGCATGACACCATCTTATGTGCCCCTCACACAGCATGACACCCTCTTAAGTGCCCCTCACACAGTATGACACCCTCTTATGTGCCTCTTCCACAGCAAAATTACGCTTTATGTTCCCCCCACACAGTATAACACCATCTTATGTTCCCGCCACACAGTATAACACCATCTTTTGTGCCCCCCACACAGTATGACACACTCCGCACACAGTATGACACCCTCTTATGTGCCCCTCACACAGTATAACACCATCTTTTGTGCCCCCCACACAGTATGACACACTCCGCACACAGTATGACACCCTCTTATGTGCTTCTCACACAGTACAATGCTCCTTTATATGCCCCTCACACAGTTGTACACCGCCCTATGTGCCTCGTACACAGCAAAATGCCCCTTTTTGTGCCCCTCACACTGTACAACACCCTTATATGTGCCTCTCACATAATGCCCACTTATGTGCTTCCCGCACTGAATAATACCCCCTATGTGCCTCCAAGAAGATATGGTGCCCCTTTAGTATCCTGAAAATGAATACTCATGTCTTTATGATGAACAGAGCAGATCTCTCACTACAGATCTGCTCCAGTCTGTCTGGAGGCTAGGAGTAGCAGGCGCTATGACCTCACTTCATTCCGGCACCCCACCGTGAGTCATAGGGTGAATAGTGGAGCAGTGAGATTCATCATCACATTCCGCTGTATCTGCGTCCTGACCTCTGGGTCCGCACGCATTTGCGTGGTCTGCATGGTGGCCAAATCTTCCCTCGTTGGGGCCTAAGGGTTACTGCACACGATGCGGATTATGTGCAGCTTTCCCATGCAGATTAATACAATACCAGCAACGTGAATGAGATTTGCCAAATTTCATGTACACTCATTTTTTACACGCGCAAATTGACTTGCCAGGTAGATGTTAAAATCTGCAGCATGTCAATTGTATATAGTGGTTTTCCACATATACTCCAAATGGGTTGCTATCAAAAGCAGAAAATCTTCACCAAAATTAACAATAAAACTGCACAAAAATGCAATAAATAGTGCAAATTTATGTGCTTTTTTAATGCGATTTTGGTGCAGATTTTCTTCATGCAAATACACGACGTGTGCAGTTGGCCTAAAGGGTAGCTCCGCACAAAAGACTTTTTCATACAGCTGTAATTATAGCTCCCATTTTCTCCATGGGTTTCGGTTCAGCAGAAAAAAATAAAAATAATCAAATAGATGTTCCCATATCTGTTCATTTTGCTAAGTAATGGGGGGAACATAGGCCACAATTCCAGTATATAAAAAGCCTGCATATACAGTATGCATAAAGATACATAAGACACAACTTTTGTCGAAGGGAAAAAATGATTTCATGCTCCGTAACAGAGGAGAAGAAGTGTTATGTTGGGGAAGGCAGCTGTGCTGTATGAATTTACCTCCCTCTGTGGACCGCGTAGCAGACACATGAGGTCCACACGCAGCCTCCGGGAGTCCCCAGGCTGCCAGCTGGACTGACTGTAAACCGAATAGTATTAATAGCATCTATTCATTGCGTATACGAGAGTACCCAACGAGCAATATTAAGAAAATAAACAAAGTAACTGGGTATTAAACATGTAGTATTATTCCTATATAAAAGACATATGTACAGTATAGTACACACTGGACAATAATACTTTCACACTACATCATACCTAATCACTACAGAAGATACCTGGAGATTATTCAAAATTGCTGCAAAACACTAAAGTATAAATAAGAATTTCATCAACTCCCATATCAGTGCAAACTACACCCTTCATCCAAACATGGCATAAAACAGCGGTAGAATTAGTGTAGATACAGGTCTTACCTTTACTACTTGATCTGCCCTGGCCATCCTCGTACTCTCTGCTTGTCAGTCTGAGTATTGTGCTAGACTTTGGACATGGTGACCTTTGCTTTATATATCGTTACTAGTCTCAAGACTTGTCAAAACTGTTTCCACTAGTGGTGAGCCAGCAACTGCCATCTGCAGCCTAACAAATCAGCATTCAGTATGTGTGCCTGGGCTGTGCACTACCTGGCACTGCTATTAACAAATATTAGTGTGGCACAGTGCCCGGTCATAAGGAAGTGCAACTCTGGAACTGGTAGAAAGACTGGCATTCAGCAGTTGTCCATACATCAAACACATAAAAAACATGAGCGAATAAAAAACAGTTCACCCAAAAACTTTACATAATCATGACACACATATCTATGCCTTTTATATGTGATGCCATGGCTGTAGACAAATACCTGTATTTATACTCATTGGGAGGTAATAAATGAAGGCATTGTGGTACACACCCTTACATTTGTGGTTGATTTATGTGAATAAAATACATTGGCTCGGTTCCTGTAGACTGTATACAACTAGCCTTATGTAAGCTTACAGACTCTTTGTCAACTTCTGTTCTTGCACTTCTTGTTCTTTTGTTTTAGTGTGTTTTGCAGGTTGTGGTATTTGGCTTCCTATCTGGGTGACCACAAATTGGAACATCTAGAAATGTATTTTTATTGTACAATACTTTAACTCCCAGACTGCCAGAAGGTAGGTTTTAAAAAGGACCTAAACAGTGGCGTAGCTAGAAATGACTGGGCCCCACAGCAAATTTTGGAATGGGGCCCCCTCTCCCCCAGTGATTTTTTTTGCAGCCCCTTCCTTTCATGCTGCCCCCATTCCTGTGGCTAGTAAAGATCGCTCTCTCAGACCAGGCCTGGCAGCTGTTCCATCCGTTTTCTGCACTGTCTATACTGTCACTGTATATCCATTTCATTGTGTAATACTGTTGAGGGGGCCCTGACAAAATCTTTTAGTCCTCCTCCTCCTGGGTGGGCCCCAAAGCAGCCGCTTCCCCTGATTCCCCTATAGCTAGGCCCCTGGACCGAAACCTTAAAAAAACTAAAAAAACACACATGAAGGATCAGAAGCATGTTTCTAAGCGCACCTTCGACTTCACCTCTGCCCGTCTGCCTGTATGTGGTGTATGGATTCCATATCTTTTCTATAGACCCATGAGGCTGGTTTCAGGTGGCCGTGTGCCGTCTGTGAAACATGATCTCTCTGATGGCTAGACTCATAGGGGTAGATTTATCAAAACGGGTGTAAAGGAAAACTGGCTCAGTTGCCCATAGCAACCAATCAGATGCCATCTTTCATTTTTCACAGCTCCTTTGGAACATCAAAGGCAGAATCTGATTGGTTGCTATGGGAAACTAAGTCAGTTTTCCTTTACACCAATTTTACAAATCTTCCCCCATGTGACACAGAGTTAAAAAGACGCCCGACTCATTTTCACTGTAGTGCCTAAAGGGTAAGAGTAGTTCTGAGTTTATTTAATGTGTAATAGGGACATGAAGGAAAGATGTTAGCTTCTAAGGAACAGGTTTGCCGAATTACAGATTCAGCAAATAAGGGCAATTTTATGGCATTTTTCTGTGTCTATTCTTCACAGTTTTTAAGAACTCTGCTTGCAGTCATTCAAAAACATATTTGACAATAATACATTTAGGCCCCGAGAATTCCGTGTGGGTGCAATGCATGAGGTGAACGTCAGCGCAGGTCCTGCTAAATGAAGACAGAAGATGTATTTTTTCATTCAGCAGGAACTGCGCTGACGTCACCGCGATGAAGAGGATGCCAGCTGCGTGATCAATTGGATGAGGTGAGTACATTTTTTAAAAAAAATTTAACCCCTCAATCCACATTTTTGTAAGCATTCTGTATTAAGAATGCAATTATTTTCCCTTATAAGCATGTCATAAGGGAAAATAATAAAACCCGAACTTCAGTGAAGAAGTCAGGGTTTGGGTCTGGGCACTACATTCAGTTTTTATTTTCACGTGTGTTCAAAATGCATTGCACTCGCGCGGAAAAAACTGAACATCGGGACACAATCGCAGTCAAAACTCACTGAAATTGTGCGCCTACTCACGTGGTTTTCCCGCAATGCACGCGCGACGCATCCAGAGCAAATCCGGGACGCCCGTGTGAAAGAGGCCTCAGGGTTTATGCACACTACTGTAGCTGTTTTTGTGGTTCACAACTTGTGGATCCGCAAAACATGATACCGGGAGTGTGTGTTCCGCATTTTGTGGAATGGAACATCAGGCCCATAATAGAACAGTCCTATCCTTGTCCGTAATGCAGACATGTTCTATATTTTTGCGGACAGCTTGGAACGGACATGCGGATGCGGACTGCACACAGTTTGCTGTCCGCATCTTTTGCGGCCTCGTTGAAGTGAATGGGTCCACATCCGACCCACAAAAAATGCAGATAGGACAAAAAACTCGGTCGTGTGCATGAGCTGTAAAGAAAATTATGTTTTAACGAAGCCCAAGTACAGAGCGCGGCGATGTTATCTGTCCCCAATGTTCTTGAAACACATTCAATAATAATCTTAATCAGACTTGCAAAGAAATTACAAAAGGTAATTATCAAAAGGTAAGTAGTAAAGATATAACTCCAGCTCACATTTCAGATTGGACTGTGTCAGTTTTGTCACACTAGTCCAGGGATGGCCAACCTGAGGCTCTCCAGATGTTGCAAAACTACAACTCCCAGCATGCCCAGACTGCCAACAGCTATCAGCCTACAGCAGGGCATGGTGGGAATTGTAGTTTTAAAACAGCTGGAGAGCCACAAGTTGATCATGCCTGCACTAGTCAATTATCATGCCTAAGCTTTACTAGTAAATAGGGATGAGCGAACCCGAACTGTATAGTTCGGGTTTGTACCGAATTTTATGGTGTCCGTGACACGGACCCGAACCCGGACATTTTCGTAAAAGTCCGGGTTCGGGTTCGGTGTTCGTCGCTTTCTTGGCGCTTTTTGAAAGGCTGCAAAGCAGCCAATCAACAAGCGTAATACTACTTGCCCCAAGAGGCCGTCACAGCCATGCCTACTATTGGCATGGCTGTGATTGGCCAGAGCACCATGTGACCCAGCCTCTATTTAATCTGGAGTCACATAGCGCCACCCGTCACTCTGCTCTGATTAGCGTAGGGAGAGGTTGCAGCTGCGACAGTAGGGCGAGATTAGGCTGATTAACTCCTCCAAAAGACTCCATCCATTGATCGATCTGCAGCTGTGGATGATTGAACTGCTGCTATTGAATTGCTCACTGTTTTTAGGCTGCCCAGAGCGTTTTTCAGTCACTTTTTTCTGGGGTGATCGGCGGCCATTTTGTGTCTTGTGTTGCGCCAGCACAAGCTGCCACCAAGTGCATTTAACCCTCAATGGTGTGGTTGTTTTTTGGCTAAATCCTACATCAGGGTGAAGCTGTCACACCAAGTGCATTTAACCAGCAATAGTCTGTTTATTTTTTGGCCATATACTACATCAGGGGCAAGCTGCCACCAAGTGCATTTAACCCTCAATGGTGTGGTTGTTTTTTGGCTAAATCCTACATCAGGGTGAAGCTGTCACACCAAGTGCATTTAACCAGCAATAGTCTGTTTATTTTTTGGCCATATACTACATCAGGGACAAGCTGTCACCAAGTGCATTTAACCCTCAATGGTGTGGTTGTTTTTTGGCTAAATCCTACATCAGGGTGAAGCTCTCACACCAAGTGCATTTAACCAGCAATAGTCTGTTTATTTTTTGGCCATATACTACATCAGGGGCAAGCTGCGCCTGTCACCAAGTGCATTTAACCCTCAGTAGTGTGGTTGGTCAAGCTGTCACACCAAGTGCATTTAACCAGCAATAGTCTGATTATTTTTTGGCCATATACTACAGCAGGGGCAAGATGCGTCTGTCACCAAGTGCATTTAACCCTCAGTAGTGTGGTTGGTCAAGCTGTCACACCAAGTGCATTTAACCATCAATAGTGTGGTTATTTTTTGGCCATATCCCAGTCTAATTCTGTCAGTAAACGTATACCTGTCACCCAGCGCCTAAATACTAGGCCTCAAGTTTATATCCAGCTCAATCTGTCGTTACTGGTGTGGCTGGTCAAGTTATTTAGTGTCCGTCAAAGCACATTTTTTGTTCTGGGTTGAAATACAATTCCCAATTTAGCAATTTCCGAATTTAGTGGTTTCTGCTGTATCAGAGCTATTTGAAATCTATCCCTAAAAGGGTATATAATATTCAAGGTGCACATAGGGTCATTCTGAATAACTTCACACACACACGCTACTGTGCATTTCCAAGTCTAATTCTGTCAGTAAACCTATACCTGTCACCCAGCGCCTAAATACTAGGCCTCAAATTTATATCCAGCTAAATCTGTCGTTACTGCTGTACTGTTGTGGCTGGGCAAGTTATTTAGTGTCCGTCAAAGCACATTTTTTGTTCTGGGTTGAAGTACAATTCTTAATTTAGCAATTTCCGAATTTAGCGGTTTCTGCTGTATCAGAGCTATTTGAAATCTATCCCTAAAAGGGTATATAATATTCAAGGTGCACATAGGGTCATTCTGAATAACTTCACACACACGCTACTGTGCATTTCCAAGTCTAATTCTGTCAGTAAACCTATACCTGTCACCCAGCGCCTAAATACTAGGCCTCAAATTTATATCCAGCTAAATCTGTCGTTACTGCTGTACTGTTGTGGCTGGGCAAGTTATTTAGTGTCCGTCAAAGCACATTTTTTGTTCTGGGTTGAAATACAATTCCCAATTTAGCAATTTCCGAATTTAGTGGTTTCTGCTGTATCAGAGCTATTTGAAATCTATCCCTAAAAGGGTATATAATATTCAAGGTGCACATAGGGTCATTCTGTATAACTTCACACACACGCTACTGTGCATTTCCAAGTCTAATTCTGTCAGTAAACCTATACCTGTCACCCAGCGCCTAAATACTAGGCCTCAAATTTATATCCAGCTAAATCTGTCGTTACTGCTGTACTGTTGTGGCTGGGCAAGTTATTTAGTGTCCGTCAAAGCACATTTTTTGTTCTGGGTTGAAATACAATTCCCAATTTAGCAATTTCCGAATTTAGTGGTTTCTGCTGTATCAGAGCTATTTGAAATCTATCCCTAAAAGGGTATATAATATTCAAGGTGCACATAGGGTCATTCTGAATAACTTCACACACACGCTACTGTGCATTTCCAAGTCTAATTCTGTCAGTAAACCTATACCTGTCACCCAGCGCCTAAATACTAGGCCTCAAATTTATATCCAGCTAAATCTGTCGTTACTGCTGTACTGTTGTGGCTGGGCAAGTTATTTAGTGTCCGTCAAAGCACATTTTTTGTTCTGGGTTGAAATACAATTCTTAATTTAGCAATTTCCGAATTTAGCGGTTTCTGCTGTATCAGAGCTATTTGAAATCTATCCCTAAAAGGGTATATAATATTCAAGGTGCACATAGGGTCATTCTGAATAACTTCACACACACGCTACTGTGCATTTCCAAGTCTAATTCTGTCAGTAAACCTATACCTGCCACCCAGCGCCTAAATACTAGGCCTCAAATTTATATCCAGCTAAATCTGTCGTTACTGCTGTACTGTTGTGGCTGGGCAAGTTATTTAGTGTCCGTCAAAGCACATCTTTTGTTCTGGGTTGAAATACAATTCCCAATTTAGCAATTTCCGAATTTAGTGGTTTCTGCTGTATCAGAGCTATTTGAAATCTATCCCTAAAAGGGTATATAATATTCAGGGTGCACATAGGGTCATTCTGAATAACTTCACACACACACGCTACTGTGCATTTCCAAGTCTAATTCTGTCAGTAAACCTATACCTGTCACCCAGCGCCTAAATACTAGGCCTCAAATTTATATCCAGCTAAATCTGTCGTTACTGCTGTACTGTTGTGGCTGGGCAAGTTATTTAGTGTCCGTCAAAGCACATTTTTTGTTCTGGGTTGAAATACAATTCCCAATTTAGCAATTTCCGAATTTAGTGGTTTCTGCTGTATCAGGCCTACTTTAAATACATCCCTAAAAGGGTATATCAGAATCAAGGTGCTGATAGGGTCATTCTCAATAACTTCACACACACGCTACTGTGCATATCCCAGTCTAATTCTGTCCTTAAAATGTATATCTGTCACCCAGCGCCTAAATACTAGGCCTCAAATTTATATTCAGCTAAATCTGTCGTTACTGCTGTACTGTTGTGGCTGGGCAAGTTATTTAGTGTCCGTCAAAGCACATTTTTTGTTCTGGGTTGAAATACAATTCCCAATTTAGCAATTTCCGAATTTAGTAATTTCTGCTGTATCAGGCCTACTTTAAATACATCCCTAAAAGGGTATATCAGAATCAAGGTGCTGATAGGGTCATTCTCAATAACTTCACACACACGCTACTGTGCATATCCCAGTCTAATTCTGTCAGTAAACCTATACCTGTCACCCAGCGCCTAAATACTAGGCCTCAAATTCATAGTCAGCTAAATCTGTGGTTACTGCTGTGCCTGTATTAGTGTAATACGGTACCTAAATAGATAGCCAGATAGTGTTAGGTGTCTGTAAAAAAAGGCCTGAATTTGAATTCAATACATTGGGCCAAATAATATTTTTGTTGTTGTGGTGAACGATAACAATGAGGAAAACATCTAGTAAGGGACGCGGACGCGGACGTGGACATGGTCGTGGTGGTGTTAGTGGACCCTCTGGTGCTGGGAGAGGACGTGGCCGTTCTGCCACATCCACACGTCCTAGTGTACCAACTACCTCAGGTCCCAGTAGCCGCCAGAATTTACAGTGATATATGGTGGGGCTTAATGCCGTTCTAAGGATGGTAAGGCCTGAGCAGGTACAGGCATTAGTCAATTGGGTGGCCGACAGTGGATCCACCACGTTCACATTATCTCCCACCCAGTCTTCTGCAGAAAGCGCACAGATGGTGCCTGAAAACCAACCCCATCAGTCTGTCACATCACCCCCATGCATATCAGGGAAACTGTCTGAGCCTCAAGTTATGCAGCAGTCTCTTATGCTGTTTGAAGACTCTGCTGGCAGGGTTTCCCAAGGGCATCCACCTAGCCCTTCCCCAGCGGTGGAAGACATAGAAAGCACTGCCGCACAACCACTTATGTTTCCTGATGATGAGGACATGGGAATACCACCTCAGCATGTCTCTGATGATGACGAAACACAGGTGCCAACTGCTGCGTCTTTCTGCAGTGTGCAGACTGAACAGGAGGTCAGGGATCAAGACTGGGTGGAAGACGATGCAGGGGACGATGAGGTCCTAGACCCCACATGGAATGAACGTCGTGCCACTGACTTTCACAGTTCGGAGGAAGAGGCAGTGGTGAGACCGAGCCAACAGCGTAGCAAAAGAGGGAGCAGTGGGCAAAAGCAGAACACCCGCCACCAAGAGCCTGCTACTGACCGCCGCCATCTGGGACCGAGCACCCCAAAGGCAGCTTCAAGGAGTTCCCTGGCATGGCACTTCTTCAAACAATGTGCTGACGACAAGACCCGAGTGGTTTGCACGCTGTGCCATCAGAGCCTGAAGCGAGGCATTAACGTTCTGAACCTTAGCACAACCTGCATGACCAGGCACCTGCATGCAAAGCATGAACTGCAGTGGAGTAAACACCTTAAAAACAAGGAAGTCACTCAGGCTCCCCCTGCTACCTCTTCTGCTGCTGCCGCCTCGGCCTCTTCTGCTGCTGCCGCCTCGGCCTCTTCTGCTGCTGCCGCCTCGGCCTCTTCCTCCACCTCTGGAGGAACGTTGGCACCTGCCGCCTAGCAAACAGGGGATGTACCACCAACACCACCACCACCTCCGTCACCAAGCATCTCAACCATGTCACACGGCAGCATTCAGCTCTCCATCTCACAAACATTTGAGAGAAAGCGTAAATTCCCACCTAGCCACCCTCGATCCCTGGCCCTGAATGCCAGCATTTCTAAACTACTGGCCTATGAAATGCTGTCATTTAGGCTGGTGGACACAGACAGCTTCAAACAGCTTATGTCGCTTGCTGTCCCACAGTATGTTGTTCCTAGCCGGCACTACTTCTCCAAGAGAGCCGTGCCTTCCCTGCACAACCAAGTATCCGATAAAATCAAGTGTACACTGCGCAACGCCATCTGTGGCAAGGTCCACCTAACCACAGATACGTGGACCAGTAAGCACGGCCAGGGACGCTATATCTCCCTAACTGCACACTGGGTAAATGTAGTGGCAGCTGGGCCCCAGGCGGAGAGCTGTTTGGCGCACGTCCTTCCGCCGCCAAGGATCGCAGGGCAACATTCTTTGCCTCCTGTTGCCACCTCCTCCTACTCAGCTTCCTCCTCCTCTTCTTCCACCTGCTCATCCAGTCAGCCACACACCTTCACCACCAACTTCAGCACAGCCCGGGGTAAACGTCAGCAGGCCATTCTGAAACTCATATGTTTTGGGGACAGGCCCCACACCGCACAGGAGTTGTGGCGGGGTATAGAACAACAGACCGACGAGTGGTTGCTGCCGGTGAGCCTCAAGCCCGGCCTGGTGGTGTGCGATAATGGGCGAAATCTCGTTGCAGCTCTGGGACTAGCCGGTTTGACGCACATCCCTTGCTTGGCGCATGTGCTGAATTTAGTGGTGCAGAAGTTCATTCACAACTACCCCGACATGTCAGAGCTGCTGCATAAAGTGCGGGCCGTCTGTTTGCGCTTCCGGGGTTCACATCCTGCCGCTGCTCGCCTGTCTGCGATACAGCGTAACTTCGGCCTTCCCGCTCACCGCCTCATATGCGACGTGCCCACCAGGTGGAACTCCACCTTGCACATGCTGGACAGACTGTGCGAGCAGCAGCAGGCCATAGTGGAGTTTCAGCTGCAGCACGCACGGGTCAGTCGCACTACGGAACAGCACCACTTCACCACCAATGACTGGGCCTCCATGCGAGACCTGTGTGCCCTGTTGCGCTGTTTCGAGTACTCCACCAACATGGCCAGTGGCGATGACGCCGTTATCAGCGTTACAATACCACTTCTATGTCTCCTTGAGAAAACACTTAGGGCGATGATGGAAGAGGAGGTGGCCCAGGATGAGGAGGAGGAAGAGGGGTAATTTTTAGCACTTTCAGACCAGTCTCTTCGAAGTGACTCAGAGGGAGGTTTTTTGCAACAGCAGAGGCCAGGTACAAATGTGGCCAGCCAGGGCCCACTACTGGAGGACGAGGAGGACGAGGAGGACGAGGATGAGGTGGAGGAGGATGAGGATGAAGCATGGTCACAGCGGGGTGGCACCCAACGCAGCTCGGGCCCATCACTGGTGCGTGGCTGGGGGGAAAGGCAGGACGATGACGATACGCCTCCCACAGAGGACAGCTTGTCCTTACCCCTGGGCAGCCTGGCACACATTAGCGACTACATGCTGCAGTGCCTGTGCAACAACAGCAGAGTTGTCCACATTTTAATGTGTGCGGACTACTGGGTTGCCACCCTGCTGGATCCACGCTACAAAGACAATGTGCCCACCTTACTTCCTGCACTGGAGCGTGATAGGAAGATGCGCGAGTACAAGCGCACGTTGGTAGACGCGCTACTGAGAGCATTCCCAAATGTCACAGGGGAACAAGTGGAAGCCCAAAGCCAAGGCAGAGGAGGAGCAAGAGGTCGCCAAGGCAGCTGTGTCACGGCCAGCTCCTCTGAGGGCAGGGTTAGCATGGCAGAGATGTGGAAAAGTTTTGTCAACACGCCACAGCTAACTGCACCACCACCTGATACGCAACGTGTTAGCAGGAGGCAACATTTCACTAACATGGTGGAACAGTATGTGTGCACACCCCTCCACGTACTGACTGATGGTTCGGCCCCATTCAACTTCTGGGTCTCTAAATTGTCCACGTGGCCAGAGCTAGCCTTTTATGCCTTGGAGGTGCTGGCCTGCCCGGCGGCCAGCGTTTTGTCTGAACGTGTATTCAGCACGGCAGGGGGCGTCATTACAGACAAACGCAGCCGCCTGTCTACAGCCAATGTGGACAAGCTGACGTTCATAAAAATGAACCAGGCATGGATCCCACAGGACCTGTCCATCCCTTGTGCAGATTAGACATTAACTACCTCCCCTTAACCATATATTATTGTACTCCAGGGCACTTCCTCATTCAATCCTATTTTTATTTTCATTTTACCATTATATTGCGAGGCTACCCAAAGTTGAATGAACCTCTCCTCTGTCTGGGTGCCGGGGCCTAAATATATGCCAATGGACTGTTCTAATGTTGGTTGACGTGAAGCCTGATTCTCTGCTATGACATGCAGACTGATTCTCTGCTGACATGAAGCCAGATCCTCTGTTACGGGACCTCTCTCCTCTGCCTGGGTGCTGGGCCTAAATATATGCCAATGGACTGTTGCAGTGGTGGCTGACGCGAAGCCTGATTCTCTGCTATGACATGCAGACTGATTCTCTGCTGACATGAAGCCAGATCCTCTGTTACGGGACCTCTCTCTTCTGCCTGGGTGCTGGGCCTAAATATCTGACAATGGACTGTTGCAGTGGTGGCTGACGTGAAGCCTGATTCTCTGCTATGACATGCAGACTGATTCTCTGCTGATATGAAGACAGATTCTCTGTTACGGGACCTCTCTCCTCTGCCTGGGTGCTGGGCCTAAATATATGCCAATGGACTGTTGCAGTGGTGGCTGACATGAAGCCTGATTCTCTGCTATGACATGCAGACTGATTCTCTGCTGACATGAAGACAGATTCTCTGTTACGGGACCTCTCTCCTCTGCCTGGGTGCTGGGCCTAAATATCTGACAATGGACTGTTGCAGTGGTGATTGACGTGAAGCCTGATTCTCTGCTATGACATGCAGACTGATTCTCTGCTGAAATGAAGCCAGATTCTCAGTTACGGGACCTCTCTCCTCTGCCTGGGTGCCGGGGCCTAAATATCTGAGAATGGACTGTTCCAGTGGTGGGTGACGTGAAGCCAGATTCTCTGCTATGGGACCTCTCTCCAATTGATATTTGTTAATTTTTATTTATTTAATTTTTATTTTTATTCATTTCCCTATCCATATTTGTTTGCATAGGATTTACCTACATGTTGCTGCCTTTTGCAGCCCTCTAGCCCTTTCCTGGGCTGTTTTACAGCCTTTTTAGTGCCGAAAAGTTCGGGTCTCCATTGACTTCAATGGGGTTCGGGACGAAGTTCGGATCGGGTTCGGATCCCGAACCCGAACATTTCCGGGAAGTTCGGCCGAACTTCTCGAACCCGAACATCCAGGTGTCCGCTCAACTCTACTAGTAAATATAACCTAAGATTATAAGCATGTGCGCTTGGTAGCTGAAGGAATCTGCATTGGTTCCATGTTCATGTGAGCCTGCATTCGGGTTAAGCGAACCCAAACTGGAAAGTTTGGGTTCGTACCGAACATCGCAGGGTCTGGGCACCCAAACCCGACCACGAACTTTGCCGCAGAAGTCCGTGTTTGGGTTCGGTGATTAGATGCAGAATAAAACTTGCTGAAAGGCTGCAGCACAGTCAATCAACAACCTTTTAAGGCCTCTTTCACTCTTGCGTTGTCCGGATCCGGCGTGTACTCCACTTGCCGGAATTACACGCCGGATCCGGAAAAACGCAAGTGTACTGAAAGCATTTGAAGACGGATCCGTCTTCAAAATGCTTTCAGTGTTACTATGGCAGCCAGGACGCTATTAAAGTCCTTGTTGCCATAGTAGGAGCGGGGAGCGGGGGAGTGGCATACTTACAGTCCGCGCGGCTCCCGGGGAGCTCCAGAGTGACGTCAGAGCGCCCCATGCGCATGGATGACGTGCCATGCGATCACGTCATCCATGCGCGTGGGGCGCCCTGACGTCACTCTGGAGCCCCCCGGGAGTCGCACGGACGGTAAGTATACTGCTCCCCCGCTCCCCACTACACTTTACCATGGCTGCCAGGATTTTGCGTCCCGGCAGCCATGGTAACCACTCTAAAAAAGCTAAACGTCAGATCCGGCAATGCGCCGAAACGACGTTTAGCTTAAGGCCGGATCCGGATCAATGCCTTTCAATGGGCATTAATTCCGGATTCGGCCTTGCGCCAAATCTTTAGGATTTTTGGCCGGAGCAAAAAGCGCAGCATGCTGCGGTATTTTCTCCGGCCAAAAAACGTTCCGTTCCGGAACTGAAGACATCCTGATGCATCCTGAACGGATTTCACTCCATTCAGAATGCATTAGGATAAAACTGATCAGGATTCTTCCGGCATAGAGCCCCGACGACGGAACTCTATGCCGGAAGACAAGAACGCAGGTGTGAAAGAGCCCTAAGTTGTGGGCACTTGGAAGCCATCACAGTCATGCCTAGTATTGGCATGGCTGTGATTGGCAGGAGCCTGTAGGCATTTTTGTGGGTGAAATACACCTCCTTTGCACAAGTGACACAAAAATACAATACTTAATCTGACTGTTAATTCGGAGTGTGACCTATAGGCATTTTTTGGGGTGAAATACAAATCCTTTGCATCCGTGACTCAGAATTAGAATATGTATCTGTATGTATCCGTGACACAGATAAAATCGTCGACACACAGGACAAGTTCGGTCACGTGTTTCAGACCATAAACAAATAGCGTTCCTTCCTCATGACATATCGAACTTCTGACAAAACCGTACCTTATGGGCTGTTCACACAGCTGACCATGCAATTAATCGATCACATGATCAAGGAAAACAGCACACATGGCGCAATCAAACATATCTAATCAACATGAAAATAACATACAGAAAATAAAACAAAATCACAAATGTTGACGGACAACCTAAACGTGTGTACAGTCAATGCACATACATTAAAAACAAATGTCAAAAAACGGGAAATATATGTATAGACATGCACAATGCACAAAAGTATATATGATATATACCAAAACACATAGTAACTCCCCTAATAGTGTAGAATTAAATCATGCCTTTTGTTGAGACCTTGGGGCTGTCTCGAACCAAGCTGAAAAATCCAATAGGCCTCCCGATTGAGGAGTTTCCTCCTATGATCCCCCCCTCTAGTTGGAAGAAAAACCCTCTCGATTCCCTGTGCCACTAAATTGGAAGTACTAACAGCAGACATATTGCGATTTTTTGAATGTGGGACATCTGAAATATGCTTGCGAACTCTGGTTTTAATTTCGTTTGTGGTACACCCCACATATTGCAATTGACAAAGTTTGCAGGTTATCATGTATACCGCGAACTTTGTATTACAATTTAGATATGACTGTATAATAAATTCCTTATTTTTGACATTAGATCTAATATTCCTGCTTATTCTAGTATGTTCGCAGCAAATTCACTTGGCATGGCCACATTTATAACTTCCTTTGTTTTTGAGCCAGGTCGATCTCTGCACTCTCTGTTCAGAAAACAAACTGTGGCTCAGAAAATTCCCCAAAGTTGGGGCCCTTTTAGCCACACATTTCACTCCTTCCGTGACAAAGTCCATCCACTGATTGTCCGATGACAGCAGTGGAAGATATTTCTTGATGATTTTACATATGCGATCATATTCCAGACTGCATTGTGTCACAAAGGGGGTGAAGCTGCGCCTATGTTTGGATGAAACACCCACCTGGGGCTGTGATCTCGTTTTCGAAAAGACCAGAAAGACCCTATCCATAGCTGACACTTTTATTTTCTGTATCTTATTTTCAAATTGATTAGATATGTTTGATTGCGCCATGTATGCTGTTTTCCTTGATCATGGGATTGATTAATTGCATGGTCAGTTGTGTGAACAGCCCATAAGGTGCGGTTTTGTCAGAAGTTCGATATGTCATGAGGAAGGACTTCTATTTGTTTATGGTCTGAAACGCGTAACCAAACTTGTCCTGTGTGTCGACAATTTTATACCGCAATAAAGCTATGATTTTTTCATCATCTCTGATCTGTGACACAGAAATACAATCGCTAATCTGTCTGTTAATTCTGACGGTGACATAAACCCATTTTTTGGGGTGTAAAACACCTCCTTTGCATCTGTGACACAGAAATAGAATAGTTTATCTGTCTGTTAGAAGTGGAAGAGACTGAGTGCTGTAGCGCTGGCCAATCGCAGCACTCAGCTCATAGCCTGAGAGAAAAAAAAAGCCTCTCAGGCTATGAGCTGAGCACTGCAATTGGCCAGCGCTACAGCATGGGAGAAGGAGATGCTGGCAGGTTCCACTGGGTGGAGCCTATCTATGAAGATACCGGAGGCTATACCGGGAGAACGGAGCGGCTCCCAGGTATAACACTAAGTGTAGGGAGATCCCTGGGCGCCGCTCTACATGTCTGTATAGTTAGTTTAGATGTTTTATTCTAGTGTAAGGTCCTCTTTAAAGGAGTTCCCTGGCGTGGCAGTTCTTCAAGCAATGTGCTGACAACAAGACACTATTGTTTACACGCTGTGCAGTCAGAGCGTGAAGCGAGGCATAAATGTTCTAAACCTGAGCTCCACCTTGCATGACCAGACATCTAAATGCAAAGCTTGAGCTGCAGTGGAGTAGACACCTGAAAAACCATGAAATATCTGAGGCTTCTCCTGCTCCCTCTTCTTCTGTGGTCTCGGCCTTTTACTGCCCCTCTGGAGAAACAGGGCCACCAGACACCCTGCAAAGAGAGGCTGTGACAGCAACACCACCACCATCAGCAGTGTCGCTGAGCATCTCCACACTGTCCCATGGAAATGTTCAGCTGTCCATCCCCCAAACACTGGAAAGAAAGAGGAAGTACCCCCTACCCACCCGCGAGCCCTGGTCCTGAATGACAGCATTTCTAAATTTCTGACCTTTGAAATGCTGCCATTCATCTAGTGGAAACATACAGTTTTAAAAACTGTATGGCGTTGGCTGTCCCACAGTATGTGGTTCCCAGCCTCCACTACTTTTCCAGGCCGGCCATACCTGCCCTTCATGGACAAGTGGAGGACAAAATCAGGTGTGCGCTGTGCAATGCCATCAGTGGCAAGGTCCACATAACTACTGATATGTGGACCAGTAAGCATGGGTAGGGACATTATATCTCCCTAATTTCCCACTGGGTAAATGTAGTAGGGGCTGGACCTGAGGCAGAAAGCGTTTTGGCGCATGTATGACCGCCACCAAGGATTTCTGGATGTTTTTCGGTGACTCCTATTGCCTCCTACTTCGCTTCCTCCTTCTCTTCCTCCTCTACCGCCTCCTCATCACATCTTTGCAATACCTGCACAACCAACTTCAGCACAGCCAGGGGAAACCGACAGCAGGCTGTTCTGAAAATCATCTGTTAGGGAGAAAACCCCCACACCATGCAGGAGCTGTGGACAGGCATCAAAGAACAGGTGTCACTGAGCCTCAAACCCGGCCTGGCCTGGTGGTGTGCTATACCAGGCGAAATCTCATAGCAGCTAGCAGGTCTGGACCTAGCCGTTTTGACGCACATTTCTTGCCTGGCGCACGTGCTGAATTTGGTGGTGCAGAGGTTCCTGAAAAAGTACTCCTAGATGTCAGAGCTGCTGCAGTAAATGTGGGCTGTCTGTGCTCGCTTTTGGCATTCTCACCCTGCTGCTGCTCACCTGCAGTGTAACTTCTGCCTTCTCGCTCACTGACTCATATGCGACAATGTGGAACTCCACCTTGCACATGCTGGAGAGACTGTGTGAGTAGCAGCAGGCGATAGTGGAGTTTCAGCTGTAGCACACACGGGTGAGTCACTCTGGGGAACAGCACCACTTTACCACTGAGTGGGCCTCCATGCGAGACGTGTGTGCCGTGTTGAGCTGTTTTGAGTACTCCACCAAGATGACCATTGCTGATGACGCCGATATTCAACATTAATATCCCACTTTTATGCCTCCTTTAAAAAAAAGCTTCAGGCGATGATGGATGAGGTGGTGGCACAGGAGAAAGAGGAGGAGAAACAGGGCTCATTCACACGGTTATCAGGCCAGTCGTCTACACGTGGTTTGAAGGGTGGGTTCTTGCACCAACAGTGGCCTGGTACACAACTGTCCATCCAGGGCACAGTTTTGGAGGATGAAGATGATGATGAGGAGGAAGAATCATGGTCACATCAGAGTGGCACCCAAAGCAACTCATGGGCATCACTGGAGCATGGCTGGGGGGATATAGAGGACACAGACAATACACCTCCCACCGAGGCCAGCTTGCTGTTGCCTCTGGGCAGTCTGGCACACATGAGCGAGTACACCGCTGCAGTGCCTGCGCAACAACCACCGAGTTGCAGTGATTGTTGCCAGTGCTGATTACTGGGTGGCCACCCTGCTGGATTCCCGCTACAAGGACAACGTTCCATTTTTACTTCTGTCACTGGAGCATGATTGGAAGATGCGTGAATACAAGTGCACGTTAGTAGACGTAATATTTACAGCATTCCCAACTGACAATGAGTGCTCAGTAGAAGCACAAGGCAGAGGAGGAAGTCACCAATGCAGCTGGGGCACCGACACCACCTCAAAAGGTAGGGTTAGCACTGCCGAAATGTGGAAAACCTTTGTCAGCACTCCACAACATCCAGCACCACCATCTGATATAGACCATCTTAGCAGGAGGCAGCGTTTCAGCAACATGGTGGAGGAGTACGTGTGCACACGTCTGCACGTACTGACTGATGGGTCTGCCCCATTTAAAGGGTTTGTCTCACTTCAGTAAGTGCCATTTATGATGTAGAGAAAGTTTATACAAGGCACTTACTAATGTATTGTGATTGTCCATATTGCCTCCTTTGCCTGCTGGATTTATTTTTCTATCACATTATACACTGTTCATTTCTATGGTTACAGACCACCATACAATCCAGCAGCGGTGGTCGTGCTTGCACAATATAGGAAAAAGTACTAGCCTATGTGCACTCCCATGGTCCCGGCCACCAGAGAGGCTGACACTTTCTCCTATAGTGTGCAAGCACGACCACCACTGATGGATTGCAGGATGGGTTGTAACCATGGAAACGAGCAGTGTATAATGTGATGGAAAACTGAATCTATCCTTCAAATGAAGCAATATGCATAACATAATAGCAATACATTAGTAAGTGGCTTGTATTAACTTTCTCTACCTGATAAATGCAACTTACTGAAGTGAGACAACCCCTTTAACTTCTGGGTGTCCAAATTGGGCACATGGCCTGAGCTTTTCCTTTATGCCTTCAAGGTGCTGGCCTGCCCTGCTGCAAGTGTGTTGTTGGAACGTGTGTTTAACATGGGGGGGGGGGGGGGGGGGGACAGGTCAACGTGGACAAGCTCACGTTCATTAAAATGAACCAGGCATGGATCCCACAGCACTTGTATGTACTTTGGGCAGAGTAGAGAAGTATTCCAGCCGCACCCAGCCATTGTTATATTCCATCTGAGTTTGTTCATTCTGTTTGTCATCTCCCAATGTTTTGGAGCTCTCCCCAAATAAAAAAAAAGAAAGAAAAAAAAGAACAATAGAAAACGAACAAGCACAACAACAGTGTTGGCTACCTCCTCTGCCTCTTCCACCTACACCGCCACGTCGACTGCTTCCTCAACCTCCTACTACACTTGGATCTCCGCCTTCTGGTTCAAGATTATTATTTTACATTTATTCTATGTTATATTCTATAATCTAATATTCTATCCACATTTGTTTGCAGGGCAATTGTGCTGCTTTTATCCCCATTTTGCTTCCTTTTGCAGCCCTAACTATGACTATTTTACAGCCATTTTACAGCACCAATGTTCAGGTCCCCATTGACTTCAAGCGCACATGCACAGGTCAGCTAGTTTCATACCCCTTAATGGGGTTCTGGCCACTTCAACTTAAAAAAATAATATACTAATTAATGCTCACCTTACCACTTTTGTTACAACTTTTCTCAAATCCCCTGCCAGTCTCTGTACTTCCTGTTACCTCTCATCAAGGACATGTCACCACTGCAGCCAATCAGTGACTGTAGCAGGTCTCTGCTTAGGCCAATGATTGGCTGTAGTGTCACATATGTGTTTCAAGACTGGCCAGAAAGTACAGAGTCTGGTGGGCAGGGAGGAACTGTCCATAGACCCTACAAGGAAATTTCCTGGTGGGCCCATGGCCAGGGGGCCACCTGAGCCCTACTCACGGCTGCTAGTCAGGTACATAACTATCTGATGCTCACAGCATGAATTAATGTAGGAGTATTAGGCACTTATGCACCTTACCAGCAGCCGCAGGTGGCCTCCTGAATTCAACTATATTGCCATCCTCAGGATAGTGATACAGTTAAATACTGTGGTGTGGGCGGCAGTATTTTGAGCTTCACTGTGGTATTTGGTTCTGCTGGGGCAGTTTTTCGTTCAGAACGATGGTACTGCTGGCCACACCTACTTCTGTTGTCCCCGCCTACATGTGTTGGTCCTGCCTTCTATAAGTTTGGACCCACCTACAACTTGGGGCCATTTTTTGCTTTTTTTCAGGGTCCACTTTATTTTCGCAGTCTGCTTTTGCAGGTGGGGAAGTGTGAGAATGGAAGTGGCAGAGGATTGGTAAGGAATTGTTAGTTTTAGTATTTTACACTATTCTGAGCATTTGGCTGCACATCTCATTTGACAAGGATGAGTAACTTAGTATGCATTCTCTAGTCTTCTTTGCTAAAAATGCAGGAGCTAGTACTGGCTTTCACTTCTGGCATTATTTGCTGTAGAGTAATGCAGTGCAGGTTTTGTTCACCTATTTGTTCCTAAAACAGTGACTGCCAAGGTGTCCCCTAATAATGAGAGACATAGTGCTTCAATAACAATGACAGCCCATTAAAGTGACAGTAAAAGTAACTCCATGACATTGATAGCCACAATGCCTTAATAGCAATAACAGCCATAGCATCTCAATAACAGAAACAGCAACAGTTCCCCCAATAACAATGACAGCCACAGTGCCTCCATAACAATAACAACCACAGTGCCTCCATTAAAGTGGCAGCCACACTGCCCCTATTACAATGATAGCCACAGTGCCTCCATAACAATAACAGCCGAAGCACCTTCATAACAGTAACAGCTACAGTGCCTCCATTACAGTGGCAGCCACAGCACCTCCATAAGAATGACAGCCACAGTAACCCCATAACAATGACAACCACAGTGCCTCAATAACAATAACAACCTAGAGTGCCTTCATTACAGTGGCAGGCTGGAAGCCACAGTGCCTCCATAACATTGACAGCCACAGTGCCTCTATTTCAGTGGCAGCTACATCATCTCCATAACATTAACAGCCACAGTGCCTCCATAACAATGACAGCCACTGTTCTGTCTTCATACATATTCACATAGTGTGTAGTCTGACATTCAGCATAAACCATTCCTGTCTTCCAAATAAGAGGACTGTTATTTGCAGTCTAACTTGCTTATTGGTAACATAGAGACATAGAATGTGTCGGCAGATAAGAACCATTTGGCCCATCTAGTCTGCCCAATATACTGAATACTATGGATAGCCCCTGGCCCTATCTTATATGAAGGATGGCCTTATGCCTACCCCATGCATGCTTAAACTCCTCCACTGTATTTGCAGCTACCACTTCTGCAGGAAGGCTATTCCATGCATCCACTACTCTCTCAGTAAAGTAATACTTCCTGATATTACTTTTAACCTTTGCCCTTCTAATTTAAAACGATGTCCTCTTGTAGCAGTTTTTCTTCTTTTAAATATTATCTCCTCTTTTACCTTGTTGATTCCCTTTATGCATTTAAACGTTTCTATCATATCCCCTCTATCTCGTCTTTCTTCCAAGCTATACATGTTAAGGTCCTTTAATCTTTCCTGGTTTTATCCTGCAACTTAGCATGTACTACAACATTTGCATTAACACTGAAGCATATGGTAAAATGGCTGCCTGTACATAAGTCAGCCTGTCAGTAGTAACAATTTCCCAAGTAACAACTACAACTAGCTGAACAGCTCTACATAACATATGTACCTGAAACAAAGTTAGATCTCTCACCAGATATCATTTTACAAGGATGGTGGAGTTTGAGAAGGAGATATGCAAAAGGACAGCTCTGATTATGTGTCTTAGAGAATGAAGGGTTCTCTTCCCCAGGATGCTTTTCACTCCCACAATGTAACAAAGTGACAAAGTGAAATACAACTTAACACTGCTAGATGGTGCTATAATCACATTAAACACTTCAGAATTACCAAGGCTCTGGCAGAATGAACTAGAATCATTTTCTAACCCTGCCGGGGGGCTCACGAGCCTCTCCAGTATGGTTGCGGTTTCTTAGCAGTTTTAAATGTGGGCACAAAATTTGCAGATGTTGCTCCTATATGCGACCTGGCAAGGAAGTATTTTCCTATGCCATGAATCAATGTTTTTCCATCAAACAATACATCAACTGTAACACAACTCATGTGCTGTACTGTATTTCATGCACCCTCTGTTCACTCCAGTACACTAATGGCCTCAAGGTTAGACTGTGCAGGCATATCTCTGACATTCCTCATTCACATGCCATAAATGTGTCTGCAGTCAGCCTGCATTTCTCAGCGGTGCATGGTGGTGACACAGAGGGTCTAATTGTGCAGGGTTTGGAGATGGTTACTCCACCATCTAGGGGTGGTAATTACAAGAAGAAGCTTTTGAACCGTGAGTCGTTCTGGATCTTCAAAATGGGGTCCACCATACCAAATGGACTTAACCGGAAACACGACTTGATGCTACGCTACTGAATTTTTTGATCCATAAGCCATGTGTGTTCCTTTGTTTTTACTCACCATGCTTTTTAGCATGTGCTGTCAATTTCATTGTAAGGAGGGGCCTGCAGTTAGTGTGTCCACCTGTTCCAGGTGGAGGCACTATACATGCAAACCGATTATGGGGTTTTGATATACCTGCTTCCACAAAATACTGATTGAGTGGTCCGATATACCTGTTTCCACCAAATATTGATTGAAGCCTGCGATAGACTGGCTTCCACAAAATATTGATTGAGGGGTGCGATATACCTGCTTCCACCAAATATTTATTCAGGTTTTCTATATACCTGTTTTCACAAAATACTGATTGAGTGGTGGTATATACCTGCTTCTACAAAATACTGATTAAGGGGTTCTATATACCTGCTTCCACAAAATACAGATTGAGGGGTGTGATATTCCTGTTTCCACCAAATCTTGATTGAGGCCTGCGATACACCGGCTTCCACAAAATACTGTTTGAGGGGTGCGATATACCTGCGTCGACCAAATATTTATTCAGGTGTTCTATATACCTGTTTCCACAAAATACTGATTGAGTGGTGGTATATACCTGCTTTTACAAAATACTGATTAAGGAGTTCTATATACCTGCTTCCACAAAACACTGATTAAGGGGTGCGATATACCGGCTTCAACCAAATACTGATTGAGGCCTGCGATATATCTGCTTCCACAAATATTGCTCTCCTCTAGGGACTTTGGCACAGGGTCACTTTGAAAATGACAGGCAGAGAAGGAGGCAGGCCGTTCTGCAGGGGTGGTAGGGGTCGGGCAGGTGCACCAGGCCGGAGCCTAAGTGCGAAGTTGGAGAAGATGTGTGCGATTACATCAAAGGACTCCCCAGAGTTGGTTGGGTGGCTCACTCAGCCTTTTGCTTCTGCACTCTCCTGTCACGGTGGGGAGTGGGGGAAACCCCCCACCGTATAATGGGAACTTATACTAGGCCACAAAACAGGGATAGGGAGCAGGTCACCTCCTATAGCTGCCCTAATCCTGACCCTGATCTCCTGACCATATGAGTGCCATCTGAAGGTGGGAGGGCTCATACACTCAAACCTGGATCCTACTGACCCTAACGGTCAATTGCATAGGGGTCAGGGATAGGAGACAACTGGTTCCTCAAGGAAACAAACAAACCAGAGTCTCCAGCGGCCTAGTAACAGAAGGGAAAAGACCATATGCAGCAACTGGACGGCAGGTAAGTACACAGTGTAACAACAGAACACTAGCAACAACCAACACTTACTTGCCGCAGCAGAGATGGAAAGATGGCGCGAAACATCTTCCCGGACCTCTGTGCGAACACCAGATGCATGGAAGCTCCAGGCAGCGCTGCATACAGGCTAATGGTTCAACAACAGACTGGGGAAAATATCAATCATCCATGCAGATCCCAACACCAAACCAACCTGACATGGAACACCAGACATGACATAAACTACACCAAACAACATAACAGGTGAGGAGGGGAAAGGAGACAAAGGGAGACAAACGATGTCCAACTAGGATACCCTCACACAGGTAACATGACAAATCCAGAAAGGAGCAGAGCTCCTACACAGGTACAGGCAAACAACCAACTGACCTTCAGGCTCACAGCACAGTTTAAGAAGAGCCAGAGGCCACACCCAGCTCCACCAAGCACACATCTTAACCTCGAACACACCAGGATGGGAAGGGACACACAACTTAAAGGGGAAGTGTCAAAACATGCAAAACAACATGTTGCCACCAGCAATAAGCATGCATGGCACAAGTGTCATGGTCCACTACACCAGACCATGACACAGCCATGACACCTTCTTATCCTCTGTATCTGCACCCTCCTTACTCTCTACTGTGCGCACCCCCAAAGACACCACCACCACCACCATATCCCCTCCACTCAAGTCAGAGGAATTATTTTCCCATCCATTCTCAGACCTTACCAAGGCGCAGCCATTCTTGGCATCAGATGAGGAAGAGGAGGTAGCAACGGCCGCCATCTAGCGGTCTGACGACAGTACCCAGATCAGCCCAAGGAGGGTGGTCCCCTCTGTTGCTGCCTACTTTGAGATCTCTAATGTCAGTGGTGGTGAAGGTGATGATGATGATGTGTCGATAGAAGACACGTGGGTGCCCACAAGAGAGGAAGAGGAGAGGAGCTCAGAGGGAAAGACGGAGCAGCAGAAAGGGAGGAGAAGGAGGATAAGCAGGCAGAACTCGCAGTGCACAGGAGGCAAAAAAACTGACTGCAAAAGTGAGCCATCCACCATGCACGGTCACATCTTGCACTCCCAGGACGCTGGCACATGGCTCTGCAGTGTGAGCTTTTTTTATTGTGTCAGCTGCTGACAATAGTGTTGCCATCTGCAGCCTGTGATGTCAACGCATAAGTCGCGGTAAGCCCAACACTCACCTAGGGATTACTGCCTTAAGAAGGGACCGAGCCTCCCATCACCGAGCCCAGTGGGAGCAACGCAAATTGAAGAGCATTTAGTAATATAGAAATGATAATGTGGTGTCCCCAAAAATTATTAAACTACTTAACTACAAAATCAAGGACCCTTAAAACTCATACTTTATTGATATATAGATAAAAGGAATATTCACAACATGAAAATGAGGCTAGCTATAGTAGGTTCAAGATACCAATGTAAGCAAAAAATGAAAAAAAAGTGGGAACTATTCCATCAGAACCCACAAAGCCACACTCCCGGCGCTCCACATCCTGTCTCTTCTCCTTCTCCTCTCTCCTCCCACTTGTCCTCCACCTTCCACCATGCCATTGTCACGTTCATCTGGCAGAAGGCAGGATGCAGTGGCCCAAATGTTCGAGCGTAAAAAGTTGATGACGCCGAATAACCCTCTTGCCCAATGGCTGAACACTAGCTTGTCGTAACTGCTAGTCCGCCAACTACTGCCATATAAATTTGTGGACTCTGAGGCCTTTAGAAAATTTGTGGCCATTTGCACACTGCAATGGAAGGTCCCCCATATTTCTCCCAGAAGGGCATCCCAGAGCTTTATGGCCACGTTCAGTGGTAAGTGAATATATCTCTGGCACATCGTGTCGGTGCCAAGATACATCTGACCACAGAAACGTGGTCTAGCAAATGCGGACAGGGTAGGTACATACATTTTAATTCCAACTGGGTGAGCCTTCTGATGGCCGTCAAGCATGTAACCCATGGCACCCGTGTGGATTTGGTGTTACCGCCACGGATTACATGCAGGCCTGCCTCTTCTTCTCCTCCTCCTACTCCACCCTCCTTGGCTGACTCCTCCTTTTCCACTGCTACTGCCTCTTCTGCTGCACCCCCCAAGCTCCCCAGAACCTATTCGACGTGCCAGGTGAGACGTTGCCATGCTGTGCTGCGGCTGTTGTGCCTGGAAGCCAAGAGCCACACCGGTTCTGCACTGCTTTCAGCTCTGCAGTCACAGGCTGATCAGTGGCTAACCCCGCTAAATTTGACAGTTGGTAAAGTGGTGTGCAACAACGGTGCCAATATGCTGAGTGTGCTGAAACAGGGCAAAATGACACACGTGCCATGCATGGCACACGCCATGAACTTAGTCGTGCAGCGATTTGTTGGCAAATACCCCGGGGTCCAGGACGTCTTGCGGCAGGCCAGGAAAATCTCTCGCCATTTTAGATCTTACACAACCATGGCTCGCCTTGCTGACGTTCAGCGGACGTTCAGCGTGCCTGTCGGACGTCTGATTTGTGACAGCCCGACGCACTGGAACTCCACCATGTATATGCTTGATAGGCTGCCCCAGCAGCAACGTGGCGTTAATGACTACCTGTACGAACTCTGCGGCAGGACAGGTTCTGGGGAGCTTGGTTTCTTTTCACCGTGCCAGTGGCTGCTCATGCACAACGCATGCAGACTTCTGTGGCCATTTCATGAGATCACCAAACTGGTCAGTCGCAGCCAGGGCACCATGAGTGACATCGTACCTTACGCCTTCTTTCTGGAGCGTGTTTTGCGTCGTGTCATTGATCAAGCCATCGAGGAGCAGGAGCTAGAAGATGAGGAGGCCGCAATGCTGAATGAATTCCCAGGGGGAGCTACTCCATCTGAGACAAGTCAGCAGGAGTCTGAAGAGGAGTCAGAGGAGGATGGTGGCTGGGGGGAGGAGGAGGGATCCCTGGTGTTGTCCGTGACTGGGGGGAGGAGACCGAGGATGACATTCTTCTGGGCGATGAGTAGGAGCCAGGGCGCTCCACCGCTTCCAATTTAGTGCCAATGGGGGGCCTTCATGCTCCAGTGTTTGAAGAGGGACCCCCGTATAAAAAGCATAAAGGTCAAGTACCTGTACTGGGTGGCAATGTACTTAGACCCCCGGTACAAACACAAAATGTTTTTGTCCAGTGAATGCCTAATTTTTGGGGCCTGTACTCCACTGGCCTACAGTAAATTTGTTATCCACTGACCGCCTAATATACCTTCAGCCACATAATCACTTGTTCTTTTCTATCCGGTGAATGCCTAATGTTTGGGGCCTGTACTCCACTGGCCTGCAGTAAAATAGTTATCCACTGACCGTCTAATGTACCTACAGCCACATAATTGCTTGTTCTTTTCTGTCCAGTGAATGCATAGTTTTTGGGGCCTGTACTCCACTGGCCTACAGTAAAATTGTTATCCACTGACCGTTTAATATACCTCCAGCCACATATTCACTTGTTCTTTTCTTGCTGGTGAATGCCTAATGTTTGGGGCCTGTACTCAACTGGCCTGCAGTAAAATTGTTATCCACCGACCGTCTAATATACCTCCAGCCACATAATCACTTGTTCTTTTCTGTCAGGTCAATGCCAAATTTTTGGGGCCCGCACTCCTGTGGCCTAAAATAAAAAATTTCTAGGCTCCAGCAGGGCACATTTTTGAGAGTTTCCCTTTAAGACGCATAAAAATGGCCCCTGATTAAAATACATATTTTTTGTGGGAATTTTTGCCCTTGATCCCCCTCTGATATGTCCATGTTGTGGGACTATTTGTGCTCTTCTAGTAAGTATTTGGTGGCTGCAAATGTGACCTGAAGGTTTTTCAGGTTCGCATGCCATTAAAGTGAATGGGGCCCACCACGAACACGCGGTTCGAGAAACGTCCTGGCCGATGTTCGTCCATCACTATAGCCTGGCATAAACAGGCCTCCAATAGCTACAGACAATGAGAAGACAAAGCTTTAAGATAGCTTTGAGCCCGGAAGAGTCTTGATTCACAAAGTTAGTCAAGATTCAAACCAACCAGGCCCCGGTCTCTTCGTCCGGTGAAAACGTCACAGGTTCGCATTCATCATGGAAATAAAAAGGAGGGCATAAAAGGGTGGTGCACGGAGATGGAGAGGGTTTAGAATTCCCCCTGCACTATACGGATGTCTTAGAAATGAACCACTGCTCCTGACAGCAGCTCCTTGGAAGGTCATGGAGCTTCCCGGTCATCTGGCATTATTCACCCCGCTGAAGGATTATTTTTAAAGTGTGTAGAAGCCACACAGGGCCCTCACACTGCAGATTTATTATGGAGACACCGGATTTTACAATATTACATTATTATTTTGTGCTTTAGCAATACTGATGGATTATTGAGCAAATGCTGACCAAGTGAAGGCGGATGCTCCACACAGGATCCGTTTTTTGTGGGTTATTGTTCTGACGGATCAGAGGAAGGGCAAACTAATCAGTGATGTCAACACAAACTTACTGCTGACACCAGGGGCGTAACTAGAAGTGACTGGGCCCCACAGCAAATTTTTGTAAGGGCCCCCCTCAGCGCGCTTCGACCATAAGGGCATATGGTCGTGTGCATGGGCCCTTATTCATTTTTTTTTTGTTTGGTGTGTGCGTGTGAGTGTTGGGGAGGAGTGGGGGGGGGTTTATGGTCACCAAAACCATGTTTTTAGTATTTTTTATATTTTAAAAGGGAAGACTTTTTTGTTTTGTTTATTTATTTATCTTTATATAAAACATTGGCAAGGGGGGTGATAATGTCTTTAGCTTGCAGTACATGGCAGCCTCCCCTTTCTGCCCGCAGTTCTGCCATGTACTAGTGGTTATTATGGCACATATAAGCGCACACCCTCTGCATATATAAGAGCAATAAAATAAGCAGTAGTAGATGGCAGAACAGCAAGCAGGGGGGCACAGGTCAGGGCGGCACAGACAAGGGCCGGAGGGAGGGGGGCACAGACAAGGGCCGGAGGGAGGGGGGCACAGACAAGGGCCGGAGGGAGGGGGGCACAGACAAGGGCCGGGGGGGGCGCAGATAAGGGCCAGGGGCTGCACTGAAAGGGCCAGGGAGGTGCACACAGGGGCCAGTACGCAGACAAAGGCAGGGGGCACAGATAAGGGCCAGGGAGGCGCAGACAATGGCTAGAAATGTATGGGCCCCAGCCCCAGCCAGAGCAAATTTATGAATGCCCAGAGCAACTTCCCCATAACCCCTCCCTCAGCAGCGGCTTGTAAGACTCCTACACTCTCCACACAACGTCGGATGTCCCACTCACTCAGTATGTATGCCCCTTAGTACCCCCAAACAGTAGTTATGCTCCATTATTTCCCCTTTACAGTAGTTATGCTCCCAGGCCCAGCATCCCTTATTGCCCCCACGCCACACAGTAAAATGTTATTATTATTCCCCATTAGTGTCCACACACTAGTTATGCCAATCAATGAATGCCCATTGCCCCTTTATTGCCCCAGCCCCCACAGAGTAGCCATATTCCATTAGTACCCAACCTCAGTCAGTCACAAAGACAAAGTAGTTACAAGTTCAACTTACTAGCTACCACACTCTGGCTCTGGGCTGGCTGGGCGCTGGACTGCTGGTGCTGGACCTGACATGGATGTGGTGCTGCTCTCAGTGCTCTGCCTCTTCTTCTCTACTGCTGCCGCCTGCGCAGCTCCTCCTGTCCTCCTGGCTGCTTCGGGGCCGCAGACTTCGCTGCGCAGACAAGGGGCCCGGCGCCCAGCGTGTGTGTGAAAGTTTATTTTCAACTTGATTAATGATTCGATTCTCATTCTTCACAGCAGGCGCAGCGGCGGCCGCCCCCCCCCCCCCAATGTGATCGGATCGGATCATGATCTTTCAATCATCTTTCTATTCTTACTGTCTCCAGTCTCCTGAAGTCTGCGCAGCGCGCAGACTGTATTAAGCCCGCCCACATACTGATGGTTAAGAGCAGAGCAGGGAGCGGCAGGCGGCAGCAGTAAGTGACAGGAGGCGCAGACTTCAGGAGACTGGAGACAGTAAGAATAGAAAGATGAAAGATCATGATCCGATCCGATCCGATCACATGGGGGGGGGGGGGGCCCGGCCGCCCGCCGCCGCTGCGCCTGCTGTGCCTGCTGTGAAGAATGAGAATCGAATCATTAATCAAGTTGAAAATAAACTTTCACACACACGCTGGGCGCCGGGCCCCTTGGCAGCCCGGGCCCCGAAGCAGCCGCTTCCCCTGCTTCCCTGGTAGTTACGCCACTGGCTGACACCCTCTCCACTCTGTCGGGGGGTGGGGCTCTACTTGTTTAATAGAACAGGTTCTGAACATCTATGTGGAATCAGCTGACGAGGGTGTAAAAGGAGTGTGCTTCTTCTTTACACTAACATTGACCTGTACGTCCAGTTGCCTTGATTTATTCTTTACAGATATACTGTAAGGCTGAGTTAATACTTGAGTTATTTGGTCGGTTTTGGCCCCGTGACTGCCTAAATAAGTGAATGCAGTGATTCTAATAGCGACCCCTGTCATCTGAATGTCATACTGACTGATAGTATTTTTTAACTACCCCAGCACACTCCCTATGCGTGTTACTGCAAGGCACAGTGTTCTACACCCATCTAAAGGCTCGATGCAGCCTGGAAATAGCTGTTTTTAATGCATATTAATTTATCATCGCAAATTAATTCACAACAGAGCTAATTTTTCTGTAAAATTCAGCGAATCGGCTGAATCGAGTTTTTGATAAATTAGCTCATCTCTATTCCTCTGCTTGGGGTGATACTTGAGAGGGTGGTCCAGGGTGTAAAGCCATGTTGTGTTCTGTGCTACCGCATTCTGTGCATGTCACACTGACCTTACAGTTCCTGGCGAAGTGCGATGTTATAATGCAGCACCTGAAGCAGATGTTGTTTTCTTTGAAGAATTATTTGCAGTCCTCTAAAGAATTCTTCCTGAAGGCTCTGTATTTTAGTAGAGAATGTGGTTTCTTGTGTAGGGAGCATTGTTTCCTAGGATCTTTGGGTATGTTCTCTTCTTGAGAACACTTAAACTGCCTGTCAGTTTTGTGGACTGCCACTGGTGTTTTATGTCAAAACTGGGATCTTTTCTGATGCTTGCCTGTTGAGCAACAAAGTCTACAAACACCATGAAGGGTGGGAATGGTACATTATAAAACTTTATAATGGGAACTGCACAAGAAACCACATGATCTACTAAAATGCAGAGCCTTTAGTGAGAAGTCTTTAGAGGACGGCAAATAATTCCTCAAAGAAAACAATGCTTCAGGTGCTGCCAGGAATTGTAAGGTCAATGTGGTCAATGTAAGGTCAATGTGACATGCACAAAATGCGGTAGCACAGAACATAACACGGCTTTTCACCCTGGACTGCCTTCTCAGGTATCATCCCAAGCTGAGGAGCATGATGGAAAGCAGATAGACACAGACATACCGTAGATACCCAACTAGTCACTTCTCACTGTTCAGAGATCTGTAAAGGACTCGCAGGAGGGAAGTCCTGCTCAAAACTGGGTACAAGGTAGAGTCCGTGGATGGTCAGACCTGCTTGTCCCTGCCAACCATACTGGAATGCAATCACATACCTGACAACCGGTCTGCGATACCTACACCAGAGGTGGCAGCATACCACCCCCACCTGAGGAGTATAGCTCACCTGATACCGGAACTGGACCCAGAAGCTTTGATAGTCTTAATCCTTGGAAGAGACATACTACGAGTTCATAAGGCTAGAGGACAGATTAACAGTCCCCAAAATGCTCCATACGCCTAAAGACTTGACCTAGGATGGGTCATCATAGGAGATGTCTGTCTAGGAGAAGCACACAAGCTGATCTCAGTCAATAGTATGCTCACCAACACACTTGAAAATGGACATCCTTCCCTATTACAGCTATGTCACAGCCTTGTCCTTTAGTGGATCCCTCCTGTGAAGACCACGCCTGCGATGGTGAGCGAGATCACTTAAGGTGCATAGTCTTCCACAGGACAAGAGAAAACAACAGGGTCACAAGGTCCATAGAAGACAGGCCGTTCTTGGATATCATGGATCAAGGAATAGTAAAGACAAGTCAAAAAGCTGGGTCGCTCCTTTACCCTTTAAACCCCGGAGACAACGCTTACCTAACAAAAATGAACTTGTCTACAGTCGATTCATCTCCCTCAAGCACAAACTTCAGAGGACAACAGAGACGAAAGAACATTTCTTTACCTTCATGGAAAGAATATTCCAGAACAACTATGCAGAAATGGCACCCGTTCTCTAAGACTCCAAGGAGTGTTGTTACTTACCCATATTTGTTGTGCATCATCCTAAAAAAACAGGGCAGATACAAGTACTGTAGTATTCGACTTGAGCGTCAGATGCGAAGGCGTCTCGCTAAATTATCTCTTATTGTCTGGTCCAGACTAGGGATGAGCGAACTCGAACTGTATAGTTCGGGTTCGTACCGAATTTTGGGGTGTCCGTGACACGGACCCGAACCCGGACATTTTCGTAAAAGTCCGGGTTCGGGTTCGGTGTTCGTCGCTTTCTTGGCGCTTTTGTGACGCTTTCTTGGCGCTTTTTGAAAGGCTGCAAAGCAGCCAATCAACAAGCGTCATACTACTTGCCCCAAGAGGCCATCACAGCCATGCCTACTATTGGCATGGCTGTGATTGGCCAGAGCACCATGTGACCCAGCCTCTATTTAAGCTGGAGTCACATAGCGCCGCCCGTCACTCTGCTCTGATTAGCGTAGGGAGAGGTTGCGGCTGCGACAGTAGGGCGAGATTAGGCAGATTAACTCCTCCAAAGGACTTGATTAACTGATCGATCTGCAGCTGTGGATCATTGAGCTGCTGATCCTCAATTGCTCACTGTTTTTAGGCTGCCCAGACCGTTTGTCAGTCACATTTTTCTGGGGTGATCGGCGGCCATTTTGTGTCTTGTGGTGCGCCAGCACAAGCTGCGACCAAGTGCATTTAACCCTCAATGGTGTGGTTGTTTTTTGGCTAAAGCCTACATCAGGGTGAAGCTGTCACACCAAGTGCATTTAACCAGCAATAGTCTGTTCATTTTTTGGCCATATACAAAATCAGGGGCAAGCTGCGCCTGTCACCAAGTGCATTTAACCCTCAATGGTGTGGTTGTTTTTTGGCTAAAGCCTACATCAGGGTGAAGCTGTCACACCAAGTGCATTTAACCAGCAATAGTCTGTTCATTTTTTGGCCATATACAAAATCAGGGGCAAGCTGCGCCTGTCACCAAGTGCATTTAACCCTCAATGGTGTGGTTGTTTTTTGGCTAAAGCCTACATCAGGGTGAAGCTGTCACACCAAGTGCATTTAACCAGCAATAGTCTGTTCATTTTTTGGCCATATACAAAATCAGGGGCAAGCTGCGCCTGTCACCAAGTGCATTTAACCCTCAATGGTGTGGTTGTTTTTTGGCTAAAGCCTACATCAGGGTGAAGCTGTCACACCAAGTGCATTTAACCAGCAATAGTCTGTTCATTTTTTGGCCATATACAAAATCAGGGGCAAGCTGCGCCTGTCACCAAGTGCATTTAACCCTCAATGGTGTGGTTGTTTTCTGGCTAAAGCCTACATCAGGGTGAAGCTGTCACACCAAGTGCATTTAACCAGCAATAGTCTGTTTATTTTTTGGCCATATACTACATCAGGGGCAAGCTGCGCCCGTCACCAAGTGCATTTAACCCTCAGTAGTGTGGTTGGTCAAGCTGTGACACCAAGTGCATTTAACCAGCAATAGTCTGTTCATTTTTTGGCCATATACTACATCAGGGGCAAGCTGCGCCCGTCACCAAGTGCATTTAACCAGCAATAGTGTGGTTATTTTTTGGCCATATCCCAGTCTAATTCTGTCACTAAATCCATACCGGTCACCCAGCGCCTAAATACTAGGCCTCAAATTTATATCCCGCTAAATCTCTCGTTACCGCTGTCCTGTTGTAGCTGGGAAAGTTATTTAGTGTCCGTCAAAGCACATTTTTTGTTCTGGGTTGAAGTACAATTCCCAATTTAGCAATTTCATAATTTAGTGGTTTCTGCTATATCAGAGCTATTTGAAATCTATCCCTAAAAGGGTATATAATATTCAAGGTGCACATTGGGTCATTCAGAATAACTTCACACACACCCGCTACTGTGTATTTTCAAGTCTAATTCTGTCACTAAACCCATACCTGTCACCCAGCGCCTAAATACTAGGCCTCAAATTTATATCCTGCTAAATCTCTCGTTACCGCTGTCCTGTTGTAGCTGGGAAAGTTATTTAGTGTCCGTCAAAGCACATTTTTTGTTCTGGGTTGAAGTACAATTCCCAATTTAGCAATTTCATAATTTAGTGGTTTCTGCTATATCAGAGCTATTTGAAATCTATCCCTAAAAGGGTATATAATATTCAAGGTGCACATTGGGTCATTCAGAATAACTTCACACACACCCGCTACTGTGTATTTTCAAGTCTAATTCTGTCACTAAACCCATACCTGTCACCCAGCGCCTAAATACTAGGCCTCAAATTTATATCCTGCTAAATCTCTCGTTACCGCTGTCCTGTTGTAGCTGGGAAAGTTATTTAGTGTCCGTCAAAGCACATTTTTTGTTCTGGGTTGAAATACAATTCCCAATTTAGCAATTTCATAATTTAGTGGTTTCTGCTATATCAGAGCTATTTGAAATCTATCCCTAAAAGGGTAGATCATATTGAAGGTGCACATAGGGTCATTCAGAATAACTTCACACACACCCGCTACTGTGTATTTCCAAGTCTAATTCTGTCACTAAACCCATACCTGTCACCCAGCGCCTAAATACTAGGCCTCAAATTTATATCCCGCTAAATCTCTCGTTACCGCTGTCCTGTTGTAGCTGGGAAAGTTATTTAGTGTCCGTCAAAGCACATTTTTTGTTCTGGGTTGAAGTACAATTCCCAATTTAGCAATTTCATAATTTAGTGGTTTCTGCTATATCAGAGCTATTTGAAATCTATCCCTAAAAGGGTATATAATATTCAAGGTGCACATTGGGTCATTCAGAATAACTTCACACACACCCGCTACTGTGTATTTCCAAGTCTAATTCTGTCACTAAACCCATACCTGTCACCCAGCGCCTAAATACTAGGCCTCAAATTTATATCCTGCTAAATCTCTCGTTACCGCTGTACTGTTGTTGCTTGGAAAGATATTTAGTGTCCGTCAAAGCACATTTTTTGTTCTGGGTTGAAGTACAATTCCCAATTTAGCAATTTCATAATTTAGTGGTTTCTGCTATATCAGAGCTATTTGAAATCTATCCCTAAAAGGGTATATAATATTCAAGGTGCACATTGGGTCATTCAGAATAACTTCACACACACCCGCTACTGTGTATTTTCAAGTCTAATTCTGTCACTAAACCCATACCTGTCACCCAGCGCCTAAATACTAGGCCTCAAATTTATATCCTGCTAAATCTCTCGTTACCGCTGTCCTGTTGTAGCTGGGAAAGTTATTTAGTGTCCGTCAAAGCACATTTTTTGTTCTGGGTTGAAATACAATTCCCAATTTAGCAATTTCATAATTTAGTGGTTTCTGCTATATCAGAGCTATTTGAAATCTATCCCTAAAAGGGTAGATCATATTGAAGGTGCACATAGGGTCATTCAGAATAACTTCACACACACCCGCTACTGTGTATTTCCAAGTCTAATTCTGTCACTAAACCCATACCTGTCACCCAGCGCCTAAATACTAGGCCTCAAATTTATATCCCGCTAAATCTCTCGTTACCGCTGTCCTGTTGTAGCTGGGAAAGTTATTTAGTGTCCGTCAAAGCACATTTTTTGTTCTGGGTTGAAGTACAATTCCCAATTTAGCAATTTCATAATTTAGTGGTTTCTGCTATATCAGAGCTATTTGAAATCTATCCCTAAAAGGGTATATAATATTCAAGGTGCACATTGGGTCATTCAGAATAACTTCACACACACCCGCTACTGTGTATTTCCAAGTCTAATTCTGTCACTAAACCCATACCTGTCACCCAGCGCCTAAATACTAGGCCTCAAATTTATATCCTGCTAAATCTCTCGTTACCGCTGTCCTGTTGTAGCTGGGAAAGTTATTTAGTGTCCGTCAAAGCACATTTTTTGTTCTGGGTTGAAGTACAATTCCCAATTTAGCAATTTCATAAT